>NC_090248.1:38292985-38377985 GCF_037325665.1 Littorina saxatilis
CTCTCTTTTTCTCTCTCTCTCTCTTTCTCTCTCTCTCTCTCTCTCTCTCTCTCTCTCTCTCTCTCTCTCTCTCTCTCTCTCTCTCTCTCCGTGTCTTGGTGCCGTGAGTGTGTTTGTGAACCCTCTCTCTCTCTCACTCTCTCTCTCTCTTTTTCTCTCTCTCTCTCTTTCTCTCTCTCTCTCTCTCTCTCTCTCTCTCTCTCTCTCTCTCTCTCTCTCTCTCTCTCTCTCTCTCCCCGTGTCTTGGTGCCGTGAGTGTGTTTGTGAACCCTCTCTCTCTCTCTCTTTCTCTCTCTCTCTCTCTCTCTCTCTCTCTCACTCTCTCTCTCTCTAAATTATGAGAGAGATAGAGAGAACCTCTCTAAATTACTCGCGTAAGATTTTTTTTTACAATCACATCTTGTCAAATATTGATTATGCATCCACTCTATGGGATTGTGCAAGTGCTAATGTTTTGAAACCTTTAGCCAGTCTTCACAGAAGAGCAGTTAAGCTTATAATGGTAAAAAATCACACTCCTTCAGAATCTGATTATAAAAATTTGCAAGTATTACCATTTCAAAAAAGATTAATGTATAATAAAGGTGTTATGATGCATAAAGTGATGTCAGGATATGCACCGGAGACATTACGTGATAATTTTATTTTGAACTATAACAGACTAAAAATCATAACACCGACTCCACGTATTGACCTTTTCAAATCAAGCCTTTTTATATTCAGTGTAACTCACTGCCTATTTTTCTTAAGCATAAAACAAACACAGACAGCTTAAAAAAAAATTATATGTCGCACATAATGCAACTAAACATGTGCTGAATGGTTCATCAATTCATTTAAAATGTATGTGCATGTTAAACAAAATTATAATAATATGCAGATCTAAATTAAGTTATGTTAAAAATTGACACTTGGAAATTGTACTTAAAATGCAGCATGACAATTTATTTTTTAAATTTGTATCTGTATATACAGTTATAATGTATTAAGTTTGATGTGATAGTTCTTTGATTATATTGTTTTCTGTTCTTGTTGACCCTATATTAGGGCGAGGGCTGGATGTAAAAAAGCAATATTCTTGCTTATCTATTACCCTCGATAATAAAGATTTTGTCTTGTCTTGTCTTGTCTTGTCTTTCTCTCTCTCCGTGTCTTGGTGCCGTGAGTGTGTTTGTGAACCCTCTCTCTCTCTCTCTCTCTCTCTCTCTCTCTCTCTCTCTCTCTCTCTCTCTCCGTGTCTTGGTGCACGGTGAGTGTGTTTGTGAACCCTCTCTCTCTCTCTCTCTCTCTCTCTCTCACTCTCTCTCTCTCTCTCTCTCTCATACCGTTCATGCTGTTTACCTGTGCTCATGCTCTAGACAGACTCCGATGGCTGTTTCTACAGTAAAACCTCACACTAACGACCTTGAAAATGTCCAGAAAAGTCGGTCGTAAAAAGGATGGGTTTTTATTGGAAGTTTGGGAGGTATGATTTTTTTCACAGGGGATGCAACTGTTGGACAGTTTAGTGCTTTCTGATTTTGCGCAGTTATGTCCCTTGAAAGTTGTGTTCGTTATCCCATTTTGGTTCCCATTTGATGTGCATATGGATTAGCATGATGTATTTCAAGGATGTCCAAGGGGTCACCAAGTCAAAAGTAAATGTTACCTTATTTTCAAGTACAAGGTGTACATTTCATGTTGCAGAAACAACGTTTGTGTGTTTGAGTTAAAAATAAAACAAAGTGCTAGAAATAAGGCCATGCACAGTAAATTAGGGAAATGGGACGTCATGTCAAATTTGAACTTAATCCGTGAAAATGTGTCTCATCTGTTATGCCACACAGACGACCCTTATTTATGCAAAATCATCAATTCAACTTAACACACATTCTTTCTGCGTTGTGAAATGTACGCGTTGAACCTTGCAATGTCTTTTTGTGAATTTAGTGCGAAGTTCAGCAACATGACTGCAGTAATATGAAAGCGACAATTAGCCACTCAGACATTCACACACAAACAAGTGACGTGTTTGAAGAATAATCGTTTATTAACTTCAATATGAAGCATTGTGTTTTTGCAATAGTATAACTTGGTCTCATAGTCATATGAGGATCTCCTGGTCTGGAAAATGTCACGCCATATTTAAGTCAGAATCATCTATGTTTTTACACGGAAGCAAATTGTGCTTTTGAAATGTTCCATTACATCCATCAACCTCTAATACAGACAGACAGATAGACAGATAGATGTACTCAAGCACGCACGCATGCAAACACACACACACACACACACACACATGATACACTCTTACACACGCCTCACGGGACCTGCAGGATGAAGTGAATGCAGACAGCCAGATATACATATCAGAGACGATGAAAAAGTAAATTCTTCCATACTTGAGACTAAAACCATTCTTTTCGATGTAACTTCGTCAACCGTTTTATTGCAGATAGTTTTTTTTTCTCGAAACGTCGTTTTGTTGCGGTTGTCCTTTCACAGAAGGAATTAAACATTTTGTTGTTCTTTTGCTGTTATGTTTTTGCTGTTACTTCATGGGACAATATAAGAATATAGTGTCCTTTACTTCTAGGTGTCCTCTTGTCAGTCTTCTCATAGCAGGTTTCACCAGAAATCCTCCAGTATCACAAGCAGGTCAAGTCTCGTTTTTCGCTTATTGTGATAGTATAGTGCAGTGATACAAAAGCATCTCTGGTATCACTGTGCGAAAGCCGCAGCAACCTCTATGGGCAGAATATACCTGCGCAGTTTCAGCGGCACAGACGACGCACTGCCTATTATTTATGCCGCGATAGGGATTATGACGAGTACTTGGCCTGTTTTCCTTTCATGCAACGTGTAGCGGGCTGGGATAATTTGCAGTGCGTCGTCGGTCCTGCTGAAGTTACATAATTATGTGAGTGGAGCCCCTTACATTTGGCATGAGGAACGCAAGTTTAACCAGCAGTGGGTGCACGTGGAGCCTGCTGCTGTCCTTGAAGAGCCATGATGCGACGCAGCTGCTGCAGCTTCTGGAAGATACTGGGCATGCTGGCAGCACTGCCGAACGGTCCTGGGTTTGAGTTAGGGCTGGACCCTCTTCCGCCCGGAGGTGGAGGGGGGCCGCTGTTGTGGTTGGGGCCTGGGGCCGCTGGGTCTGGTTTGGGGCCGGGGGCGGGGCCTTGAGGTGGAGGAGGGCGGCGGTTGGTAAACATAAAGGCGGGGTTGGAGCCTGGGGCGGGGCCAGGGTTGGGGCCCGGAGGTGGAGGAGGGCGGCGGTTGTTCAAAAACATAGAGGCGGGATTGGGGCCTGGGGCGGGGCCAGGTTTGGGGCCGGGGGCGGGGCCGGGGCCCTGTTTGGGGCCTGTGGTGGGGGAGGGGCCAGGGGCAGGGCCGTGGGGGTTAAAGAGTTGTGGATGTGGAGGAGGGCGGCGGTTGTTCATAAACATAGAGGCAGGGTTGGGGCCGGGGGCGGGGCCCTGTTTGGGGCCGGTGGCGGGGCCCTGGCCAGGGGCGGGGCCGTGGGGGTTAAAGGGTTGTTGAGGATTGGGAGGTGAGCCGCGGTTGAAGCCTTGCTGCGGAGGAGGAAAACGAGGGGGGTTGAAGCCTCGAGGAGGAGAAGGGAAGGGGAACCCTTGGAACGCTGGGAACCTTTGAGCAGGGAACGGGAAACGGTTGAAGGTCTGAGGCGGGGGAGGAGGAGGGTTATTCATGAAGTCGATTTTTGGGACGGCAGGAGCAGCAGCAGCAGCAGCAGCAGGTCGAGGTTTAGGCTTGGCCGCGACGGCAGCAGGCTTGACAACAGGTCGTTTGGGGGCGACGACAGGGGGCGGGGCGTTGAGCTGGGGGGCGTCGTTCCCAGGGGCGCACGCCAGGTTCCACTTGGCGTTGATCTTTAGCTCGATGTCCTTGTTGCAGCACTGCATGGTGGCGCCATCGTAGGGCGTCTTCCCGCAGCAGTAGGTTATGGCCCCCATCTTGGGCACGAGCTCGCCGTCACAGCACGCTGCCTCCATCGTGTTGATGGGGTTCTTCTCGCAACACGCCATGCCCGGGGCTGCACACAGCGGGAACCGTGGGGTTAATGATTTGAATTGATTTTTAACATTTAAAAAAAACCTCCTTTCTTTAACAAAAACAAAGCGCACAAAAAAGCACAATAAAACGTACAGTCACATAGCCCATATTCAGTTCATTTCAAACTTATATAGACATACTCTTCCTCTCCTTTCCTATTTTTACATAACAACAGTGGGGTTAAAGATATACGATACCGATGCGTGCACATCCTATAGGGGTGAACTTGCGATTAATGTTTCTACTGCTGGTAAAATAAAGTCACCGAGACAAACTTCGTTCTCGAAATTCATTGTCACTTCCTCGGAAGGCATGCAGATATATAAATCGATATCGTATCTCATTGAAGACGTATTTCTTGCAGACAAAAACTTTCTCAAATACCCGGCCAAAAAGGTACATAGTTCGGGTTTGGTTTTGGAATAATGACATCACACACCAGGTAATTAAAGTTATGATGCCATCACACGACTGCGATTTGACTGTATACTATCCGTTGCATGCGAGGCAGTCGCTGATTGACTCGAATAAGCAACCGATCACAAAGTTAAGGTCATTGCACGCGAGCCGGTTTCAATCCGCTCTGCCAATGTTCAAACATTGCTCTCACCCTTTCTAAAATACCTTTCAGCATAAGACCTTCGCGGGAAAGTTATTGGGCAGGCAGTTGTATCTGACGTACACATCTAACATTTCTCTTTAAAGGCACACTCAGCTTCCCAAAAACCATCGGTTTCTCAGTGGTCACAGACACTGTCATGCTTTCAGTTTACACACAGTACAAACTCCCTTTCGTTTAATCACTCACTGCTTGAGAACATCCTAGCTGCCCTCCGTAAAGAGCGAGCATTTTTCAAAGAATTTATTTTTGTGTGGCCAGTCGGATTTACAATGAGACAAATCGGACGCCTCGTATTGGTGCTAGACCTAACTTTTAAAATCTAAATAATAGATTGACAGCTTGTTACAAACATTCTTAAATCATTAAAGAATTCTTTTTTCATCAAGACAAGATCAGTACAATTCGAAGTTTTGAAAGTTTGAAAAAAAGGGAGACCGGAAGCATGTCACGCAAGGTCGTGTTGGCCCAAGCAGACGAATTTTCTGCATAGCGCTGGCTTCTTTGTAGTCAACCGCCGCCGATAAGTACGCGTGACTCGCAGCCGTTTGTTGCGTTTTAGATTCAGGGGTACACAATAACGTGCTATTGCTGATACAGTGAGTCGCATTGAAATCACAAACTGACGACTAAATTGTAAAAAAAAGGAAAGTGGATCACACAGGTACATGATGCCTCAGGGGTTAGATAAACCACCTAAACTGGTGTGTGGTTTACGCGAGCTAGATAGCCATTCAAACGAACTGTGTCATTGAATGCTATTAAATACAATTGCAAGTGTGTTCCATAAGGTGTAAACAGCTTTTTTC
Source organism: Littorina saxatilis (assembly GCF_037325665.1). Taxonomy (NCBI): domain Eukaryota; kingdom Metazoa; phylum Mollusca; class Gastropoda; order Littorinimorpha; family Littorinidae; genus Littorina; species Littorina saxatilis. The sequence continues at coordinate 38,298,473 of NC_090248.1, forward strand.
ATGAGATGATTTAAATCGTTCTGTAAACCATTTGAGACAGACTGGGGCTTTAATATCTGAGTAAAAAAAAACACCTCTTACTATGTACAGGATTTATTCAAGACACTATTTTTTGGTATGTGTCTAAGTGGGGTTTGGGTTGGGGGGGGGGGGAGGCTTATATCTCACATTTAAGCTTGGGCAGACCTGAGATAGTGAGCCGGGTTGTTTCCACGGGAAGGAATCTGCTTTTGAGGTCTCGAGTCGGCCTTGTCAGGGGAAGATAAGCACACAGTGCACAATGTTAGAACAAATACACACACATAAACAAACAAGTCGCGTAAGGCGAAATTACTACATTTAGTCAAGCTGTGGAACTCACAGAATGAAACTGAACGTAGTCCGCCGCTAGTGCAAAAGGCAGTGAAAGTAACGAGCCTGTTTGGCGCGGTAGCGGTTGCGCTGTGCTTCATAGCACGCGCTTTACTGTACCTCTCTTCGTTTTAACTTTCTGAGCGTGTTTTTAATCCAAACATATCATATCTATATGTTTTTGGAATCAGGAACCGACAAGGAATAAGATGAAATAGCTTTTAAAACGATTTCGGAAATTTAATTTTAATAATAATTTTTATATTTTTTTAATTTTCAGAGCTTGTTTTTAATCCGAATATAACATATTTATATGTTTTTGGAATCAGAACATGATGAAGAATATTTTTAATTTTCAGAGCTTGTTTTTAATCCAAATATAACATATTTATATGTTTTTGGAATCAGGAAATGATGAAGAATAAGATGAACGTAAATTTGGATCGTTTTATAAAAAACTTTTTTTTTTTTACAATTTTCAGATTTTTGATGACCAAAGTCATTAATTAATTTTTAAGCCACCAAGCTGAAATGCAATACCGAAGTCCGGCCTTCGTCGAATATTGCTTGGTCAAAATTTCAATCGATTTGATTGAGAATTGAGGGTGCGACAGTGCCGCCTCAACTTTTACAAAAAGCCGGATATGACGTCATCAAAGACGTTTATCGAAAAAAAGAAAAAACCATCCGGGGATATCATTCCCAGGAACTCTCATGTCAAATTTCATAAAGATCGGTCCAGTAGTTTGGTCTGAATCGCTCTACACACACACACACACACACACGCACACCCACACACACACACACACACACACACACACACACACACACACACACACACACACACACACACACGCACACACATACACCACGACCCTCGTCTCGATTCCGCCTCAATGTTAAAACATTTAGTAAAAACTTGACTAAATGTAAAAACAAACACTGAAGCGAAAGTGTGTGACAGACAGTCTCGAGTCGGCCTTGTCAGGGGAAGATAAGCACACAGTGCACAATGTTAGAACAAATACACACACATAAACAAACAAGTCGCGTAAGGCGAAATTACTACATTTAGTCAAGCTGTGGAACTCACAGAATGAAACTGAACGTAGTCCGCCGCTAGTGCAAAAGGCAGTGAAAGTGACGAGCCTGTTTGGCGCGGTAGCGATTGCGCTGTGCTTTACTGTACCTCTCTTCGTTTTAACTTTCTGAGCGTGTTTTTAATCCAAACATATCATATCTATATGTTTTTGGAATCAGGAACCGACAAGGAATAAGATGAAATAGTTTTTAAAACGATTTCGGAAATTTAATTTTGATCATAATTTTTATATTTTTAATTTTCAGAGCTTGTTTTTAATCCAACTATAACATATGTATATGTTTTTGGAATCAGAAAATGACGAAGAATAAGATGAAATTGTTTTTGGATCGTTTAATAAAAAAAATAATTTTAATTAGAAGTTTTCGATTTTTAATGACCAAACTCACTCATTAGTTTTTAGCCACCAAGCTGAAATGCAATACCAAACCCCGGCCTTTGTCGAAGATTGCTTTGCCAAAATTTCAATCAATTTAATTGAAAAATGAGGGTGTGACAGTGCCGCCTCAACTTTTACAAAAAGCCGGATATGACGTCATCAAAGGTATTTGTCGAAAAAATGAAAAAACTATCCGGGGATATCATACCCAGGAACTCTCATGTCAAATTTCATAAAGATCGGCCCAGTATTTTTTTTGTTTTTTTTGTTAATTCTCTTTTTGTCCAGTTTTTTTTTTTTTTACATGTATATGCTGTACATTACAGGACATCACCTACCGAAAGGACAGAATCATATAACAGAAAAACACACTTGGACAATTACAACATACATGGGGTGGGAGGATGGAATGGGGAGGGGGGGATGTTCAGTGGTTTGGTGGTCGCATTATCAAAAGGTTTTAAGAACGAAAAAACCTAAGGGTTACATCAAAAAGTGCATATACAGGCGCCAATCCTTGTAGAATTTATCTACTGTATTATTCACAACTGCGTTATACTTTTCACAAATAAATCTTTGCTTAAAGTTTCTACTAAATGTCTGAAAATGAGGGGTCTTTTTGTTCATTTTGGAAATATATACATGGTGTTTGGCACAGATTAATAACATATCAAAAGCTTTATCGGTGACTACATTGTTCGCCACTCCAAGAAGAACCAGTTCTTTAGACAGTTTTAAATTGTCGCAATGGGTGCAGTTCGCCTTTAGCCAATTTACAAATTTTATCCAAAAAGTCTGCACTTTATCACACTCCCAAAACATATGTAAAAGGGTTTCTTCATTTCTACCACAAAATGTACACAGTATTTTAGTCTGAATCGCTCTACACACACACACAGACACACACACACAGACACACACACACACACACACACACACACACACACACACACACACACACACACACACACACACACACACACACACACACACACACAACGAACCTCGTCTCGATTCCCTTTCTATGTTAAAACATTTAGTCAAAACTTGACTAAATGTAAAAACAAACACTGATGAAGCGGTAGAGTGTGACAGACAGTCTCGAGTCGGCCTTGTCAGGGAAAGATAAGCACACAGTGAATATATGTTAAAACAAAAACACACACATAAACAAAAAACAAACACTGAAGCGGTAGTGTGTGACAGACAGTCTCGAGTCGGCCTTGTCAGGAGAAGATAAGCACACAGTACACAATGTTAAAACAAAAACACACACATAAACAAACAAGTCGCGTAAGGCGAAAATACAACATTTAGTCAAGTAGCTGTCGAACTCAGAGAATGAAACTGAACGCAATTGCAAGTTTTCAGCAAGACCGTATACTCGTAGCATCGTCAGTCCACCGCTCATGGCGAAGGCAGTGAAATTGACAAGAAGAGCGGGGTAGTAGTTGCGCTGAGAAGGATAGCACGCTTTTCTGTACCTCTCTTCGTTTTAACTTTCCGAGCGTGTTTTTAATCCAAACATATCATATCTATATGTTTTTGGAATGAGGAACTGACAAGGAATAAGATGAAAGTGTTTTTAAATTGATTTGGGAAAAAAAAATTGATAATAATTTTTATATTTTTAATTTTCAGAGCTTGTTTTTAATCCAAATATAACATATGTATATGTTTTTGGAATCAGAAAATGATGGAGAATAAGATTAACGTAATTTTGGATCGTTTTATAATTTTATTTTTTTTTTACAATTTTCAGATCAAAGTCATAAATTAATTTTTAAGCCATCAAGCTGAAATGCAATACCGAAGTCCGGGCTTCGTCGAAGATTACTTGACCAAAATTTCAATCAATTTGGTTGAAAAATGAGAGCGTGACAGTGCCGCCTCAACTTTCACAAAAAGCCGGATATGACGTCATCAAAGACATTTATCGAAAAAATGAAAAAAACGTCTGGGGATTTCATACCCAGGAACTCTCATGTCAAATTTCATAAAGATCGGTCCAGTAGTTTTCTCTGAATCGCTCTACACACACACACAGACACACATACACCATATGACCCTCGTCTCGATTCCCCCCTCTACGTTAATACATTTAGTCAAAACTTGACTAAATGTAAAAACAAACACAGAAGCGGAAGTGTGTGACAGACAGTCTCGAGTCGGCCTTGTCAGGGGAAGATAAACACGCATTGCAAAATGTAAAAACAAATAAACACACATAAACAAAAAACAAACACAGAAGCGGAAGTGTGTGACAGACACTCAATTCTACAAAGGGATATAATAGTTTCACGCATCGTGGCTTTGTGGTAGAGTCTTGCTATTCTACTAACTACGTGACAGAATGCGATCACCCCCCCCCCCCCCCCCAACCAAAAAAAAACCCAAAAAAAACCCAACCTCTTCCGGGACCCCCCGGACCCCCCCCCCCTCCTTTTACTCACACTCCCCCTACCCATCTCATATAGATATGTCTATATATATGATAACCTTTTTTATTGACTTTGAGTTATTTATCTTCTTTTTTTTTTGCGTTCTATCTTGGGAACACGTCGGAGGACTTCTTTCTAGCATACACCATTATCTCGTCAGTCATCTCAAAGTTTAACTCTTATAAGACAAATAGCCCCCCTTTAAAATGTCCGTCCGTGTGTCTTGTCTCATGACAGATGTGCTACATCTAACAAGGACACTTCCCTGGTTTACAAATACAGTGGAACCCCCCTTTTAAGACCTCCAAAAATCTGAGAAAATCAGGTCTTAAAAAGGAGGGAGTCTTAAAATGGTAATTTTACAGAGGTTATGAACAGCAAGACTGAGAAAACAAGGTCTTAAAAAGGAGGGAGCCTTAAATTGGGGGGGGGGGGGTCTTAAAAAGGAGGTTCCACAGTAATTCTTTCCGACAGCACTGCTTCCAACTTGTCTTCTGCCATCTCCGCAGAGAAGGAGGAATTACGTTTTTCTTGAACATTTTCAACCGTACTCTCACAACACGCATTAAAATGTCGTTTTCTTTGTTTCCTTGTTCATTTTGAAAGTCGTATTTCTTCCTTTCTTTCTGTCTTTCTTTCTTTATTCATGTATAGGTTAATACATTAAACTATTTAATTATTTGTTCAAGCGGACGCTTATCATATTACGTGCCATGTGAAAGGGACGATTGGTTGGTTGGTTGCTTATTATTTGTTATTACCTCTTCCGCTGATATTGCTGTTCGAGACCGATGCAATTTTGTTTCTTTCTCAGTTCACATGGCAAAGCTCCATGCTTTCAACTATTTACAATCAGGTCAATCAACTGTAAAAAGAAGGTTCTAAAACTTTATAACTTTCACATTCTGTCCATCAAATCTTGTTCAGGAACACTAATAACTAACACCACAGATAAATTATCTACAAGTTCGTATCCCCCTTCATTGGCTCTGTCGACGCCCGTTTGTAACCGCTTGCTTCTATATATAATAAACCGGCCATAGAGCGTCGTCGTCCCGAACTAAATCTTCATTAAAATTCATTTTAAGTCATTCCAAAGGTTTTGAGTCGTGTATTGAAAATCGATTTAGTGCGTAAGTGCCTTTGAACAGTTGTCCCACAATTCCGTATTCTTTTTTTAAGTCCGGGATACATTCCCCCCCCTCCCCCACCCCCGTCTATTTGTAGAGAAGGTCAAAGGGCAAATGTATCACCGCTCTTCGACTGAAGGTAATTGTGGTTGGGGGTTTGTAAGGTAATGTGCTAAGGCCCGGCGCTCACCTATGTAACGCCAGCAGGACAATCTGACGACGCACTGCAGATTATCCCAGCCCGCTAAACGTTGCGTGAAAGGAAAACAGGCCAGTACTCGTCGTAATCCTTATCGCAGCATCAACAATATGCAGTGCGTCGTCTGTGCCGCTGAAACTGCGCAGGTATATTCTGCCCTTAACACTAATGAGACACCGTATAACACTTGCACAGTCCCTGTAGCTACTGTCACAAACTCACACTGACCTTTCATGACGGGGTCGTTGCTGCAGCAGAGGAAGTCTGCCTTGTCGACCAGCGTCTTGCCGCAACAGGAGTAGTTGGCGGGGGTTGCGCAGGGGAACACGTTGCCGCCGCAGCAGAACTGTTTGGCGGCGGCGTCATACGACGTACCAAAACACCCGCCCATTCCCGGCATGCCGCACGGCCCTGTGGTGACTGGAACGTTGGAAAGGTGTAATAATATGTAATGTTCGTTATAATCGTTTACAGGCAGGCTGGGTGTGTCACATTAGATTTCCATTTTTATGTACTATTCTAATGGACAATAAGGTATTTTTTTTATTGTTATTGGTGAAAGTAATGATGTCGAAAAACAAAAGAATTATGTACTCACCAACAACACAAGCAGAGCACACACAAAAATAATGAAATCAGAATTTCACCTATGGAGGCTTATTCGGGACCACAGACATATATACAAAGGAAAACAAAAAACAAAAATCAAAACAGAACCAAACAGGGATTAAAAGATGGAGAGAGAAAGTCATGATGATAATAATAATAATAATAATATGGGAGATTTATATAGCGCTTGACGTTCTCTAAGCGCTTTACAGCGAATTGGTGAGAGGTCAAGGCAGGTGAAGTAGCCCGCACGTTGAACATCTCTCATGCTGGGTATTTTCGTGTTCCTATAACCCACCGAACTCTGACATAGATTACAGGATCTTTTCCGTGCGCACCGTGCTTGGTCTTGTGCTTGCGTGTACACACGAAGGGGGTTAAGTCACTAGCAGGTCTGCACATAAGTTGACCTGGGAGATCGAAAAAATCTCCACTTCTAACCCACCAAGCGGCAGCGACCGGGATTCGAACACACGACCTTCCGATTAGGAGTCCGACGTCTTACCACCACGCCACTGCTTAAATAGCGGTAATCACAGAACTCCGCGCTTTACATCCTATGATTATGAATAAAACATGCTAAGTCAAAATACGTATGGATGGGAAATCAGTTTTGCAGTGGTTTTTTTTTATGACACGCGTTAGGACATTCTCTGTGTCCATGGCTTCATTCACCACAACAGAACAGGCGGGCATTTTCTGAACAGTTAAGATATCAAAATTCAACTGAGGTGAAGTGTAGTTTGAATTTAGTGATAGTGAACTTCCAACATGAGCATCATGTTAAAAAAAGATTCTGTTAACCATTTCAAGCTACCACATTAAGGACAGCTGTCAGTTGGAATTGTTTTCTCACCAGGGTGACCTCCAGGCAGAAAGAACTGTTGGAAATTCACCTCGAGTAAACACCAGGCGAGAAGAAATTGAACTTTCTCTTCCTCTAATGGACAATTTTCTATGGACGTTATATTCCTAAAAGCACGATAAATATAGCTTTCTTTTCATCAATTCCAAAGCTTCTTCCATTTCTATAAGTGTAGCATCTATATATATATACGACTAGTGTCTGTCTGTCTGTCTGTCTGTCTGTCTGTCTGTCTGTTCGCGATCCACGGCCAAAGTTCTCGGTGGATCTTTTTCAAATTTGGACACCGTATTCAGCTACACCCCGGACACAACCTCATCGATGAGATATTTCAACACGTGCTCTCTGCGCGCTGAACCGATTTTTTTTGTTTTTTGTTGTCGGGATCCACTACCAGTAACTCTTCCTTATCTTCTCCAGTGTTTTCAGCCGCGATTATCTCCCTTCCTCCGTGTGGCGTCAATCCATATTCCCGTTACTACGTTACTATTTTTAGAAGGTCACTGCACGTTACTATTTTTAGAAGGTCTCCAGTGTTTTGCGCGTTTATCTCCTTTTCTTCGTGCGCCGGCGAAGCCGGCGTACACCCGGCAAAGCCGGGTCCCAGGCGCAGCCTGGTATTCGGCTCTACTTCTTCCCGGCGAAGCCGGTACCCGGCGAAGCGGGTAATCATCTAGTTCAATACATAGGGCCTATTTAAAATGTAAGCAAAGTTCGGGTATACATAAAATGCTCAAAACGGTATACTGTTGGCATCACTGTAACATTGTTAAGAATATTTCCTATTGAAGGGCAACGAGAAAACTCCCATGTTTCAAGTTTTAATTTATGCTTTAACCCGTTTTGGGGTATGGAGGCCGACGGCTATTTTTCAAACAGCAAACAAATATAAAAAAAATAATCACAGCTACTGCAGTAAGTTACAGTAAACTCAAAAATGTATACAATTAAATATACCCAAGCATTCACAGTTAAATTGAAACCAGTATGATCTTGGTCGTTTGAAGGAAAGCAGAGACTGGAGGAAACGGAAACACATTCTAAGCTAAGTTCATTATCTGTATTATAAGTGTTTGTCTGTCTGTGCACTTTAAGTACCCTATGATCTAAATACCTGTGATTGTAATGTTTTGTTTTGTCATAAATTATAATTCCTCAATTCCAATAACTTACATTTCTAGTTTTTTTTTATCGTAAGTTTTGAATTTCATAGATCAGCTGCAAGTAAGTTCCAAGACAGCATCACTCAGGTGATTTAGAAATCCACAAGAAATCCACTGGAGAAAAATGTCAAAAATACCTGTGATTATAATGTTTTTGTTTTGTCATTCATTATAATTCATCAATTCCAATAACTTACAATTCTAGTCTTTTTTATATTTAGTCAAGTTTTGACTAAATATTTTAACATCGAGGGGGAATCGAAACGAGGGTCGTGGTGTATGTGCGTGTGTGTGTGTGTGTGTGTCTGTGTGTCTGTGTGTGTGTGTGTGTGTGTAGAGCGATTCAGACTAAACTACTGGACCGATCTTTATGAAATTTGACATGAGAGTTCCTGGGTATGAAATCCCCGAACATTTTTTTCATTTTTTTGATAAATGTCTTTGATGACGTCATATCCGGCTTTTCGTGAAAGTTGAGGCGGCACTGTCACGCCCTCATTTTTCAACCAAATTGGTTGAAATTTTGGTCAAGTAATCTTCGACGAAGCCCGGACTTCGGTATTGCATTTCAGCTTGGTGGCTTAAAAATTAATTAATGACTTTGGTCATTAAAAATCTGAAAATTGTAAAAAAAAAATAAAAATTTATAAAACGATCCAAATTTACGTTTATCTTATTCTCCATCATTTGCTGATTCCAAAAACATATAAATATGTTATATTCGGATTAAAAACAAGCTCTGAAAATTAAATATATAAAAACTATTATCAAAATGTTTTTTTCGAAATCAATTTAAAAACACTTTCATCTTATTCCTTGTCGGTTCCTGATTCCAAAAACATATACATATGATATGTTTGGATTAAAAACACGCTCAGAAAGTTAAAACGAAGAGAGGTACAGAAAAGCGTGCTATCCTTCTCAGCGCAAGTACTACCCCGCTCTTCTTGTCAATTTCACTGCCTTTGCCGTGCGCGGTGGACTGACGATGCTACGGTCTTGCTGCGTTGCATTGCGTTCAGTTTCATTCTGTGAGTTCGACAGCTACTTGACTAAATATTGTATTTTCGCCTTACGCGACTTGTTTATTACATTTAGTCAAGTTTTGACTAAATGTTTTAACGTAGAGGGGGGAATCGAGACGAGGGTCGTGGTGTATGTGTGTGTGTGTGTGTGTGTGTGTGTGTGTGTGTCTGTCTGTGTGTGTGTGTAGAGCGATTCAGACTAAACTACTGGACCGATCTTTATGAAATTTGACATGAGAGTTCCTGGGTATGAAATCCCCATACGTTTTTTTCATTTTTTTGATAAATGTCTTTGATGACGTCATATCCGGCTTTTCGTGAAAGTTGAGGCGGCACTGTCACGCCCTCATTTTTCAACCAAATTGGTTGAAATTTTGGTCAAGTAATCTTCGACGAAGCTCGGGGTTCGGTATTGCATTTCAGCTTGGTGGCTTAAAAATTAATTAATGACTTTGGTCATTAAAAATCTGAAAATTGTAAAAAAAAATAAAAATTTATAAAACGATCCAAATTTACGTTTATCTTATTCTCCATCATTTGCTGATTCCAAAAACATATAAATATGTTATATTCGGATTAAAAACAAGCTCTGAAAATTAAATATATAAAAATTATTATCAAAATTAAATTGTCCAAATCAATTTAAAAACACTTTCATCTTATTCCTTGTCGGTTCCTGATTCCAAAAACATATAGATATGATATGTTTGGATTAAAAACACGCTCAGAAAGTTAAAACAAAGAGAGGTACAGAAAAGCGTGCTATCCTTCTTAGCGCAACTACTACCCCGCTCTTCTTGTCAATTTCACTGCCTTTGCCATGAGCGGTGGACTGACGGTGCTACGAGTATACGGTCTTGCTGAAAAATGGCAGCTACTTGACTAAATATTGTATTTTCGCCTTACGCGACTTGTTTCATTTTTTTGATAAAATTGTCTTTGATGACGTCATATCCGGCTTTTCGTGAAAGTTGAGGCGGCACTGTCACGCCCTCATTTTTCAACCAAATTGATTGAAATTTTGGTCAAGCAATCTTCGACGAAGCCCGGACTTCGGTATTGCATTTCAGCTTGGTGGCTTAAAAATTAATTAATGACTTTGGTCATTAAAAATCTGAAAATTGTAAAAAAAAATAAAAATTTATAAAACGATCCAAATTTACGTTCATCTTATTCTCCATCATTTTTTGATTCCAAAAACATATAAATATGTTATATTTGGATTAAAAACAAGCTCTGAAAATTAAATATATAAAAATTATTATCAAAATTAAATTGTCGAAATCAATTTAAAAACACTTTCATCTTATTCCTTGTTGGTTCCTGATTCCAAAAACATATAGATATGATATGTTTGGATTAAAAACACGCTCAGAAAGTTAAAACAAAGAGAGGTACAGAAAAGCGTGCTATCCTTCTTAGCGCAACTACTACCCCGCTCTTCTTGTCAATTTCACTGCCTTTGCCATGAGCGGTGGACTGACGATGCTACGAGTATACGGTCTTGCTGAAAAATGGCATTGCGTTCAGTTTCATTCTGTGAGTTCGACAGCTACTTGACTAAATGTTGTATTTTCGCCTTACGCGACTTGTTCTGAATTTTGAATTTCACAGAACAGCTGCAAGTAAGTTCCAATACAGCATCATTCAGGTGATTTAGAAATCTACAAGAAATCCACGGGGGAAAAATGGCAAAAATTGAAAATGAAACACTCACACTGTGAACCAACTTGCCCAAAGGCAAGTCCACAAAGAAGGATGGCCAATTGGATGGCCATGTTTGCAGTTGGTGAAGGAATAACGGCTGGTTCTACTTCACTCTGCGTCTTGTCTCATGGGTGTTAAGTGTTCCTTTGTCCCTGCCAGATCTACCTTCCAACAACACTGAGTATCCTGTCCGTCAGGATAGTTATTATAAATAAGACGCAAGTCTCGCCAAAACCGTCGTATGCAAATGAGGACATTGCTGCATGAGGTGGCTCTTTGGTTTGATACGTGTGAATTGGCAGCCTATTTTTTCTTGATCAGGGGAATATTCCAACCAAATATGGTGATGTTACACGCTTATTTAGTAACTTAAAGTCATTTTTATTACATTTTTGCGGAAAATTGTCTGACAACTCCATGCATTCATACCGTGCCGACCATCAGCCAATACGATGTCAGTTCCGCCCGCTTCATGCCATGAAAATGGCTCGAACGAACTCGACTTTTAGATACAATGACGTCAATCAGTGGACAAAAAAGCATGAATGTCCATATATTGTATCAAAAAAAGAGCTTTTCGTGTGTTATTTCGCAAATTTGACTTTATAACGTGATTGTATACAAATATCCGATTCATTATTCATCAAAATCCCTAAACACAACAAATTACGATTTTGGTCCAATTTTTACCCCCGTATCTGGCCTTAAATCCTCAAACACATAGTAATTACAGAGTCATAACGACTAAAAGCTTTTATTTTATATTTTTTATTTTACCACTTAAACAAATAATTTTTAACTCATTGTCTCCCAGGTACGGATATATTCGTACCCACTCATATGGCTCTATCTGACCTGGTACGGATATATCCGTACACACAGTCACTTCCGTCGCATCCTGTAACGTCGATCTATAACGCCTGCATTCCAGCGTGTTGATACACAGTGTCTACACAGTTACTACACTTCTGAATGACCTGCTGCAGCACAGCTAGTCTCGGCTAAAAAAAAACATGGTCAACATAGGTGGCGTAGAAAGTGTTATGTAACGTTCAGTTTTGCCCACAGTTCAGATTCTATTTGAATTTTAGTGCCAATTTGTTATCTCTCAGAATGAGTGATTTAAATTTACCGCCAAACTTATTTTTCTTCTAGATAAGAACAGTAACAAGATATTTGAGCCTCGCTCTTGAGTCTACGACAGAAGTATCACTCATCGGAGTACGCCGATGGGTAACCCTCACACGGGAGCTCATTTAAGCTGCGGCAATCCTTCAGCTAATAAAGGAGAACTCGGTTTTAGGAGAATGACCCCAAGGTCATAATGTTGTCACGCGCAGGTTTAACCATTCTGCGGACAATGCGTCACGTCTCTTCCTCCGACTGTAGTGACAGTGACAGTCCGCTGCTGTCACAGTAATAACGGTTCTGACACTCGGCTTAAAGCTACTGTAACTGACCTTCCAGAGTACCAAGGGTGATTACCAGCTATTGTGTTTTCAGCGTAGCAATAGGGCCCGATATTTAGACGAGACAAGTATAATGCCGACGAGTCGAAGACGAGTCGCATTTTACTTGTTCGAGTCTAAATATCGGACCCTATTGCTACGATGAAAACACAATAGCGTTTATATAGCTATTCTGACATTAAATTCTGAGTTAAAATCATGTTTTTTCAGCAACAAGTACCAGAATGGTCCATGTCGTTGATTGCAGACGACGGTTCCCTTTCCGCATAAAGCCACGGAAATAACCGAACATTGAAAAACCCACGTCCATGTATTACGGAGAAAACTCGAGATAACCGGATGTTTAGCATTACGTCAATAATGTGCTAGGAATCATATGACGTCATGACGTATCATGCTTGCTTACGTATATTGTATGTTCGAAAGTCTGACTTCTGTTGGGAATTCGCGTGGTGAAGACTGCGGTAAATCTGTAGATGATAAGAGAACAAGGATTGTCTCAGAAGAAACGACTAAATGTTTCAGACCGGTAACTTCATTTCAACATTGCACTATACAATGGACGTTCTATGTGACAGGAGAGTTTGCTGATTTTGTGTTAAACATTGGAGAGATCGTCTGCTAGAATCAGAGATAGGTCGCTTCAGATTGCAGCTTCTGGAAATTTGCAAGGTTTGTTGCCTGTTAAAGAACTGGATTTTACACGTAATGTATGTCATGTACAGTAAGCAACAACCAAAACACACACAAAGCAAATGGCATCGTCTGTCGACTAGTCACAGAAACAAACCTGGCGAGGTATGCGTGTACTTTATACACGTGGAAGAAACCGGAACCATGCGTCTTTGTTATTGACAATATGCTTTTGGATATTGAGAAAAATGGCCGACTTCCGTAGCATTATGCTTTGATGATCGGAAGAGACCATCCAATCACAGCCCCCGAATTCCCCCACGTGTTCATCAGAATAGCTATATACTTTGATATTTTTCCTTCGCCAGATTTTCCGAAATAGCTATGTAAAAGTTAAAGAGCTATTGTCACTAGCAATGACCTCTCAGACTACTAAACATGTTGCCAAGATTTATTTTTGTAGCCAGATTTGCCGAAATAGCTGTAAAAGTTTCAGCATTTTTTCAAAGTAAAAGAGCTACTGTCACTGACCTCTTCGAGTACCAAGGATGTTGCTAGGATTTTTTTCTTTCTTTGCCAAATTTGCTGAAATTGCTGTAACAGTTTCGGCAATTTTGTCGAAGTTTGAGAAGCTTTGCTGTCACTGTAAAACTGATCTGTTCGTTCCTCACGTTACACTCCGCTTACAACTACCGTCACAGGACCTCCAAGAAAAACCAAGGATGTTACCAGGGTTTATTTTCTTCTCAAGATTTGCCGAAATGGCCGTAAGCTCTAGGCAATGTTTTGAAGTTTAAGCTAAAATGAATGCTACAATCACTTACCCCTCAGAGTACCAAGGACAATACTAGGATTTATTTTCTTCGACACATGTGCCGAAAATGGCCGTTATAGCTTCGGCAATTTGTCAAAGTTCGAGAAGTTTTGCCGTTTGTTTCTGACACTCGGCTTAAGGCTACAGTCACTGACCTTTCTTTGCTTGTAAAGAGTAGGCCTACCAGGTATGTAATTAGTAATTATTTTCTTGGGGGGGGGGGGGAGGGGGGCATAGACAGAGAGACAGACTGATTTGTAGGTGCACGGACTGACACAGACAGACGGACAGACAGAAACACACACACATAGACACACAGACACGCGCAAGCACACACACACACACACACACACACACACACACACACACACACACACACACACACACACACGCACGCACAGGAAAGTGTCTTTTATTTCGTGAATATCGTTGTTGGAAAAGCTCAAAACTTACAAAGTACAAAACTTGAAAGAAGTCTTAAATTCCACAGTTGAATTGTTCGTAATGGAAAATAGATTATCGGATTTTAAAGCACTTCGATCGTATGTGCGTGCGTGCGCGTACGTGCGCATGCGTGCATGCCTTTCATTTTGGGCTAAACGGGTGTCCTCGTCTTTAAAATGTTTCTTTCTAGAGGACAATAATTTCATTTACTAGGTGGCATAAAGCAGCAACAACTAACAACACAATTAGAACTGTGTATGCTGTGACTACTCATAACACTTCCTTTAATGGTTTTCAAAACAGTTTGTGAACTTTCAGAGGTAGTTTACATCCATCAGTCATACGAAGGTGCTGAGTTCTTATGTTTTAGGCGTGGTTTGTGTGTAAACGTTTTTTATGCCAAGAAAGACAAAGAGGGGGGGGGGGGGGGAGAGAGAGAGAGAGAGAGACAGAGAGAGATAGAGAGACAGAGAGGGAGAGAGACAGAGACTTACAGTGACATAGACATAGACAGAGACAGCAAGACAGACAGAGATAGACCGATACAGCCATACTGAAAGACAAAGAAGCAGAAGGAGAAATAGACAGAGCAACCGACAGAGATAGATATTGGCAGACAGCGAGACAGACACAGAGCGTGTGTGCATGCGTGTCTGCGTGCGTGCATGTGAATGTGTATGCTTGTGCGTGTGTCTGTGTGTATATGTGTGTGTCTGCATGCGTGTTTGTGTGTGAATGTGTGTGTGTGTGTGTGTGTGTTTGATTTTGTATGTGTATGTGGTTTTTTTATGTGAATGTGTGTGTGTGTGTGTGTGTGTGTGTGTGTGTGTGTGTGTGTGTGTGTTGCGAGTGTGTGTGTAAGTGTGTGTGTGTGTGTGTGTGTGTAGTGTGTGTGTGTAAGTGTGTGTGTGCGTAAGTGTGTGTGTGTAGTTTGCAATGTTTATATGTTGTCACGTCCTACTCAGATCCAAAGTGAAGTCGTCAAATTGCTCTGTCTGCCGGTGTGTGCTTGGTTGATCATGATATGGTGCCATCTTCATTAACATGTTTGTGGCGAGATAACAATAACTTGTTTTGCAGGAAGGTGTAAAACAATTTAAAACAAAAGAACAATCACGGCACTGTTTGCTGGGACTTTTGTTTATAGCAGCAGGATTCGAGGCACAACATTATCCTGGCATGTATTTATCACCAAGATTTAGCTGTTCGTGCATGTTCTTTAGTATGGAACGTGTGTTTATTTATCTGCGAACGAGCGCAAGTACATACTAAATGTGCACACTTGTATGGTGTGTGTGTGTGTGTGTGTGTGTGTGTGTGTGTGTGTGTGTGTGTGTGTGTGTGTGTGTGTGTGTGTGTATGTGTGTGTGTGTGAGAGTGTGTGCCGATTTGACATTTATGTCAATATCTACAGAAGAAACAAGAAATTCCTCCGAGGTAGGAAAAACACCCCCGTTGGTCAAAGGGAAATAACCATTCTCACTGCCACCAACTGAGAAGGTTATTTCCCTTTGACCATTAATATGTCCCTCTATAAGTCCATGTAGAATCTTAATCCACCAATAACTCCCTAACCGTGTGTTTGACTGGTCCCAATTTTTGTAAGGACCGTCTCAGGAATGTATAGAACCTGTTCACCAAGTTTGGTGACGATCGGTCCGTTCATTCTTGAGATCTATATGCGAACACAAACAAACAAACAAACACATGGAGCGAATCCTAATCTTAATCTTAATCCACCAATAACTCCCTAACCGTGTGTTTGACTGGTCCCAATTTTTGTAAGGACCGTCTCAGGAATGTATAGAACCTGTTCACCAAGTTCGGTGACGATCGGTCCGTTCATTCTTGAGATCTATATGCGAACACAAACAAACAAACAAACACATGGAGCGAATCCTATACACACCCCTATACCGGGGGTGTAAAAACCCAACAACTGGGAAAAATAGTTGTTCTTGATCTGATTAATCAAATTATTTACTATCCTTTACACATACTTCTGGTAAGATGTGTTTATTTTGTATTTTCACCTTCTTTCTCCTTTTACTTTTTCTTCTAAAATTAGATAATATTTTGTGGTCGTCTACATTTTTTTTCTCAATAATCTTATGGTTAGCTTTTGCTTAAAAAGTTATGTCAGATGATGAATGAACCATGGGGGGAAAAGTTATAAATGTAAATGGTTTTTACTTTACTTTTTATTTTTGGGAAGTGTGAGTGACACTTCCAATGTTTCGTTTTCCATGCCATGTGCTTTGCCTATAAATATCGACCAATCAAATTTATGTCACTTTGCTAACAGCCACACCCACACAATCACAGCAACAGTTTTACACTGGTCATTGGAGCGCTGTGCACGATTTTTTTAAAAACGAACAAAATGCACGGTATTCGAGAGGAGTTTTGCCCTCGGCATTTTCCAAGTAAGGATATCCTACAACGCTGGAATACTACAATGAATTTTCAAACGGCTGCCCTGGCTTCGTCCTTCCTGATCGAAGGGGGGGTGTATTGTTAATATTTGTAGATAATAGACTCGATCAGCATTTTAATGGTTAAATGTTGATTTCTGTGTAAAAATGTAGACAAGGACCTTTAAATATACTGACTGTTTTTTATGGGGGCCAGGAGGCCCCCATTCATACGGATAGTTTCGAGGTTGACCATGGGCAGCGCCATTTTGTTGTGAAATACGTCATCAGTTTGTGTACACAGGAAGTTGTGACATCCGTCACCCTATGGGAGGGGTGAAGGCAACATTGTTCATCAGTAGAAAGTTGTGAAATCCGTCACCCTATGGAAGGGGTGCAGGCAAAATTGGTCATCACTGAGTCTGTGTAACACAGGAAGTTGTGAAATACGTCACCCTATGGGAGGGGTGACGGCAAAATTGTTCAACAAAAACATCTTAGGTCGACCTGTGCAGGGTCAACCGCAACAAACTCAAACCATTCATACTTTGCTGTATTTGAGTGACTTATATACCGACATTTTTATTTCTTATTTTTAGCACAGGTGTAGGAAAAAATCATGAACCAAAATGTTATTTATTTTCTAATTTAACATTTGTTTTACAAATGTGACCATGGTCTTTTAAACATACAGTGACATTAAACATTCTTTCTTTCTTTCTTTATTTGGTGTTTAACGTCGTTTTCAACCACGAAGGTTATATCGCGACGAACATTAAACATTGTTATGTTAAAAAAAAAGAAAAAAGAAAAAAAAAAAGCTTTTGTGCACAAATCAGAAAATACATTGTACATTTTACCTACAGGCCAAACCGTGAGTGTCTGTGGCAAAGCCCGACCCAGGAAATTGCACTGATTTTATATTTAGATCAGAGGGAAATTGTCAAGAACAGGCGCTTGCATTTGGATGTGTCCAATGATAGTAGGTTTGGTTGTGATCAATCAGAATAATGTAGGAATAAAAATGTATGACAGTTTGGTATGATGACATGTAATTCACATATGCTGAAATATAATATTATACATCATGTAATATTATTATGGCTGTTGCCATGACCATGAAGCCCAACAAAGGTTTAATGTAATGTAATTCAAAATACCAAAACCAAGCACCTATTAATCTCGTCTATGCGCGTGAAGATTGAGGCCGTCTGCCAGTAGCGGTTAGGTCATACAGTGGAACCCCTCTCTAGCGACCTTGAAAATGTTGACAAAAATCGGTCGTTATGGAGGGGGGTCCTTACAGAGGGAGGGGGGCGGAGTCAGGGGGCCACAAAGAAAGTCAGATTTTCTTAAAAAAAGAAAACAGAGAAGTTTGAGTTGCTGACGACCGTTCCCTCAAGCAAACTGCTTCGATTTCATGTTTGTCCATGGTGTCCACCAGTTCTGGTGCATGTACTACCCTGGCCAAGTTTCCTCTCAAGACATCAAAGAGACCGCCCCATAGGTTAAACTCCCCATAGGTTAAACTCGGTCACTGACCCGGGTGCAGGAAGTGTTTCCTCTCTCAGATATGAAAGGGGAACCACCTCTCATAGCTAAAACTGGGTCAATGACCCCTGGGAAGAAGGTCAGTGTCTATAAAATTGTAATCCTAGGCCTGCGGCCAGGGGGGGGGGGAGTATACCGGTACCATTTGAGAATCAGACCAAATGAGAATTGAACCATTTGAGAACATCCTTTTTTTTCAATCACTACATCGAAGGCCTGCGGCCCGGGGTTCACATGGGTTGGTTTGTTTGTTTGTTTCAAACCCACACCCATATACACACATTTCACATTTAAACCATTTGTCGGCCCCCTGTCGATATTTATCGACTAAGTTCCTTGTGCTTACTGTGTAAGGGCTTGGCTGTCTGCCATGTTCCTCTTGCAAATTTGTGACCCTCCACCACGAAATGAGTCGCATGTCACCTCGCGCGGTTCTGCGCTAGGCTTGATATAAGTCCGGGTTGTGTCTGGTAACAGTGTGAGGGTCACCTTAGTCACAGGCTTATAACTCAAACAGTTTTCGCTCTTTTCTAAAACGGTTTTCACCACTGGATAGAGCATAAAAAAACTCTTTAGGAAATGTAAAAATATGAAAATCATGCAAAGGTGACATGCGCCTCATTTCGTGGTGGAGGGTCACATTTGTTTGAAGACACCACAATAAGCCGTAGCCGTAGGCTTGTTGTTGTTCTCACCTTATGTCAATGCACATTTCATGAACATGTAAAACATAAATAAACATTGTTTAAACCAGCTGGGATAAACAGGGGAAAAAACACGAAAAAACAAAAGGAAAAAAACAATAACACCCATACCCCTCATCTGTCGAAATGGCCCGGAAGCAGCTAAGCTGTTGAACATGCGTCTAAACTGAAGAATGTTATTACCCTGCGTAAACGCTTGATTGATCTGAGGTGGTGTAATGACCTTGACCGTTTTTACACAGGAAGGAAAGTAGACTATCTTTAGGCGAAAACAAAAAAGCTGACTGCCCGAACATGTACGTCCGCGGGGGCAATGAAACCCGTCAGCATACATCCGTCTCCACGGGTGGGGAACTGTTCCGCACCATGCTCGTTTGGAACGACGTGTTCCGGTTGTAGCTAGTCACTATTTTTTCACTTGACAATCTAGACCCCCGGACATCATTTCTATAAGATTTCAAGGTATTCTGTGACGTGATGCGCCATATATTGTGAGAAGGGCCTGACTGACCAACCTACCTTCGCGCGCGATCCAGAGCAAGTGACAAAATAGCGACTATCCACAACTGGAACACGTCGCTTCAAACGAGTATGGTGCGGAACAGTTCCCCACCCGTGGTCTCGGCGATCATTTTACACATTGGCATGCAGTTGAGCACTCTTTTGATTGACGTTACAACAACAAAACTCCACTCATACAGCATTTTATAGAAAGTTGACATCATTTCTTGTTGACGTCATTTTAAGTCACTTCACCGCATTAAAGATATAGTGGAATTACGGGAGCTAAAGGGGTACCACTAATTGCAACAAAAATGAAATCAGCACAGACTGGTAGATAAAGTGTCCTTTAGTACCCAGTTCAAAATCTAAGCCCTGAGGTAATGGAATAAGTGAGTTATCGGATCAGAAAAGTCATGCAATCACACGGAACAAGCAGATTTGACTGGTTTGTATCCTTGGCACAAAGGGTCAACAATCCAAAAAATAAGCCCTTAAAAAAATAAGGCCTTATTTTTGAAAATATGCCCATATTTTTGAAAATAAGCCCTTATTTCTAAAATAAGGCCTTATTTTCCATTATTAAGGCCTTAAATCTTTAAGCCCTTAAAAAAATATGGGCATAAAAAAATAAGCCCTTATTTGAAAATAAGGCCTTACGAGAAATAAGGCCTTATTTCTGTAAGGCCTTAATAAAAATAAGGGCATAAAAAAATAAGGGCATAAAAAAATATGGGCATAAAAGAATAAGTCCTTATTTTTTTGACCAATCATGAAGCTGAATAGAATTCGGCTGCGCCGCTCATGCGCAGAGATCTCATAACAAACATGGCGAATGGGGGGTTCAGAGATCGTGATGAATTTTTGAGAAGAACTTGTGCTGAAATTGCAAATTGCGAGAGAATTGGGGTTTCCGATGAGGTGTATGTTCGCTCAAGATAAGCATTGTTTACATGAAATGACTGTTTGATTTATATCAGTGTAACAATCATCTTGATCTTGCTCTAGCTCCGGATGCGCAGTAGCGATGCGCAGAAAAATATGGGCATATTTTTTTTAAGGGCTTATTTTTTTATGGGCATATTTTTATAAGGGCTTATTTTTTTAAGGTCATAACAGAAATAAGGCCTTATTTCCGTAAGGCCTTAACAGAAATAAGGCCTTATTTCATTATGCCCTTATTTCCTTATGGCTGTAAATATTTAAGGCCTTATTTCTAAAATAAGGCCTTATTTATAGAAATAAGGGCTTATTTTCAAAAATATGGGCTTATTTTCAAAAATATGGGCATATTTTCAAAAATATGGGCATATTTTTTTAAGGGCTTATTTTTTGGATTTTTGACCCTTTGTGCCAAGGATAGGTTTGGCCTGCCGTCGCAAAGCCGGAAGTTTATGCGCGCCATGCACTCAAAGTCTAGTCGAACGTGCTTCGCGTGGCCACATGCAAAAAGGTGAGTAATCGATAATCTTTACGTTTTTATTCGTCCTTTAACATTTTTACCACTTCATTTTCTCGGCTGCATGTGTAGAATGCTAGCGCTAGTTCTTTATTTATGCCATACGAATGCATTGGAAAGAAAAAAGCCTGATATGCAGACGACCTAGCTTCGCTAAAAGTTCGTCTGCTTCCAGACAGCACAACATGAGTCTAAAACTTGTTTTACCGTTTCAAACGTGCAGATAATCTTTGCAGTTGATATGCTCAGCATCACAAATACAATTATGAAGTTAGATTAGAAAAAAAAGTATATTATACTCAAAGACCGTGCGAATTGTTGATCGTGCTTCCAGTATGTATGGTAGGCGAATGCTGTCAAAAATAACCTTCCTGTTGCACTGTTCGGTGATGTTTTATTTATGTTTTTTATGTTATTGTCGCCATTGCTGACACTTTAGGCACTTCTCTGATGGAATGCTATCTCGATAGCCTTTATTTGATGCGTAAATCATTAATGTTATCATTTTTTTCTACAGTCACCTGCTTTCTGAGCGAAAACCTTGCTCTACACCAGTGACCACTGCGAATGAGACAAGAATGAGGTAGGTTTGACATATCAGCAATTTCTATTAAAGGCTAAAAAAAAAAAAAAGTTTTCATAAAAACAAAACAAATCCCGTATATAAATTTATATTTTCAATAAATCATGTTTCAGTGGAACCCCCTTTCTTAAGACCAACAAAATAATCTGAGAAAACCAGGTCTTAAAATGGAGGGTCTTAATAAGGGTGTTTCACTGTATTCAGGATATTTTATAATAAAATATGCTGTACTACTTAAAGACAAAATTAATTAGCGTCTGGACAATTATACACACAGTGTCAATCCAACTGCTTTATTTAAGTTTATGTTATAAATGTATTTTTTCCAGATCATGGAGCAGTTGTGTATCCTGTGTGGAGGCAGCCTTTATTCAGGGGAGCAGATCGTCATTCCGCAACAGAAGGGAAGAGACACCATACAGTCAGTACCCAGCGTGGTGATTCAATTGTTGTTGCAGAGGGGCAGGCTGTGCATGTATGTTGTCGCAGTTCATATACGAACAAGCACAACATAGCAGCCTACCTTCGTGGGAAAAAAGATGAAGATACTGCTGCAAATTTGAACCAAGGACTGCGGTCAAAGAATCAGCCCTTTGATTTCAGGAAATGTTGTTTATTTTGTGGCATGCATGCAGAACTTGTTTCAAAACGAGGTCCAACAGTACTTCCTGTTCGCACTTTAGATTTTCAGAAGACCGTCTATAGAATCTGTGCTGAAAGAGCAGACGAATGGGCTGAAAAGGTAAAAGGCAAGATAGAATTCGTCTCGGACCTTCCAGCAGCTGATGCTTTGTACCACCAATCATGCAGCACCAATTTTAGAACAAAAAGGAAACTTCCAAAGTGCTTTGCATCAGACACTGACAACAAAAGACCAAAACAAGGAAGACCAGTCGATGAAAAAAGAGCAGAAGCGTTCAGAAAAGTTGTCAATTATCTGCAAAAAAAACCCGATACAGAAGTCACCATCATCGACCTCATCAGAAAAATGAAAGAGTTTACAGGTGGTGACTGTTATAGTCACTCAAAGATGAAAGAAGAATTAAAGAAACATTTTGGTAATGAAATTATCATCACAGAAATGGATGGGAAAGCAAACGTGGTAACATTTCAGAGGACTACATGGTCTATTCTTCATTCCTTTTATTCGACACCTGAGACGACCGACGAAGAAACTCAAAAAGACAACATCATCAGAGCTGCTGCTGAACTTATCAAAAGTGACATTAAGAAGATAAACACCAGCAGAAAAGAATACCCAAGTCCAGACAGCACTTTCTCAATTACAGCAAACCTTGATTTTGTGCCAAAATCCTTGCAAACTTTCCTCGGAGAGATCTTCAGTGGAAAGGACACTGATGTGAAGGATGCTTCAATCGGCCAAGCAATTATGCAAGCAGCTCGCCCAAGAATTTTAATTGCTCCACTGCAGATTGGTCTTGCCTCTTGGAGTTCAGATGCACCACTGTTTTGGTTCCAAGTTCCTGATTGACACGCTGTACTCCCTTGGATTCAGCTCCTCTTACAGAGAAGTAAAGACGGACGAAATGAGTGCGGCTGCCACCCAGGAGATAATCGTGCCAGCCACAGATGAACATTTCATGCAGTACATGGCAGACAATGTCGATCATAACACTGGAACAATTGATGGCCTGAATACCTTCCATGGAATGGGCATGATTGCTTCCATAACCCCGTTCATCAAAAATAGGTCGTCCATCGCTCTGAAAACAGAGGTTAGGCTGGAGGAGGTCATGAAGAAAGCCCGTGTCAAAATCAGTTTCTACGATGAGAGATGTGAAGGCCTGGCAAGTCTCACCTATGAGAAGTTAAGGACAGTCCTAGTTGAAGACCCTACCAAAGAAGTTGAAGTCCTATGGAAGTCAGCATGGCTGCTCAGTCCTCAGAGACCGTTCTGGTCAGGAGTAATGCAGGCCGTCCACAATGGTGACTTTCCAGGTCAGTCATCTATTGTCTTCTTGCCGATGATTGATCTCAAACCCAGTGACAAAACTTGTATCTATTCAACGCTGTTGTTTCTTTCTGCTGAAGCTAGGCGATACAACAAAACCCCTGTAGTCACCTTTTGATCAGCCCCTGTGGTGGAAGGCCCTCAGCATCATATCAGCAGAAGCAGCTTTCAGTGAGCTACGTTCTGTAGTTCTTCGGCTTGGTCCCTTCCACATGGAGATGAGTTTTCTCGCTTGTATAGGACATCTCATGGCGGAAACTGGCCTGTACGATGCACTATGCACTGTGTATGCCCCAAATGCTGCCAAAGCACATCGGACCTACCAGCAGCACCAGCAGCTCTTCTGAAAGTGATTCGGTGTGCATGCAAGACTGACTGTGACACAAGAAGATGCAGCTGTCGTAAACACGGACTCGTTTATTCGCCTGGGTGTGGAGAGTGTCGTGGTGCCAGTTGCTCCAATTCCCCGTCCAACTTTACTGAATAAGGCGAGGCATATTGAGAAGCAGAGGTGAGAGAATATAAAAGAGTGTGCGTGTGCTTGAAAGCACATGCGTGTGTATTTTTCTGTGTGTGTGTGTGTGTGTGTATGTTTGTGTGTGTGTGAGTGTGTGTGTGTGTGTGTGTGTGTGTGTGTGTATCTGTGTGTTTATGCGAAAAAGCACTCGGATTCTATTTTCAACGCGTTTTGTGTCAACTACTGCCGTCATAGATATTAAATAGCTGCATTTCTGAGTCCTCTGAGCAGAGATCTTTCTAACGAGATGCAACATGATAGCCTTATCTTGGAGAACAAAACAGTGTCTTCTTCCACTAATGTATGACGTCACTAATATGCAAATTTCTCGATTGTGCCGATAGTTTGAAACTTAGATTTTGCACTGGGCACTAACCAGACTGTTTTGAGAACATTCCCGCAAAAAAAATTTTTGTTGCAAAAACTGGTGGGTTGAAGCATGATTTTTGGCACGGTAACCGCACTAATATAGGACTTGCGCCTTATGAGTTGGGTTTTTTCCGCTGCTGATACGAATGACGAAAGTCTCCGACACGAACGTTGTTCTCGAAATTCTTTGTCAGTGTCCATTTTTGTCAAACGGGGTATAGGGATCGATCAAACGACTGACTGACTATTAGGGTTTAATGTCCTCTTAGACCAGTTGGCCTATATTGGGACAGGTATTGGTAATTCGCTGAAGATATGATGTGATACTTTGACATTCCAGCTTTGGGTTTGTCTGGTCAAAGTATCGAAATACGATCATGATCATCAGAGGCGTGTCTCCATGTTTTTTAAACCCAGAGACTTTCGCTGTAAACTTGGGGTCTTTTTCGTGCGCATGTGTGCACACGGGGGTGTTCGGACACCGAAGAGAGTCTGCACACTCCGATAAATAAATCTCTCGCCGAACGTGGGGATCGAACCCACGCTGATGGCGACCAACTACAAAGCCAGCGCGCTACCAACTGAGCTACGCCCCCGCCCCTCAAACGACCGACCGACAGACAAAAAGATGGACAAACAGACAGAGACCATTTTCAAGAAAGCTTGCATGCTTTCTGCGACTCAAACGTATGCAGTCTACATTATGACGACATTACTTTATTCAAAATAAATTCAAATTTATACAACGAACAAAACAAAAAAAAAGTAAACAGAGTGACTCTGAAAGACCTGTACCGCAAGGGCTTTACTGACAAGTCTTCGCAGTGACATCTAGAACTGCAGTCCGAGAATTGCCGAACGTGCACGAGATGGTCACGATGTTGGAATCGATAGAGAAAGTGAAATAGACGCCCTCACTGGGAACGCCTTTAAGGTAGACCTTGACGTCATTCCCTGTGACGTCAATCTTCGTGACGCGCTGCGGGGAGACAGGAACCACCTTGGTGAGTTCTCCAAGCATCAGAATGGATGGGCTGCGAAGAAATAAATCGCAGATCGTATAATGTAAGATCAGAGTTGTGTGAAACGGCTTATAAATGAATTTACAAACATAAAGGCAGGAAGAAGATTAAAAGAAGCAATAAGTAATGAGTCTTTTAAAAGCTGGAGTTTGACGGATAAGGTAGTGCTAATAATATTGCTGAAAGCTCTTGGTGGTCACTGTAAACAAACCAAGCGAAGAAATAACAGACTGCGAAACAAAGGAGTATTCCATTCTGAGTACGACCCCCCCCCCCCCCCCCCCCCCTCCCACATCTCCCCCCCCCCCCCCCCCCCTCCCGCCCCCCCCCCCCCCCCCCCCCCGCGTACGAGGATATAAAGGCAATTAACCAGCCCTTCTTTTATACACTCACTTCCGTCAGAGTGTGACCTCAGACCTGATTTGAGGACAATGCTATGTAACCGAAACGTACAAGGGCACATATTTTTACATTTAGTCAAGTTTTGACTAAATGTTTTAACATAGACGGGGAATCGAGACGACGGTGGGGGTGTATGTGTGTGTGTGTGTGTGTGTGTGTGTGTGTGTGTGTGTGTGTGTGTAGAGTTATTCAGAGAAAACTACTAGACCGATCTTCATGAAATTTCACATGAGAGTTTGTGGGTATATCCCCAGACGTTTGTTTTCATTTTTTCGATAAATGTCTTTGATGACGTCATATCCGGTTTTGTTGTGAAAGTTGAGGCAGCACTGTCACGCCCTCATGTCACAGTGTTAACCAAATTGGGACCGGCACAGTTGGCCTAGTGGTAAGGCGTCCGCCCCGTGATCGGGAGGTCGTGGGTTCGAACCCCGGCCGGGTCATACCTAAGACTTTAAAATTGGCAATCTAGTGGCTGCTCCGCCTGGCGTCTGGCATTATGGGGTTAGTGCTAGGACTGGTTGGTCCGGTGTCAAAATAATGTGACTGGGTGAGACATGAAGTCTGTGCTGCGACTTCTGTCTTGTGTGTGGCGCACGTTATATGTCAAAGCAGCACCGCCCTGATATGGCTCTTCGTGGTCGGCTGGGCGTTAAGCAAACAAAAAAACCAACAAAAAAACCAAATTGGTTGAAAGTTTGGTCAAGTAATCTTCGACGAAGCCCGGGCTTTGGTATTGCATTTCAGCTTGGAGACTTAAAAACTAGTTAATTAGTTTGCTAATTAAAGTTGTCATTAAAATCAAATTTTCCCTAACAGATTTAAAAATGATTGCATCTTATTCCACAATTTCTCCAGAATTCAAAAATATATACATATGTCATGTCTACTCTAAAACTGTGCTCAGAATTACAGAACATAGGTTAAGTAGGCCTAAGTACTGCGTTTGCACGCTACGCGGAGACGAGCGGAGACGAGCGTGACCCGTCTCGGTCTTTGGCTGTGGTTAGTCGAGACTATCTTAAATATAGTCTCGGCGATTACTGTTTGTTGGTGTTAATCTGTTACTTTGATGCCGAAAGCTTGACTAAATGTTTTTACATCGCTTCACGCAACTTGTTTTTATCTGCTGGCGTGTCAGTGGTAAAATAGAGGTAAAATATCTGCCCTCAAGAATGTTACACGGACACGCAATAAGTATAAACTGTAGGCCTTATATAATGTGCGCAGTAGGACGAATAATGAGATGAAAAACCTGATGCACTTCAGTTTGCATCACTTTCAGTTGACTGTAATAATGAGTCGTTGAGTGGGGTCCCTGTATTGCTACAGTTTCGTTGTGTTTGGCCTCTTTCAACAAAGCGTTTTTGTTTCGTGGAAAAAGGGGCTGACATGCACATGATATTGAAAACAGGAAATGAGTGGGGTCCCCGTATTGCTACAGTATCGTTATTTTTGGCCTCTTTCAACACCACGTTTTTGTTTCTTGGAAAAAGCGACTGACATGCACATAATATTGAAAACAGGAAATCAAGCAGTCACACGAATTAAAAATCGAGACAATTCATTAAGTCACGTAGGGTCACGTACGAGGCTCCTGACGTCATCCTTTATGCAAGATGTCACCCAGCAGCTATTTCCTAAGACGGATGCAGTCTTCGTTTTGGCGCACCACGACACACATAGTTATAAAATGCAAAGCAAGATATAATTATGTGTATTAGCTAACGTTAATGCGTTCGTATTCTTTAAACGTCCCGTTTTTATCTATTTGTGTACGCATTTGTACGCATTCTGCCATTTGGATTACTTTACGTTACCCTTAAAGGTGTATTTCTTGTCGTGTGTGTGATCGTGTTCATAACCACAGAACTGTTCATGCTGTTATGCGGAAAAAGAGCATCCCTCAGCTGAAAGATAATGTATGCACAAATCCAACAATCTGGCTGCTTATTGTGCAGAGTAGAATTTTGATGTTGGACACCTTTGTTGATCTGTTTAATCATTTCATAAAAAAAGTAATAATAAAACAAGAACGCGCACGCAATGCACAAATCGTAGACACGCTGCTAATTTTTGGTATGTGTCTAGGTGAAATTTAAAGGAAACTCTGATTCCATGTGAATCCATGCGCTGAACTGTGGTGGTGAACATGACAGTGTACGTTGAGTGACGGTACCTTTAAATCGCCGTAGGGTTGTCGTTGCATACTTGTACAATGATAACCTGGCCATTTTTGACACAGCTGAAGCAGTTGTGTTTCTTCCAGCACACTTTGATTGACGAGGTTTTACACTAATGTAATGCATGCAGTTGTAAACCATCTGGAGTGAAGACGGCTCACTTAAAATTTGTTAATGTCGTATTAACCTTCGGGCCAAATACAATCATGAACACGTCTCGGCTCACTGTTGTATCACTTCACGAGAAGTTTTCATCACTTCAGTATTTGAGTTATACTATCACACCTCAAAGGCACTGCTAAACCTCAAAATAGCGATAGACGATGACGTGAGTGTTGGAGGTCGTTTAGAGTAGCAGATTAAAATAGGCAGTTTGAAAAGAAAGAAAATCAACATGGGAGGCGATTATTTAAGATTAGTCGTCCAATATTCCAGAAAACTGTGTTTGCAAGATAGCTTGTCTGATTGGCTGGTTGGTAAGTTATATTCTGCAATGTCGGGACGACAGTGGAACCTCCCTTTTAAGACCCCCGATTTAAGACTTCATCCTGTTTTAAGACCTTGAATTTTCAGACTGTTTGTTCATAACCCGTGTACATTTACCTCCATTTTACGACTCCCTCTTTTTTAAAACCTGATTTTCACAGATTTGTTGAGGTCCTAAAAGGCGGGTTCCATTGTACTCACTTTTGTGTGAGCACAGGAGTAACGTGGTAGGTACAGGGCTTGGACTTGATGCAGCCAGAAATGCGGAGAGGCGCCTGGTCGCTGAAGGCTGACATGTTCCTCATGTCACGGGCTTCAAACACCATCATCTGTTTGCCCGTCTGGACAGCCACAAGGTGAATGAAAGACAGAGACAGGTACAGTAACTTTTGATGAGAGGCGAATGCGTACAAACAACCCAGCTGCGTCTGTAGACCAACGAGGACATCACCAATGCCGCAACGACAACAACAATGAGAGAGAGAGAGAAAGAGAGAGAGAGAGGGGGGGGGGGGTGAGAAGGAGAGAGAGAGAGGGGGTGGCGGGGACAGAGAGAGTGAGGCCTGGGGTGGGTGGCGGGGACAGAAAGAGAGGGGGGGGGGGGCAGAGAAAGAGACAGAGAGAGAGAGGGGTGGCAGGGACAGAGAGAGAGACAGAGAGAGTGAGAGGGGGGACAGAGAAAGAGAGGGAGAGAGAGACAGAGAGAGGGGGGGCGGGGACAGAGAGAGAGGGAGAGAGAGACAGAGAGAGAGGGGGGCGGGGACAGAGAGAGAGAGGGAGAGAGAGGGGGGCGGGGACAGAGAGAGAGAGGGGGCGGGGACACAGAGAGAGGGGGCGGGGACACAGAGACAGACAGAGGGAGGGAGAGAGAGGGGGGCGGCGACAGAGAGAGGGGGCGGGGACAGAGAGAGAGAGGGGGCGGGGACAGAAAGAGAGGGGGCGGGGACACAGAGACAGAGAGAGAGGGGGCGGGGACAGAGAGAGAGAGAGAGAGAGAGAGAGAGAGAGGGCACCAACATCACAAATAATTATTGTTTAGGTTAACGCATGCGAAGTAAGGTTTCACTGACATGCAAAGTGTCCTAAATAATTATGTACTATGTTCTCCGTGGAAACTTGAACACACTACTCAACATGACATAAAGGCTATATACACCTCCACTGATTTTCGAGGTGTGGATTTCGCACTGCTGAAACTGTGTCAGGATGAAAATCATGTTTGCACAAAAATCACGAATGAGGACCTTCAGCCATTCTGATAATCCTCGCTCCACGGCTATCGCCAGCAGTTGTCTCTCTGGCCGAACGCGACAGTCCTACGCGAATCTATCAAAAGAAGAATACAGAGTGATCTCCCATAATTATGTTGTTCACGAGCAGTGTTCGCGAGACGAAAATGATTGCAGATTGGCCGACTTCGACAGTGATCTCCGTTCTGTTCTTCACAGTTATGATAAAGACATCGTTCTAAGGTCAAAATAAGTCTAAATTTTGGGACTGCTGCCGGAAGGAGACCGTAATTTATGGTTGCATCACTGTCAAAAAAATCGTCTGCTCCAGCGAGGGCCGAAACCAAACGGTTGATTATCACGTGACACTTATGCCATATTTAGAGTTGTTTGCACAGTAAATACATCCGCGAAAAATAGCTCGCTTGAAACTGTCTAAAATAAAAATTCCTCTGTAATTTAAAAATTACAAAACACCATGAAAAATCATTATCGACGATCGCGAATCTGCTTACATCCATAACACATTACAAAAAGCTCAAAATATGTAAAAAAATAAATATAAAAAATAAAAAAATCGGTTTCCTTGCCAGACAAGGAAACTCAAGGTGAATGAAAGACAAACTCATTTTGACCTGAGGTCAGGATGGACCTTCAGCATCATTCTGATAATCATCAGTCCACGTTATCACTCATGTCTCTCTGACAGGATGGATAATTGCTACGCTAAGAAGCGGAGCTAAAAGCCGAAATCTATCAAAACAAGAATACAGAGTTATCTCCCGTATGTTTTTCGCTAATGTTTATACAAAAAACAAAAAAACACATGTTCAATGAAAGCTATCATGAAACACATGAAGTCCCTTTTTCTCTGTTTTAGAAATATAAAGCCTTCCAACACCTACTTAAGATTTTTTGTCTTGGGTGAAAATAACATTTTGTGTATCAAAGTGTTTTTAAATTGTCGGACCCTATATATATATATAAAAAAAAAGATCCTTCCTGGGTTACTAATGCCCAGTTCTTGTGTAGCAGTCGCCATATCACATGAGGACATGCCCAAAGTCCTCTTTTCTCGGTTTTAGAAATGTTAAGATACTAATGTCAAGTTCTAGTGTAGCAGTCGCAGATTCGCCAACTGCCAGAAAACACCAGTGGAATGCAGCACTTACCATAATGTTCCTGAATCCTGCTTTTGTCGGTGTGATGGAGTACACTCCGTAGATGTCCGGAACAAAGATGATGCCGAACTTGAGACCTCCCACCTCAATGTACGTCGTCCACACGTGACCTTCTACACCGTTGCTATAGTGACCACCGAGCGCTGTCTGTAACCAAGTTATGTCTGTACTAGCAACCTTGAACAGATACTATATAAGACTCCGTTTTGAAAACATTTTCTCGGTCGTATCATAATTCACAACCTATGTCAATTATAGCTCTACGTCTGCCTGTGGGAATTAATTTCTTAATTAGCAACATTTTCTGGCGGACTGATTTTCTTCAAAAATGGCAAATAAATATATTATTTGATAAGAGGAGTTAATTAGTATTAATTACTGATTTGAATAGAGGGTGGCCTTTGGTAAATAAAAAAAAAACTCCTCTGCGTTAGAGTCTATACTCGTTTTACTGTCATAGTGTATTCAATGCTCGTAGGAAAGCGTATGTCTAGGAGACGAAACCTTAAAGCTAACTATGATAAGCATAGTAACCTGATATATCTGGTCATCTACTGCTGTTGCCGGTTTTGATGGCTTCAAAATCAGGCCTTCCGCATTGCAACATCTGATAACAAAAGTCAAATAAATGAGAAAATAAATGCATGAAAAAATAAAGAGATGAATGAATGAATGTATGAATAAATAAATAAATAGATAAATAAAAGAAATAGATATAAATAAGTCAAAGATATAAATAAACAAATCACTTACACGAATCCAAAAAGGTGTAAAAAATCTGCAGCGTTTTGCCATTTAATTGTGGCTTTATTAACTCACCAATCAACTCCATTCATACCAATTAGTCCAGGCATCTTAGCCACTTTAGTGAAGGGAACGTTGAAGTGACAATGACTAGGTTTAAAATGTCCCTTATCAGAAAGTTCAACCTCAGTCCTTTGATGTTTATTAAACACATTTTCATATAAAGTTGGCGCTTCATATGGAAAAGTGGCTTTGAAATTGACCCTAATCCTTCTTTGGGCTCTGTAAATGTCGTTTGGGGCTATGGTTGTAAAACGGTATCTACTGGTCACCCCAATGTATAAACTGAAAATTCTTTCTGCACCAGAACACGCAGAAAGGATTGTATCTGCCTGATATCTGATGCTTTTCAAAATCCCCAACCACTAACACCTTCAAAACGGACATTAACTGACACTGTTGTTTTTCCCTATATAATCCTTACTATTTTTCCGAGACGTCGTCCTGTTGTGTATTTAGCTTGCCACAACCTCATACATGGTCCTAAAAGTTAAAGTTGAAGAAAATACTAAAGATAAATGAACAAGCTGACGCAGTGTCATTCGCACCGTGAATCCCCCCATGGGAACATACTAAAGTCTGGTTCCAAATAGGCTCAATTTCCTTCTATTTCTTTGTATTTCTGCCTCGTAGGGGTAGGGGTGTTCAAACCAAAGGCACCTTTAAACCAAAATTCAAATCACACATCTTACAATACTAAGACACTCAGCAGTGAAAGGGTGTCTGCTGGTAAAAAATTCCAAACAATCCTAAAAGTACTTCACTACTAAACGTGCTTTTAAAAAGAGCCGTTATTTTTCCCTCTATAATCAGTATTGTGTTTTCTGCGAACATGTAGTCTATTTAGATGGTTGTCATGTGCACATGAGTTGCTAAAGCGTTTTCAGTTGGGCATATGTCGAAAAGCAAAGAATTAGCCCTTTGAAAACCATCAGAACTGTCACACAAAAATAACATTTACCTATCTCACCAACTGACCAAACATAGGCTTTTCCTTATGTATTATGTATTGTCGTGTTTTTTGTAGCATACTTGTGAAAACAGCCACCACTGTTGTAAATGATACTTTAAAGAGCATTATTTCATTTTTACAGTTGAAGGACAACCTGGACTGCCGTATATTACAGCTGTTTTACAATCAGCCAAAATTTTCTTAACAAACGTATGTTAAGAACAACTCCCATAGTGAAATTGAAGGAAAACAAAGTGAAAATCCCCCTGCCATAGAGGAGCTAAAGAATCAACAATAAACGACTGCATGGATAGCTTGATGCACGAATGCATTGCGGACATGTTTGTCTCCAACCAAGAGAAAGTTCCAAAAAATCCCTTTCGTGCTTCTTATTATACAGTGACGTCAAAGACAGCCTTTTCTGCTGTTCATACATTCAGGGGTTATGGTTACACTAAACGACGTAGTTGTAGCCATACTGCCATCCAGATTTATTTTTTCCTTGCGAGCAGTCACAGGGTGTTTGTGCTGTCTGCCAACCGTTAGATGACCCCGCCCAAGTCTGTTAAGGGACCGTTTGACCGTTATAGAACGCGTCTTTTTGATTTTTTGGCACAGTTGGAAACGGTTGATTTTTATCCCTACCATTGTTTCCAAACATTATTTAGGAATGTTTTGTGAACAACGGATAATAGCCGCTACTCGCATGTGTAGCAAAAGTGAGCGTACATACTCACCCTGGTCGTCCAGCCGTTGTCCGTTGCCCGTCTTTATCTGTCTGTACTGAACATTACCTTTGGATTTTTCTCGAACGCTATGAAGTGAAGAAACACCAAATGTTGCAAAATGTTGTATGACCCCAAGAGCTCAAAAAAGATACTTGAGAACCTTGACCTTACCTTAAGGTCAAGGTCACAGGGAGAATGAATGTGGTCTAAAAACTGCAAAATTTCACATTGTGCCAGTTTTCTGGAAAACAAATTAAAAACAGCGGGCTTAGTTTTGTATGGTATACAAGAAAAAGAAAGCCTTATCTTCTGATACCATTTTGGTTGACCTCACTTCAATGTCAAGGTCAGAGGAGCCCTTCAAAGTTGAATTGTAGACATATTTTGATGTGAGCTTGCCCCTTTAACTTTACTATGGACGATATCTCTTACAAACTTAAACACTGAGTGGGGCGTTTGTTAGAATTTCATAGTGAGCCACATCTGGTCACATATCGTTAGGGTCAAGGTCACATTGACCCCTATGAAAAATGTGACCAAGCCGGGTAAAGAAATCCATGTGTCTTGGTAAAAAATCTTAACAAAGCAAAGCCCATGCGACTCTCATGCTTGACCTTTGTCTTAAAGTGACCTTGACCTTCAGGTGACCTTGAAGGTGAAGGTCTAACAACTGAAGCTTGCAAGGACATTGTACACTATTAGAACTGGTTTACAGATTTTTCCTACCAAATTACACATGACCTTTGGCCAAGGTCAAGATCATCAAAGGTCACACATCACAAGGCTATCAATTCAAGACATAGGAAGCATAAACATACTTATTGGCACTTTCTACAAAGAGACATTGTCACTTTTAGTGATTCAATTGCCCGTTTCAGTCACATTTCATAAGGGGCAAAGTGACCTTGACCTTGATGATATGTGACTAAATGTGGCTCAATATCAGTATATAACATGTGCCCCACACAATTATGAAGTTTGAAAGATTTTTTTCATAGTTCAGGGTCAAGGTCACTTCAAAACATGTATACAATTCAACTTTGAAGGACTCCTGTGACCTTGACATTGAAGCGAGGTCAACCAAAATGGTATCAGAAGATAAGGCTTTCTTTTTCTTGTATACCATACAAAACTAAGCCCGCTGTTTTTAATTTGTTTTCCAGAAAACTGGCACAATGTGAAATTTTGCAGTTTTTAGACCACATTCATTCTCCCTGTGACCTTGACCTTAAGGTAAGGTCAAGGTTCTCAAGTATCTTTTTTGAGCTCTTGGGGTCATACAACATTTTGCAACATTTGGTGTCACAACCCGAGGTTTTAGAGATGCAGGAGAAGCTTAAACAGGCTTTTTGTAGATACACGAGATGATGTAATTGTTATATGTTTGAGTGTATATAATAATTGTGTTATTTACAACATAAGCATTGGAGTCCAAACACTATTGTAGAATGTATGCGTGTGGGATGTGAGATGCTTTACGCCTGTAACTTCGCGTATTTGCAAGTTTGTGTCCAAATCGTGGAACGGGCTATAGTCACCCGGTAACGCGCGGTGAACAAACCAGGTCAAGCTGCAGAAAACGAAAGTTTGTAAATATTTGTTGGGCACAGTCGTGCAAATTAAATAATGTTCATTTCACCTGGTAAGATAATATAGTGTAATGCATAAATTATATTATAGCGTATCTATAGGCTATTTAGTAAGAGAAGAATTAACATAGTCCGGGTCAGCGGTGTATTAATACACTTTGGCACCCCGTCAGCGAACTAGCACGGTTTTGGTTCAGTGCTACCCGAGAGAGTCAACGGTACGGTTGCAGACGTACTGGCGGGCGCGAGTACTCCATCACCCGGCGGTTTTTTACGGTGAGCGTTGTCATTGACTTGGCGGGTGGACTATTGTTTCGAATTGCTGTGGCTGAGTAGATGTCGTTGTCTAATGTTTTGTTTTGTTTGTGTTTACGTTTCAGTAGTGTTGTAATATTGTTGGGACACGATGATTTTGAAGCGTGTTTATGTCCGTGGGAATGTGCACGGGAAATATGAGAATTACATCGACCGGCCCATTACTACCTATTCGTATAGGGAGCCTCGGGATTTACATGTATATTAATGCATGTTTGGGAAGTGATATGCAGTGAACATACAGTGGAATTATATGTGTGTAATTATTTGCACATAACTGTTAAATATTCGTTTACACGGAATATCACATTTTATACAAGATGGCGGTCTACTTTCCGACAACTTTTGTATCCTTATGTTATTGAGCATGTTGTTTTATACCTTCATATTATAGTGTGTAATATTACGCGGGAAGTTATCATACATGTGGGGATATGGGTGTTGTGTCATGCAATTGTGGTTGCGTAATGTAATGTTAAAGTTGGATACCACAATCTAACATTTAGTGAACGTTTGTCCAGTTATTTGTAACATATCACATGGCGTATATGGTCATGATAAATACAATAAGTTTATAGGTTTAAGCAAACTATGAATCTATATTGTAAAGCCCCGTTGTATAGCTAATGTATTAAATAATTATCCTTTTCCATACATGGTTACTTGGTGTAAAGTTCGATCTTGATGTCCATCGGTATGATGCGCTAAAGGTTTGCATCACCGATGAACACTAACACAACCATCGATACACGCCAGGTAGCTAGGGATGTTATTGTTCAGTATTAAGTTGCTGTTTTATTTACATGCAGTTGGCCGGAGAGAGAACGGAGGAGGGACGTATGTTCACGTGAAGGCGTTGAGATCTGGACAGATGGGACGCTGTCAGGAGGCGACTACGGCTCACAGCAACGCAAGAAGAGCGGCGTGGGTTACTCCGACCAGTAGATTCCACCCAGAGTGTACGCAGGACCACCAGAAGACAGCATGAGGAAGGAGTCTGGTCAACTCTACATGCCTAGGAATCTGGGGAACAGCTCCGAAGGACTGGAGCTGGGTTCGACGTGCTTAGGCAGTCGGGGACCTTTCTAGGGGGTCAGAATCAGGAAGCTGCGGCCTTCTGAGGAGGGAAGGACATGTGAGGCCTTGGTGGGCGTTGTGTATCCCGAAAAAGCTAAGTACTCTGTCGTGGTTAAAGCATGTGTCTGTGTTCGTGTAATTTGGTGATGCGACCTTATTGAGCGCCGTATACTAACAGGCTATTTAACCATAGGGGGGGTGCTTAGGACTGGAGTTCCAGGATAATTTCATGTGAATTCATGTGTTGTCAATTTTCGTAGTATTTGTAGAGTGTACACGTTAAATGTGTGGATGTTTCGTGCATAAATTTGTGTTTATTATATAAAGTTTATAAGTTACATGTGGTTCCTTTAGTCTTTTTATACATAGTGATGTCTGTCTCCACTTGTAAACTTTCTTGGGTGTGCGTTAGTGAGTGAGGTGTATGTTTGCGTGTGATCCCAAGATTGCTCAATCTTGTGGAGTTAAGTCGTCACGTGTCAATGGTGGAGATGCCGGGGACCCATGAGTGATATGCTTTCGAGGCGAAGCTCTGGGACCCTTTAGTTATTTATTTTTTTTTGGAACCAAATTTGTTTGTTGTTGTGTTTGTTTGTGTTGTTGGCATAGTTTGTGTGTGGTGTTTGTTGGTTTGTGTGAGGTAGTGGTGACCGTTTGATTTGAAATGTGGTGACTGTTTAGACATCCCGTGGGTGGTTGGAGGGGACTGGACATCTCTCAGCGGTTGAGAGGTGTTGGGTTACTTAGCCACAAAGGATTCATCTTTAGTCCATCCGTTAAAGTCAGACGGCGCCACTGAAGCAGATCGAACTAGCAAATACGCATGTATTCTATATTCGGATTCGGTTAAAGTAAAGTTTCATTCCGGTATTACGCTAAGGCTATGTGGCTATTGATTGTGGTAAAGTATAACCAAATGTCAATAACTTACGAGGATTTCGTCCGATTTATCGGTGGGCTTCGGTACGCAGTTTGATGCGTTTTCCTTTCGCGTGCATGCAAATATTTTTTCAAGTAGCGCGTTTTCATCTGAAATGGCGACGGGAGGTGATAGTGTGGATTCTCCGGTGTCAGGGCGACTTAGGTCACAGGATGTGCCGACTGATAGTTTAACCGGATTAGTTACATCTGAACTCATGAGGAAGGCAAAATCAACTCGAGAGAAGCTTCTACATAGTCCAGGACGTGAAGAAGGGGAGTCCATTACGTATTACCAGAAGTTCATGACTTTAGGAACGCAGATCGAGTTGAAGGGAGATAGTCTTCGAGCATTCGCCGACGCTAAGATAAAGGAGATAGAGGACGTACGGGCCAGCAAGGAGAGGTTGAGCTTAGAGAAGAAGAAATTGGCGATGGAGGAAAGGAAGCTGGAAGAAGCACGGGTGGAAGCTCAGAAGCAACGCGAGTTCGAGGAGAGTATAGCCCAGAAGCAGCGTGAGATGGAGGAAAAGAAACTGGGAGAAGCACGTGAAGAGGCCCAAAAGCAGCGTGACTTTGAGGAGGCCAAAGTTCAACGTATGGAAAGAATGGAGTCTGAAAGAATCGATGAGATGAAGAAACTTCAAGATGAAGCACAGAG
The DNA here is from genome assembly GCF_037325665.1 of Littorina saxatilis. Lineage (NCBI taxonomy): Eukaryota > Metazoa > Mollusca > Gastropoda > Littorinimorpha > Littorinidae > Littorina > Littorina saxatilis. The sequence continues at coordinate 38,336,421 of NC_090248.1, forward strand.
GCACGCAGAACGATTAGAGGAACAAAGGGCAAATAATCAACGAGCTCATCAGAAGGCGAGGGATGGAATGGTAGAATCTACCAAAGTAACACTTCCTGCATTCGACGAGAACAAGGAGGATATAGAAGCTTATCTTACCAAATTCGAGAGATTCGCAGAGGAGTTAGACTGGGACCAGACAACATGGGCGAGACGCGTGAGTACCAAACTCAACGTGAAAGCGACGACCTTGATTGGGGATATGTCGAAGGAGGACGCTCGAGATTACCAGTTAGTGAAGAAAGAGTTACTGAGAGGATTCCGGTGTACAGCAGAATCGTACCGAGAGAAGTTCAGGGCAGCAAGAAGGAAGAGCGAAGAAACGTTTTCAACCTACGTGAGCCGGATAACGCGGTACCTGCACAGTTGGATGGACCTAGCGGAAAAACAACGAACTTACAAGGACCTCTTCGACCTAGTTCTTTTGGAACAGTTGCTTACTGGCATCCCGCAGTCTGTCGCTACGTTCATTCGACAGTCCAAAGCCACCAATGTAGCTGATTCAGTTGAGCAAGCTCAATGTTTCGTGGATGCACGTCCTGGTTTCGACTCATCACAGAAAGGGGGGAAAAACCAAGATAAAGGAAACAATGGGAAGACAGACAGTAAGGTGCAACTTACCCAGGGACAAAGGGTAAAAGATAGTACTGTCAAATGTTTCGGATGTGGAGGGGATCATTTCATAAGGAATTGCCCGGAAGCGGGGAAGCCGAGGGGTGGCGGAGAAATGTATGGGGCAGGCATACAATGTCACAAATGTCATAAGTTCGGACATGTCAAGAGGAACTGTCCAGGAATAACCCTTATCATCAGTCCAGAACCGGAGGAGACTGCAGTGAGAGAAGTTTTCTTGATGCGGGAGGTAGAAGCGAATTACAAGATCCATTCAGGGTTATGTGGGAAGTGTGATCGTCGTACTCAGGGAGAAACTTTCGACATGACAGTTAGGGTGAACGGGAAGGCAGTGGTAGCCATACGTGACACGGGAAGCCCAATGCTGTGTGTTAGAGCTGACCTCATCGACCCGGCTACGTACACAAACAGGACAAGAGAAGTGTCAGGAGTGTTTGAAGAGCAGGGAACAGTACAGGCTCCCATAGCCATCGTGAAGTTAGAATCTTCGGTGTTTGTGGGAAACGTAGAAGCTGTCGCTATTCAGAATATGGCAATTCCTGTATTGATAGGAAACTACATGGTCCTGCCAAATGGAAAGGAAGTGAGAGTTCCGGTGTACGGAAAGAAACATGTAATTCCATCTTTGTGCGCAGCAGTTCAGACACGAGGACAAGCAAGGAGAGACGAGAGAGGGAATCTAACATTGAAGATTAATGGAGTCCCCTTGGCACAAAGGACCTGTGCTGAAATGGCTCAAGCACAAGAAGAGGATCCACACCTAAAACGTGTGCGCGAGTTGGCGGTGGAAAAGAAGCCATGGCGTCAACAAGGAACCGGGAATGTTCGATTCGTGATACGTAAAGCTTTGTTGTACAGAGAATACTCAGGTGCAGATGGAGTGGATCACCGACAGTTAGTGGTGCCCAGTGAGTTCCAGAATGAGGTGATGAGATTAGCTCACGATGCACCCATGGCAGGACACCTAGGGGGAACGAGAACCAGGAATAGGATATGGACAGAATTCTATTGGCCTGGTATGTGCCCCGACATCAGACGATACGTGGCATCATGTGACGCTTGCCAGAGAACTACGGCAAAAGGGAAAGTGAAGCCAGTACCATTGGAAAGGATGCCGTTGATCGATGTCCCGTTCAAGCAGGTAGCGGTGGACATCATAGGGCCGATTCATCCGCCGTCAGACCGAGGACACCGTTTCATACTGGTAACAGTAGACTATGCCACCCGGTATCCTGAAGCAACCCCTCTCAAGAAAATCGATACACCACATGTGGCGGAAGCGTTGTGGGAGAACTGGACCAGAGTGGGCATACCTGAAAAAGTGTTGTCAGATAACGGTACCCAGTTCAAGAGCGAAATGATGCAGGAGGTGTACAACCTGATGTCAGTACATGGAATGTACACAACTCCATACCACGCACAATGCAATGGTCTAGTTGAACGTTTCAATGGTACGCTGAAACAGATGCTGAAACGACTCTGCCAGGAGCAACCCAAGGAATGGGACAGGTTCATTCCGGCGTGTTTGTTTGCATATAGGGAAGTTCCTCAGGAGTCGTTAAAATTCTCACCGTTTGAACTACTCTATGGGCGAACTGTGAGGGGACCTATGCAGGTATTACGGAAGCTGTGGACCAAGGAAGAGACAGACCAAGAAGTGAGAACCACTGCCGAGTACGTTGTGGACCTGCGGAATCGAGTTGAGGAGACATGCAGGATTGCCAGAGAAAACCTCGGGAAGGCGACAGAGCGATACGCAAGGGCAGCGGACAGGAAGGCAGAAGACAGACAATTCAAGGAAGGAGATGAGGTGTTGCTGCTTCTTCCAATGAAAAAGAACAAGCTGGAAATCGCTTGGCGTGGACCTTACGTCATCAAGGAGCGATGCGGCATGAACGACTACCGGATTCAAGTGGGGAGTAAAAAGAAATTATTCCATGTCAACCTCTTGAAGAGATACGTCAGGAGGAGAGAGATCCCAGCGGTTGTAGGAGTGGTGCTGGAAGAAGAGGAACTGGAAGAAGTGCCTGAAGTCTCAGCAGGACAGAACACCATTCCATTAGTGCCATTAGAAGCGGGAGAGGGACCCAAAGATGTTAGCATCAATGACGTGTTACCCGCCCAAAAACAACAAGAGCTGAGGGATTTGACGATTGAGTTTGAGAACCAATTCACCGATCTTCCTCGCACTACAAATCTTGAGGAATGTGAAATCACCGTCCTCGAAGATACACCAGTGCGAGTGAGGCAGTACCCATTGCCTCACGTGGCCATGGATTGCATAAGGAAGGAAGTGCAAGACATGTTGAAGCTAGGCGTTATAGAGCCTTGTGCGTCGCCCTATAGTGCTCCATTGGTCTTGATCAAGAAGCCCGATGGAAAAATGAGAACCTGCCAGGATTTCAGGAAATTGAACCAGATTGTGCGGTTTGATGGTGAACCTCTGCCAGACGTCGAATATCTGTTCGCCAAGTTACATCGGGCTAAGTACTTGTCCAAACTGGATTTGACCAAAGGGTATTGGCAAATTCCGGTGAAAGAATCAGATCGAGACAAGACAGCATTCACGACCCCCCAAGGCCAGTTTAGATGGACTCGGATGCCGTTTGGGTTGAGAACAGCAGGTGCCATTTTCTCCAGGATGATGAGGAAACTCCTCGAGCCACTAGGAAGAACGGACGTGGATAACTTTGTGGACGACTTGTTGATCTCCAACGAGGACTGGGACGAACACCTGAGGGCTCTGCAGGCTGTACTCACACGGATGGCGGCAGCGGATCTGGCAGCCAGACCGAAGAAGTGTTTCCTGGGATACCAACAAGTAGTCTACCTGGGACACAAAGTGGGACAGGGATGCATGATGCCAGAGGAGGTGAAGATCGAGAAGTTCAAAGCACTGGAGGAACCCAAAACAAAGAAGGAAGTACGCAGGTTTTTGGGAATGCTCGGTTTCTATAGAAGGTACGTGCCACATTTCTCAGAAATTGCCCTACCACTGACGAACTTGACCAAGGGAAAGAAGTTCGAGGCAATCGAGTGGACACCGGCTTGTCAGGAAGCATTCGAGCGCTTGAAGGAAACTCTGGTCAGCCAACCTGTGGTACGATTGCCTGACCCCGAGAAAGCATTTGTGCTACGGACTGATGCGTCAGATGTGGGACTAGGCGCGGTGCTGTTGCAAGCAGATGAAAAGGGTGACCTGCAACCAGTGAGCTATGCCAGCAAAAAACTGATTCCTGCGGAAATCAACTACTCCACAATCGAGAAGGAATGCCTTGCAATGGTGTGGGGGATAAGGAAATTCGAGCCCTACCTTTTTGGGCAACATTTCACTTTGATGACAGATCACCAACCATTGCAGTACCTGCAGCAGGTAAGACCACACAACGGGAGGTTGACGAGATGGGCTCTGCAGTTGCAAGCTTATTCTTTCCGAGTGCAGACCATCAAAGGAGTGAACAACGTGGACGCTGACTTCATGAGTCGGGTTGCTCTTGATATATAGGGTGCTCACTGTTGGTGGTTACCGTTAGTTCGAGCTGGTGGTGGAGGTGTGTCACAACCCGAGGTTTTAGAGATGCAGGAGAAGCTTAAACAGGCTTTTTGTAGATACACGAGATGATGTAATTGTTATATGTTTGAGTGTATATAATAATTGTGTTATTTACAACATAAGCATTGGAGTCCAAACACTATTGTAGAATGTATGCGTGTGGGATGTGAGATGCTTTACGCCTGTAACTTCGCGTATTTGCAAGTTTGTGTCCAAATCGTGGAACGGGCTATAGTCACCCGGTAACGCGCGGTGAACAAACCAGGTCAAGCTGCAGAAAACGAAAGTTTGTAAATATTTGTTGGGCACAGTCGTGCAAATTAAATAATGTTCATTTCACCTGGTAAGATAATATAGTGTAATGCATAAATTATATTATAGCGTATCTATAGGCTATTTAGTAAGAGAAGAATTAACATAGTCCGGGTCAGCGGTGTACGAATACACTTTGGCACCCCGTCAGCGAACTAGCACGGTTTTGGTTCAGTGCTACCCGAGAGAGTCAACGGTACGTTTGCAGACGTACTGGCGGGCGCGAGTACTCCATCACCCGGCGGTTTTTTACGGTGAGCGTTGTCATTGACTTGGCGGGTGGACTATTGTTTCGAATTGCTGTGGCTGAGTAGATGTCGTTGTCTAATGTTTTGTTTTGTTTGTGTTTACGTTTCAGTAGTGTTGTAATATTGTTGGGACACGATGATTTTGAAGCGTGTTTATGTCCGTGGGAATGTGCACGGGAAATATGAGAATTACATCGACCGGCCCGTTACTACCTATTCGTATAGGGAGCCTCGGGATTTACATGTATATTAATGCGTGTTTGGGAAGTGCTATGCAGTGAACATACAGTGGAATTATATGTGTGTAATTATTTGCACATAACTGTTAAATATTCGTTTACACGGAATATCACATTTTATACAAGATGGCGGTCTACTTTCCGACAACTTTTGTATCCTTATGTTATTGAGCATGTTGTTTTATACCTTCATATTATAGTGTGTAATATTACGCGGGAAGTTATCATACATGTGGGGATATGGGTGTTGTGTCATGCAATTGTGGTTGCGTAATGTAATGTTAAAGTTGGATACCACAATCTAACATTTAGTGAACGTTTGTCCAGTTATTTGTAACATATCACATGGCGTATATGGTCATGATAAATACAATAAGTTTATAGGTTTAAGCAAACTATGAATCTATATTGTAAAGCCCCGTTGTATAGCTAATGTATTAAATAATTATCCTTTTCCATACATGGTTACTTGGTGTAAAGTTCGATCTTGATGTCCATCGGTATGATGCGCTAAAGGTTTGCATCACCGATGAACACTAACACAACCATCGATACACGCCAGGTAGCTAGGGATGTTATTGTTCAGTATTAAGTTGCTGTTTTATTTACATGCAGTTGGCCGGAGAGAGAACGGAGGAGGGACGTATGTTCACGTGAAGGCGTCGAGATCTGGACAGATGGGACGCTGTCAGGAGGCGACTACGGCTCACCGCAACGCAAGAAGAGCGGCGTGGGTTACTCCGACCAGTAGATTCCACCCAGAGTGTACGCAGGACCACCAGAAGACAGCATGAGGAAGGAGTCTGGTCAACTCTACATGCCTAGGAATCTGGGGAACAGCTCCGAAGGACTGGAGCTGGGTTCGACGTGCTTCGGCAGTCGGGGACCTTTCTAGGGGGTCAGAATCAGGAAGCTGCGGCCTTCTGAGGAGGGAAGGACATGTGAGGCCTTGGTGGGCGTTGTGTATCCCGAAAAAGCTAAGTACTCTGTCGTGGTTAAAGCATGTGTCTGTGTTCGTGTAATTTGGTGATGCGACCTTATTGAGCGCCGTATACTAACAGGCTATTTAACCATAGGGGGGTGCTTAGGACTGGAGTTCCAGGATAATTTCATGTGAATTCATGTGTTGTCAATTTTCGTAGTATTTGTAGAGTGTACACGTTAAATGTGTGGATGTTTCGTGCATAAATTTGTGTTTATTATATAAAGTTTATAAGTTACATGTGGTTCCTTTAGTCTTTTTATACATAGTGATGTCTGTCTCCACTTGTAAACTTTCTTGGGTGTGCGTTAGTGAGTGAGGTGTATGTTTGCGTGTGATCCCAAGATTGCTCAATCTTGTGGAGTTAAGTCGTCACGTGTCATTTGGTGTTTCTTCACTTCATAGCGTTCGAGAAAAATCCAAAGGTAATGTTCAGTACAGACAGATGAAGACGGGCAACGGACAACGGCTGTACGACCAGGGTGAGTATGTACGCTCACTTTTGCTACACATGCGAGTAGCGGCTATTATCCGTTGTTCACAAAACATTCCTATATAATGTTTGGAAACAATGGTAGGGATAAAAATCAACCGTTTCCAAATGTGCTAAAAAAATCAAAAAGACGCGTTCTATAACGGTCAAACAGTCCCTTAACAGACTTGGGCGGGGTCGTCTGACGGTTGGCAGACAGCACAAACACCCTGTGACTGCTCGCAAGGAAAAAATAAATCTGGATGGCAGTATGGCTACAACTACGTCGTTTAGTGTAACCATAACCCCTGAATGTATGAACAGCAGAAAAGGCTGTCTTTGACGTCACTGTATAATAAGAAGCACAAAAGGGATTTTTTGGAACTTTCTCTTGGTTGGAGACAAACATGTCCGCAATGCATTCGTGCATCAAGCTATCCATGCAGTCGTTTATTGTTGATTCTTTAGCTCCTCTATGGCAGGGGGATTTTCACTTTGTTTTCTTTCAATTTTACTATGGGAGTTGTTCTTAACATACGTTTGTTAAGAAAATTTTGGCTGATTGTAGAACAGCTGTAATATACGGCAGTCCAGGTTGTCCTTCAACTGTAAAAATGAAATAAGTAGAGGTTACATGCCGAGTCTCAGTGATTATCAAAAATAATGGTCGAAGTTAGCGGATCATGAAAAATGCGAGCTTTAGCGAGCTTTTTCATGACCGCGAACTGAGACCATTATTTTTGATAATCACTGAGACGAGGTGTGTAACCTCTTTATTCCTCCTTTCTTCAGTTATTCAAAGAAAAGAGGAGGTTTTTTGCGAAAGTTTGATCGAATCCTATTCACTCAACCAGTCAACCTGCGCAGGCGATCGATTAATGCGCGGTTGTATAGTTCCGTGCAAATCATTCCATTCTGTTAACACTTCTTGTCAGTTTTCCTATTTTGGACTAAAATCAAGTACACAGATATGCTGTTATTCTGCTGTGGCGGCAAAGGCAGATATCGTGTGTTCTGTATGTGTTTTGGTATCGCTTAGGATAATGACTGTTCTTTCGTCAAATGGGACTAGCAGACGAACTTTTGCACCCGTGTTCCAACGTTAAAAACTGTATGAAGTTCAGTTTTCTGGGGAAAATAGTGTATGAAACCGCTTTATGTTGTTTAAATTGATGAGATGTGTGCATTTGGTTGCGTGTGATCTGTTTATTAAATGAAATATTGTTGAAAACTGACCGTCGGATTGCAGTCTGTTGTCGAAGAAACTGAGTGAAAAGAAGGGGAACTACTCTTGTCGCTAGACAAAGTATGAGCCTTGCGGGAAACTGCTTGTGATGAACGTTTGAGCACGGCAAATCTAGATTCAGAAAACAACCGAACTCATGGATTTTATATGGAGATTCATGTGTTCAGGCCTGTAGTTGTTAATTTAAATGCGGTATGTTTGTATTGTTTGCTCCAGAGATGTATACTTCGTACGTTAGAGCGTTCGGAACTTTTCAGTCGCAAAAAGTAGTACCGAAACAGAACAACCTCTCAACCCATTGCACTATCGAGGATTCAGGCTGTTGCTGGGTCGTTATTTGTTTGGTTGCTGGGTCATTATCGAAAAATAACTACCCCTACAAGTTTACAGAGGTAAAGAAGCAGAGGGGGGAATAATGCTCTTTAAAGTATCATTTACAACAGTGGTGGCTGTTTTCACAAGTATGCTACAAAAAACACGACAATACATAATACATAAGGAAAAGCCCTATGTTTGGTCAGTTGGTGAGATAGGTAAATGTTATTTTTGTGTGACAGTTCTGATGGTTTTCAAAGGGCTAATTCTTTGCTTTTCGACATATGCCCAACTGAAAACGCTTTAGCAACTCATGTGCACATGACAGCCATCTAAATAGACTACATGTTCGCAGAAAACACAATACTGATTATAGAGGGAAAAATAACGGCTCTTTTTAAAAGCACGTTTAGTAGTGAAGTACTTTTAGGATTGTTTGGAATTTTTTACCAGCAGACACCCTTTCACTGCTGAGTGTCTTAGTATTGTAAGATGTGTGATTTGAATTTTGGTTTAAAGGTGCCTTTGGTTTGAACACCCCTACCCCTACGAGGCAGAAATACAAAGAAATAGAAGGAAATTGAGCCTATTTGGAACCAGACTTTAGTATGTTCCCATGGGGGGATTCACGGTGCGAATGACACTGCGTCAGCTTACAATACAATACAATACAATACAATAACTTTATTAATCTCTAAAAGAGAAATTACATTGCTGAGCGTTTGTGTCCGTAATAATAACATACATAAAACATTCAAAATAAACATTTGTTCTTTGTCCTGAGAAAATATAGCACATTGGTTATCACATAAGAAAGTATATTAAAAATAAATTAACATGCATTCACAATCAACAATGCAAAGCTTGTTCATTTATCTTTAGTATTTTCTTCAACTTTAACTTTTAGGACCATGTATGAGGTTGTGGCAAGTTAAATACACAACAGGACGACGTCTCGGAAAAATAGTAAGGATTATATAGGGAAAAACAACAGTGTCAGTTAATGTCCGTTTTGAAGGTGTTAGTGGTTGGGGATTTTGAAAAGCATCAGACATCAGGCAGATACAATCCTTTCTGCGTGTTCTGGTGCAGAAAGAGTTTTCAGTTTATACATTGGGGTGACCAGTAGATACCGTTTTACAACCATAGCCCCAAACGACATTTACAGAGCCCAAAGAAGGATTAGGGTCAATTTCAAAGCCACTTTTCCATATGAAGCGCCAACTTTATATGAAAATGTGTTTAATAAACATCAAAGGACTGAGGTTGAACTTTCTGATAAGGGACATTTTAAACCTAGTCATTGTCACTTCAACGTTGTTCTCTTATTTGCTTGGACTAAATGAACCTATACACTCTATCTCCCTCTCTCTCTTAGCATGCTCTTAATCGGTAAGTTTCATAATACATGTAGCTTATAAGAAGGATCAACAAAACAACAACAATACTACGGCTACCACCACTCTAACCACCATTACAATACTACTCCTGACCATTCCCCTTTCATCCGCCGATAATCGTACCCTAGTGACGTCACGAACAGAACTACGTCATACCGTGACTGACCTCATGATAAGCGTGGCGTTGCTGTATCCGATACGATCGCCAATAGCAACAGCTCCGGTGCTCAGAACGGACACTGCCAGCTGAAGCTCTGTGTTCGGTTCAGTTTTATCTTGCACAAAATCATAAAAACAAATGCCCTTAGATTTTTGTTATATCATTATAATACTGTTTTACAGTCGAACCCGTCTATACAAATATATTCTCGACATGAACACGTAGGCTTCAGAATATTGGTATAGGCTACCCTCTAATGAAAGCGAACCCGTAGTGTTTGTAAAAGGGCCTCTGATAGTTTAAATAATGCAAAGGTACAATAGAACCTGTCTATAACGCCCACCCAAGGGACTGACCCATACGTGGTCGTGATTGACAGGTGATCGCTGTGGAAAGTGAATGATATAGAAAAAAAACACGTTGATGCTAGGTGGTCGTTATGGAGAAGTGGTCTCCATGGCAGGTTCGACTGTACTTTGCTGTGTCAAGTGGCATTGTATTGAAGAAAAATTGGTTTGAACTAAACTGTTGGGTAAAAGTACCGGTAAGAAGTTTAGTTATAATGATAGTTGTTGTTATGTAATGATCCTATGTGGTCGTGTACTTCCGTGGCTACCTCCTCACATGAAAGCCGTTTAACAACGACTTCCCCCTAGAAAACAATGAGCAACAACAAAAACAACAAAAGCTTTACAAACAATGACAGAACGTGTTAACGTGAGAGTATACAATTATGTGTAGATCATTTCCTACACTTGTTTTTCTCTTCACAAGCTACAATAAAAAAACAACAGTTGCAAGCTTGAAAGCTTTACAAACAATGACAGAACGTGTTCACGTGAGAGTATAAAATTATATTTAGATAATTTCCTTAACTTGTTTTTCTCAACACTATTAGCGAGAAAAGCAGTTGCAACGTAGAATAGAGGCTACTAGCTTCTTCGGTTGATATGTATTTCTCTGAAAATGATTCTAAATTCAAGCACAATTTGCTTTCACGGATTCATTGATATGCATCCATTGCATGTAACGAGTAAAGTTTACTTGACACTAACTGTATCGATTGCCGGGTTGAATAGTCGATGACCACATGGCGTCTTTGATTGGAACGATTCCCATCGCGTATGCAAATATGGAGGACACTCCAATCTCCCATTGGTCCTTTCCTGGGATGTAGTCATTACTGGCATGCGTCTGAAACATGTTACTATGTACAATTCTTGCATGCGAGATTCATCAACGATTTTGAGATAAGTTCATTATTTGTACCTTAAGTTTGTCTGTCTGTCTACGGAAAAGACCACTGGGTCGACGTACAGTAAATGTAATGGTTGTTTTGTCAATAATTAAACGTTCAAATAACCTACAATTCTTGTTGGTTTTTTTGTCTGTCAGACAGGTGCCTTCAAAGAAAAGAAATACTTTGACGTCATCTTTACCTGCGTGACGGCATTGGTCTGCAGCGCGTGCATGATGTGACGACTGGGCGACATGCAGTACTCTATCGTGATTCCGTTCTTGGCGGCTGCCTTGCCCATCTGCGTCAGCCACGTGTCACCCAGACTGACGTCAGAGTGCAACGCGTCAACCTTGTCAAACTCGACGTTCAGCCAGTCCTGTTCATACGTCACCAGACCCCAACTCGTCGCATTTTCCAGCAGATCGTCCCAGAATTTCTGAAAGTTACAGAAAGAAATCATTTGAGGTCTAGCAATGTCATTCGTTGCTGTATTTGACATTTGGATCCAGTTGAGAAGTCCTGTTTTCATTGTAGGATGTGGCATCATTTACCATCAACGCATGTTTGAACTTCTGTATGATCATTATGTCTAGTTTGGCCGACTAAAAGCGAAAACAACTAGCCCAAAACTGGGAAAATGGTCTCTAATGGCAACAAGTCAAAAGGCAATTTACCGCTGTTGACTCCCTTGTCAGAGTACTACATACTGGTATCGAGGTAGTCAAGGTTTGTTTTAAATGCTAAATCAGCTTCTTCTTCAAATTGGTTTTGGTTCAGGGAAATCATGATCTTCGGCGTTGTAAATTTCAAGAGAAAAACCATGATTAATTTAGTTCTTGATTTCTTTGATAATTTATTTCTTGATTTTTTTGATAATTGATTTCTTGATTTCTTTGATAATTCATTTTTCCATTTATCTATTTATGAATTTATATAATTATTTATTTGTTTATGTATTGATTTTATTAATTGTTTGATTGATTGATGGATTTCTAAAATGTATTTATGTATTATTTTATTTACCTTTACCTAATATAAATAGTTTTTAATTTGATTAAGTTTGTAAAATAAGACATCTCCGTTTGTCAGCCCTAATATCTCAGAAGAAAGCTGATTCTCACCACAAAAAAAAGAAGAAGACAAAAAGAGAAAACCCCTGGAATGCCGCGGATATTAAGCACTGACCTGGTCATTGGGCACGGCTTTACCAGTGGTGGACTCCACGATAAAGTTGTACTGACCGCCGTTCTGCTTCGCGTACACAGTGTCGTTGGACCACCAACGGTTGTGGCCGAGAGAGGGCAGGCCTGTCTTATTGTGCACGTACCTACGATGACCAAGGTAAAAACTCATTCGTGCGTTTGACGACGGTAACACACAGATAGGCGCGTGCACAGAAGTAAATACGCTTGCACACACTCATGTATCAGTTTTGTCGCGCGCGTACACACACAAGCACGCGAGCACGCACGCACACACGCACACACACGCACACACACACACACACGCACGCACGCACACACACACACACACACACACACACACACACACACACGCACGCACACACGCACTCGCGAGCGCGCCATGAGATAAACCGGCCAACGAAGACGACTAGCTTTGTCAGTGATATATATATCGGAAGTTTTATTTCTTTGTCTGTTTTGCTTCTGCTCCCGCTACACTCAAATTAAACATATTTCATCTCATAATCTGCGCTGCGAAAAATAATGTGTGTTTCTGGGTGTGACTCAAAAAAAGAACACGGCTGGAGTGCTATGAAAATTATTAGTTCTTAAAAAAAACATGGCAAAAAGACACTTCCAGCCAGACAGAGTGTTGGCTTTTGTGCTAGCATTTTTTGTTTTGTTATATTGACGTTGCAGTTCTGGACTAAACGATCGGCAATTAAAAAAACACAATGTGTTAGTGTTTTGTGGACTGCCCAACGACATCTTATCATTACTCACTTGATAATGAATACCAGGGAAAGTTACTCACTGAAAGCCATCAGGAAAGATGTCAGGCCTTGCCTCCCATGACTTGACACCGCCTCCAAAACCCTTGAAGTACCACCAGGAATCGTACTGAATGTACCTGCCCAATATTATCAAATAACACAAGTTTGCACATGCACAATTTCCAAAACAAGTGGCAGACTTTTGCACCCTTGTCTGCTTTTACTCATTCATGTATCGATTGTTTTTTTGTTTTTTTTTGGGGGGGGGGGGAGGTTAAGGGTGGGGTGGGGGGGGGGGGCAGAATTAGAATAGTTTGCTCGCACTGTTTTTCCTTTACTCCAAGTGTGGACAAATATGCTCATACTGAAAGACAGATACGCACACACGCACGCGCGCACTCAAGCACGCACGCACGCACACACACACACACACACACACACACACACACACACACACACACACACACACACACACACACACACACACACACACACACACACCTGTAGGGTATCAGCAGCTGTTTAGCGTAGTCGAGAACATCCAGTATGGTATCCTGGTACGTCTTACCAGACTCCACTACGTAGTAGTAGTATGACCCTGTGCCGTGAACAATGTGTAAAATCAGCAAAGGATGGGTACCGGTGGATCATTTTCTTGTTCAAGGATATTTCTTGTTTGTAATACGGTCCTTAATTGAGCATGAAGTCGACTTCGCGAAGTCTTCTTTTTACCGATTATATTTCGATGATAAAGATATCGTTAAAACCAATTCGGGTTCCCTGGTTTGGTTAATTTAGATAAATGTACATTTAAAGTAACTGTGTTTGTCACTTTCGGGTTCACGGAGTCCTTTTTTTTTGCGTCTTTCATCAGAATGGGTGAATGGAAGAGAGGGAAAATAGGTACAACGAAGAGACAGAATCTCAAACAAGAGAGTGAGAGAGAGAGAGAGAGAGAGAGAGAGAGAGAGAGAGAGAGAGAGAGAGAGAGAGAGAGAGAGAGAGAGAACCTACTCAGGGACAGAGAGAGAGAAAGAGGGAGAGGTAGACCCCACAAATTCAAAGCTGACATATTCCCAAAACGTCAACAACATATGGCACACTGATCACAGAAAAATAACATATTAATGATATCTAAAGCAATATACAAACTGACCATTATCTGTCTCGTAACCAAGGTAGTTGAGGGTGAGGTCGTTGCGGATAAACTCATCACTTCTTCCGTACAGCCCTCGAAGGTGTTCACCCCAGCCCTCATACGCCTGGAATTTACACGGCACGCAGGGGCGGACGAGGGGGGAGGTTTCTGGGGTTTCCGGAACCCCCCCCCCCCCCAGCCAAAACAATTTTTTTTTAAATTGTGTTTTTTGGGGGTATTAATCAGTGACAAAATCTGCTGCCTGAAACTGGTAATGCACCAGACTGCACCATTTTGCGTCCTTTTTTTCAAAATTTTCCGGGGGGGCATGCCCCCGGACCCCCCTAGCAAGCTAGGCGCTTTGCGCCTTCGGCTCGGCGCTTCGCGCCTTCACACCCATATCTTCACAATATATTTTTGGAAACCCCCCCATAAAATGAACTGATCCGCCCCTCGCACGTAATACATGAATGATCTAAGAAGCACAGGGACGTGAGCCCTCTAATATTAACATAATTATACGAAATGTGCAACAAGCTGCAAGAGTTATGGGAGTTACAAAGAACCAGTCTCATATGACACCTGAGAAAATAAAAAGCACTGGAATGAACAAGCGGTTTAAGAAGACCATCAAAAATGTGTGACCAGAACTTACAACAGAGGGCTAATACGTTGCTAAAACCAACACATTGCAACCGCAGACAAACCTGATTGATTCCCTGAGAGCTGTAGTAGACAATAAAATCCACGCTGAATCCTGCTGGTACATTGTCCACCCCTCCCATGATGCCATAGCTCAGCGTGCTTTTGTCGCCATCTTTGTTGAACCAGTTGTTGACCGACATGAATTTGCTGGCAGAGGAGATAACCAGCGTGTCTCCAGATCCGTCGAACAGAGTTATCGGCCCGAACTCGATACCGTCTGTGATGTTTAGCTCCGTCGGGGAGAAACTGCAAGTATTCAGAATGGCGTCTATCTTTATTTATTCAGGTCACAAACTGCCACGAATTTTTGACTGGGCCTTACTTTTGGGCTTTTTCTGTGTTTGCTAAATTAAAAGTCAGATAGGTGTCGGGGACAAAACTCCCGGGCTGTTCTATACCCTGCTGTTCCTGATCCGGCGTGGGTCTCATCGGCATCATGCCCGGACCCCCCCCCCCCCCCCCACCCCACCCCTGGCCTGACCATGTACCTCCTCCAAGGGTAACAAAAACAATAATATATGTATATATTGTTTTCTCTCTCCCTCTCTCCCTCTCTCTCTCTCTCTCTCTCTCTCTCTCTCTCTCTCTCTCTCTCTCTCTCTCTCTCTCTCTCTCTCTCGCTCTGCTAAGAGATTTTAACAAATCTCAGTAGAAAGTCTCTGCTGACTTTCAATTGTTTCTTTCACAACTTCTGATATTTTTGTGTGTGTGTGTGTGTGTGTGTGGGCTACTTTAATTGTAAGAGAGAGGCCGTTGGCCGAGTGAGAGCTAGATACTAGAGTCTACTGCATTGGGGACATAAGAGGGAAACAGGAAACATTCTTACACTCAAACAAATCACAACGCGAGGTCAGACAAACAACATCACGAGTAAATAAGGAACATCCTGCACAATCCCCTGGCAGCCCCCGGTTTCAATCAAATCTGCCACATTAAATATACATAAAACCTCATGAGAAATACTCCCAGAATGCGCCAGATTGCACATATTTTAATCTAGACTTTCAACATTTTCAGGGGGGGCATGCCCCCGGACCCCCCCTAGGAGGTTCGTATACTTCGCACCCTCAACTTATGTACCCCTACCACAATTGGGAAACTCACTCTCACCCTACTTAGGTCCGGCCCTGTGAGGTGTCGTTCTGAATGCCCAAAAGCGTTGGTCCCCTGATATTTCATCACGAGGGAACATAAGTTTAGCGAATCATTTCCAATATGCAGAAAAAAGGGTCAGGTTGTACGATTTTAGTGAGTAAAACATATATTTCTTATTTCGCGCAAACACCTCGACAAATGTGTGATGGTGTAGGCTACATGAGGCTTACACGGGAATTAAGGAATGTAACTTTATTAAGTTAAAGTGAGAAGGAAGGCAACGTTAATGTTCGATTGTGGTGGTGCTTTGTGGATTAAAAACACACCATTTACGAAGGTTATAAGTCTAAATACAAGAAAACCTTGAAACAATCGTGTCCTCCAAAAGCCTATCATCGTTCACATGAGCTTGTATCAAACGCTGAAGTATCCCCCCTTCGTATCCTTATTCTGCAGAATTACTAATAGTAGAGTAAGGATAAAGGAGTAAGATTCTTCGATCGACCGGCGTTTCGATACAAGCTTTTGTGGAAGATAATCGGCTTTTGATACAAACTCGTGTGTTTTCCTTGACGATGTTTCAAACCGTGAAGACGACTTACATGCCGAACGCCTTGCTTTTGTCCCCCGTGTGATAGCCACAATAGGCAAGGTATCCCAGTGGTCCCTGAGCTGTCGTCACGCCTTTGACTTGGAATGACGGGAAACCGGAAATGGTCTTATTGATTGGGCTAGCAGCCTTAGTTCTGTTGGCACCGTTCTCGAAAGTCTGGAAACAGTCAGGAAATACAGAAAAGATCTAGAGTAAGGACAATGTACACGCTAAAAAGGCCCAAAGATAATGCAGGTGAAATTTTATTTTCAATTTTGCGGATTAATTTCCCCCTGATTATCGGACATTTTCCTTTAAAAAAACACACCATTAAAGCAATCGTTAGATACAAGCTAAATAACCAGCTAAATAATTAGAGGAATGGTCTCCAGGGGAGGCGCTCAGCTTGCTCCAAGTTCAAGGACTGTTGTCTCCCTTGTCAGAGTACTGATTCCTTGTTGGGATAAATGCACGTACGTGATACGTAATACTGCAGTGAAAGTTTGTTTTCAATGTGGAAAAGTAAAATCGAATGCATAGCGGAGGGTACGACCACAATAATGTAAACGGTTTTTGACAGGTATTGTCTATTGGTTGCACATACCTGCCCTGTGTTCTCATCCTTTATTTGTATTTTGTCCAACAGAGCTCTCTCTCTCTCTCTCTCTCTCTCTCTCTCTCTCTCTCTCTCTCTCTCTCTCTCTCTCTCTCTCTCTCTCTCTCTCTCTCTCTCTCTCTTTGGGACTTTTGTTCTCGTCTAGAAATTTGGGAGAACAGTGTTACTTGCAAAACACAAAGCAAACGGACAATACACAAACTGACACGGACAATACCATGTCGGGACATGCACGGAAACCGGTTTCATCTCCCCCAACCACCCCATCGCAATGAACTATCAAGTTTTGGCGATTACATTTTCTGAGTTCCGATCTCTCTCCCTCTCTCTCTCTCTCTCTCTCTCTCTCTCTCTCTCTCTCTCTCTCTCTCTCTCTCTCTCTCTCTCTCTCTTCCGCTCTCTCCGGACAGACGAACAGACGAACAGACAGACAGACACAGACAGACACAGACAGACAGACAGACAGGGAGAGACAGAGAGAGCAAAGCAGAGACCGACAGACAGAAACAGACATAAACAAAATTACACCAGGAACCAAATGAAATCACCTGTGTAAAATACACAATGGGATGTGCATCGTAAACCCTGACGGCTGCGTTTACTTTACTCGGTCCGGCTTCGAATGTGTACGTAGTCTGTTTGTAAGTACCGGTCGTATCATATCCATTTATTTTGTCAATGTTGGACAATATAAGATCTCTCCACTGCGCGTATGTCCGGCCATTCGAGTTGAAAAACATGTTAGCACTGGTCAACCAGGTCTGCCCTCTGACGTTGATCTTGAAGCTTCCGTCATTGAAGAGGATGACGTCAAGGTTGTCTGCGTCACTGGGGGAATATGTGTTGACGGCATCGTGTTGCGATACTTTATGTGGAACGAAACAATACAAGGTTAACTCAGGGGAGGGGCATGTGATGTTAAAGATGATTGCAAAAAACAAGAATTCAGAAAATAAAGATTTTAGCAAAAGAACTTTCATTCTACCTTTTTTTAACAGAACATTCAGAAACCCGTTACATTTTTACAACATAAAAGATATGAACACGAAGAAGTTCACAAGAACACAAAAAGAAATATTTGTACCGACGGTAAGTTTTTTCTCTTTTTACATAATAATGCTATTACAATTTGTGGACAAGAAAAAAATCCACTTTTCTATCAATAATCGCTTACCTGCAATGACAAGAAGCAAAAGCACAGTAAGAATTAAACAGAGATTCATTGTTTTTTTGCCAACAGTCGCAGGTATCATTGGGCTGCGTCAAATAAGTATTGTGCTCCATTATATAGTGATTGTGAATGCAGAAATGGCCTTGGAGGCCCGGCTTACGACCTTCGGTCTTATCCTAAAGGGGAGGGTGAGATGGGTGGGGGGGGGGGGGGGGATGGTTGCAGGCAAAGACACACTGTTATATAAAAGAAAGACACCCCCAAAACCAAAATCAGAAATATTCACGTCCGTATCAGATTATTAGTACAAAGATATGACATGTTTGCACGCATAGCCTTAACTTCAAAACCAGCACAAACTTGTTTGATGATCATGTATAACGGACAAAATATTACATTGCGTACCAGAGTAAGTCTTGATTTTTTTCCCATTGTGTCTGGAGAAATTGTTTTAATGTGAACTTCGTGGAGACTTGTTTCTTTTTGGTGTATGTATGTTAATTACACTTTCCAAAAAAATGACTTAGTTCAAAGAACATTTTGGAGCTTACAGTTATATTTTGTGTTTGCCCAATAGTGGTGTGTACATTCTATTTTTGGAATTTAGAGTAGAAAAAAAGGAAAAAATCTCCAATATGAGTTAAAAGTTTTGAAGGGATTCAAAGAGAAGGCCGATTTGTCCAGTACATTCTAAATTGTCCTTAATTACGATTTAAGAAAACATATATGTCCCAAGATATCATTGGCGACGTCGGAATACCTAGTTATCTTATCTGTTGTTTTTAATGCAAAAAGAAAGAAAGTATTGTGGGTTCGCTTTTAAGTGGATTGAAAAAGGTAGCCTTACCTTTCATCGTAAACTGTTATTTCTTTTTCATTATCTATTATGTGTGTGTGTGTGTGTGTGTATGTGTGTGTGTGTGTGTGTGTGTGTTTGTTTGTTTGCGTGTGTGTGTGTGTGTGTGTGTAGAGGGAGGGCTGGGTGAGTGTGGGTGCGTGTATACGTCCGTCAGTGTGTTTTGTGTGTGTTGATACGTGTGTGCGTGCGCGTGTGTGTATGTTTCTGTAAGTGTGTGTGTGCCACGGTGTGTGTGTGTGTGTGTATATATATGTGTGTGTGCATGGGTGTGGTTTGTGTGTGTGTGTGCGTGTGTGTGCGTGCGTGTGTGTGTACATGTGTGTGTGTATTTGTGTGTGTATTTTGGTGCGTGTGTGTGCGCGTGCTTGGCTGTGTGTGTAAGCGCGTACTGTACTTGCATCCAACACTCACAGGCTCTGGTGAACACTGAATGTTGATGAATTGAGTCACTGGCCTCCTTGTTTTTATTTCGACGTCACGTCTGGGTCATGTGTGGTCTTCAAGGTTTCTCATTTATCAGACAATCGGCACGTCTGAATGTGTAGCATTGAAGAACCTCCACCGTGTAAGCTCGAACGCGACGCACGCACAAACACATGCACTCAGCCACAGACACCACACAACCGTTTTTCCACAGTATAAGACAACAACGTAGAAGAACCAAGCAAAATACACTCAGACACAGACATATCGCTGTCATCGAGTACTCTCTTTATTTTATGTTCGGATGATATGATTTTTAAGTAGAACAACTTGCTAGTATACCGTCGTAACTCATGGTACACGAGCAATATTAAGGTGATAAATAGTGTACTACGAAGAAGGGGGATTCGAGCAGTAATTCTGAACTTCAAAACTACAGGGTGATGCCATAAGTGATGCATATTGAAAGATGTAAATATAGAGCTAAACATTTGTAAAAATAAAACAAAAACAAAAACAACAACAACAACACTTTACTTG
Organism: Littorina saxatilis; assembly: GCF_037325665.1. NCBI lineage: Eukaryota > Metazoa > Mollusca > Gastropoda > Littorinimorpha > Littorinidae > Littorina > Littorina saxatilis. Next base: position 38,356,356 of record NC_090248.1, read on the forward strand.
GCTCAGGGCTTTCTTTCGGAAGTACGGACATAACAAATCGCACTGCATTGAACAAAGTCTCGAAATCATTTACAAGACCTATCAGTAAGGTCTATAACTGCAGCCCGCGAGCTGAACGTGCATGAGATTGTCACAATGTTAGAATCAACGGAGAATGTGAAGGCCACGACCTCATTAGGCACGCCCTTCAATGACACTTTGACGTCATTGCCTGTGACGTCAATGGAAATAACTCGCTGCGGGGACACGGGGACGACCTTGGCTAGTTCTCCCAGCAGCACCACTTTGGGACTGCAAAAAAGACATTATTTTGTTAAATTAAGATTCCGTTTTTATTATTAACTTAAACTGATGTCATATATGCATGCATATATTTTTCTATTAGAATATATAAAATACAAGTTGTTACGGAATCCCAGTTGTGAAGGTTTTATGGCAATGTTTTTTGTCCATATACCTGGGTAGGTTGAAACTTAATTTCCTACGACCGTTTGTCCCCCGCTTTCAAGGTCCAAACCAAATTTCAGCTCAATCGGCAGATGAACACCTGAATGCGGACAGAAGGACAAACGGACAACCTGACTGACAAACAGACAGAGTTATTCATATGAAAGAGTCTCCCGTCTGTGCGACGGATGAGTGGAAAACGGTTCAGCAAGAGCCTGTTTGCTTGACTAGCACAGGGGGGATTTCCTGGTGAAGAGGGGCTGTGCACTAGTAGTCTCGCCACCCTCTCGCCTACCAACGCTCGGGGTCCCACAGGTGCAGAAGCTGCCACATGTCGGAGTGAAATCTACACACCTATGGAAATCCGTTTGGCTCATAACCTGGGCACGTGCACTAAATAATCAATGCAAAATATTTTTCACACGCGTAATGAATACTATTATTTTATGCACGTGCATTGATTATTAATTGCACGTGCGTTAAAGGGGCGGTAACTATACTAGTAGATGATCCCAAACAGTACACAAAACTCACCTCTGCGTCAGAACCGGAGTGACGTGATAGAGACAGGGATGAGCAGTGTAACAGTCAATGATACCAAGTGGCGCCTGGTCGCTGAAGGCTGCTAACTTTCTCGTTGTGTCGTGTGCTTCAAACACCATCAGCTGGTTCTGGGTCTGCGTTTGTCAAGTAAATGTGTCAAGTCTTTGACTTCTGCATTGGTCATTAATTTAAAACTGTGATTATCGCAATAGAATGTGGTAGAATAATATATGAGAGAGAAGGTGAGAGAGAGAGAGAGAGAGAGAGAGAGAGAGAGAGAGAGAGAGAGAGAGAGAGAGAGAGAGAGAGACTGATTGATTGATTGATTGATTAAACTTTATTACAGAAGGATGGAGATTTTAGGCATTGCCTAGTCTTACAATCTGTCCTTGCAAACAAAGACGAGAACAAAACAACACATGAAAAGAGTATATGGACACTACGAATTTGACGAAACATACATATGGTAATAAGTAACATTCAAAAGCAAATCAAAAGTTATAGATTAACTAAATAAAAACTATGAAGTATAAAGATAGCAAAAGTAACAATGATAATAGCAATGAAGGCAATGATGATGATTTCATGGTAATAAGATTAATAACAATAAAACAATAATAATGATACTAATAATACTAATAATAATGATAATAATGAGTGCAAAGTTACGTTCAATAAGAACATGAGGTCCTGAATAAAAACAACAACGTTACAACAGCAAGCAAACAAATAGCAAGTCAAGTGTAGAAAAACAACAATCATAAAAAGAGAATCGTATCCCGTATCTTTTTCCATGCATAAATTGCATACACGCATGCTAATATACATGTGAAGCTATAAGATAACGTTTATGTATTGATTAAATTAGGGTGGTTTAAGATATCGGAATAAATCAATTTACGAATTGCCACAATGTTACAATAACTGTTTCACTTTGAATCAGTTGAGAGAGAGAGAGAGAGAGAGAGAGAGAGAGAGAGAGAGAGAGAGAGAGAGAGAGAGAGAGGGGGACAAAGAGATATACAAAAATGCTTTGATTAACGAGGGCAATAAAATCAGTAAGCAGTGCTATATTATAAGAGGGCTAATCTTCTATGGCAAAAGCCTAAACAGAAACCCGTTACATGCTTACAACATAAAAGATAAGAACACGAAGAAGTTCACAAGAACACAAGAACAAATATTTGTACCAATGCTAAAAAAGAGTAATTCAAATGACGAAATACGACATAATTATTGGATGTGCTTCACATACACGATGGCTCCTGGGTCAACAACAACAACAACAACAACAACAACAACAAAAGATTTTTTTTAAACACGTTACATACGAGCCAAAACCTTTTTTTGTGGGGGGGGGGGAGTGGAAATGGGGGGGGGGGGGGTCTCCAGTGGAGACAATCATCTAGCTGCAAATCAAAGAGCAGTAAACTGCTGTTGTCTCCTAAGAAGATGATAACAATGCCAAAAGTACATAAGACGTTCTTGATGTCATTACTTGCAGCCCCCCCCCCCCCCCCGCCCCACCCCCCCCCAAAAAAAAGGACCTTGCCACCACCACCACTATCACAAAAACAACAAAAACAACCACAAACGGCGCTCACCATATTGAATCCTGCCTTGCTAGGTGTGATGAAGTATTCTCCGGTGATGTCCGGAACAAAGATGATGCCGAACCTCAGACCTCCAACCTCACTGTACGTCGTCCATACCTCGCCAAAGACACCGTTGTTATAGTAACCGCCTAACGCTGTCTGCAACAGGCATCACCACAGTTAGCCGCATGAATGTCGTTTTGCTTGGGCAGTGGATAAAAAAACGAAACTTATTTCAGATATATGACAAATGTGCCGTCATTTCGGCAGAATAGACGATGATCGGAAATAATTCACTGTCAAGTTGGTATTGATTGTGGGAGCTGTTGATCACCGCTTTTAGACATACTAAGGCAAACAACCACGTGAGATTGCAGACCAATCACTAGCGAGCGGCGTGTCTCCACACGTGACTCAGTGCCAGTGATATCATACGAACGACTGACATCCCAGTGATAATTAGCTCCAATCTGGGGTTTTCTGCACTGTTCGCTCAATACAATACTCTTTTCGTTCGAAAATACTCACATCCGAGATGACTTTTCATTGACAATGTGATCGCTTCCCTGAGTGCACAGATCTCCGACCACGCCAGTGTGGAAACACGCCGCTCGAGTCGCTAGTGGTCGGCCTACAGTGTCACGTGGGTTTGCTTGCCTCAGTATGTTAGAAAAAAACCGCAACTCTTCGAATTCCACATCGCAAAAAAACACAACATGCACGAGTTATTTCCGAGAAAAAGGTGACGCCTAAAACTACCGAATACCCTCGGGTATGTGACCAAGCGGAAGACGCAATATCGATGGGGGGGGGGGGGGGGGGGGGGGGGGGGCGGGGGCGGTAGGGCCCGGTAGCTCAGTTGGTAGAACACTGGACTTGTGATCGCCGGTTCGAATCCGGGCCGGGACGGACATGGGTCAACTTTATGTGCAACGGACTCAGAGACGGTAGCCATGTTCCACCTCCATGTCGCCACTGTGGCACGTAAAAGACCTCCGTCATTCTGCCATAAGTGCAGGTGGCTGATTACACCTAAACACGCATACATGCCCCTGTGTAGCGCGACTCTGTTGCTGCTAGCTTTCCACTGGGAGGAAGCGACCCGAGTTTCCAAGCGATGAGACAATAAAGTAATGAAAAAGAAACAAGTCGCGTGAGGCGAAAATACAACATTTAGTCAAGTAGCTGTCGAACTCACAGAATGAAACTGAACGCAATGCAACGCAGCAAGACCGTATACTCGTAGCATCGTCAGTCCACCGCTCATGGCAAAGGCAGTGAAATTGACAAGAAGAGCGGGGTAGTAGTTGCGCTGAGAAGGATAGCACGCTTTTCTGTACCTCTCTTCGTTTTAACTTTCTGAGCGTGTTTTCAATCCAAACATATCATATCTATATGTTTTTGGAATCAGGAACCGACAAGGAATAAGATGAAAGTGTTTTTAAATTGATTTGGAAAATTTAATTTTGATCATAATTTTTATATTTTTAATTTTCAGAGCTTGTTTTTAATTCAAATATAACATATTTATATGTTTTTGGAATCAGAAAATGATGGAGAATAAGATGAACGTAAATTTGGATCGTTTTATAAAAAAATAATTTTTTTTACAATTTTCAGATTTTTAATGACCAAAGTCATTAATTAATTTTTAAGCCACCAAGCTGAAATGCAATACCGAAGTCCGGGCTTCGTCGGAGATTACTTGACCAAAATTTCAACCAATTTGGTTGAAAAATGAGAGCGTGACAGTGCCGCCTCAACTTTCACGAAAAGCCGGATATGACGTCATCAAAGACATTTATCAAAAAAATGAAAAAAACGTCTAAGGATATCATACCCAGGAACTCTCATGTCAAATTTTATAAAGATCGGTCCAGTAGTTTAGTCTGAATCGCTCTACACACACACACAGACAGCCAGACAGACAGACAGACAGACAGACAGACAGACAGACACACATACACCACGACCCTCGTCTCGATTACCCCCTCTATGTTAAAACATTTAGTCAAAACTTGACTAAATGTAAAAAGAAAAAAAAGCTGGGGTAAATGCATGACGAGAAGGACTGCACCTTTAAATATTGCATTCGTATTATGTAAAGTGATACAACGTCATTGCACACAAGTCGATTGACATCCCACATCGAAGAAAAGCAGGAAAGCAAAAGCAGGCGAGCAAAGGCAATTTTATCATATATACATTCAGTTATACATTCATACACAACACTATTTTAAAAATACGATAATGAATTCATTTTAGGTAATGACTTTGACTTGTTGTTGTTGTTGTTGTTGTTGTTGTTGTTGTTGTTGTTGTTGTTGTTGTTGTTGTTGTTGTTGTTGTCGTCGTCGTTAGCCGTATATGCAAGGATATTTGTATGGATGTATGAGTGTTTCCACACCAGGACACATTCCAAAGGCTGTTATGCTATACGGCGCAATAAATTCGTGTTCTTGTTCTTGGTTTAAGCGTGTTTTATTCATTTTCTTTGAAACACGTTTCAAACAATAACAACATTAAGAACGTTAACAAGCAGACTGTTGCAGCGGAAGGGCTCCTATATGGACCGGCTCCTAATATGGACCACCTCCTGTTCTGACAAACTAACGGCGCTAGAGCGCTCAAAAAAGTGTTATTCGCTGTATTCACCCTCTCTGGATAACTTGCACATGTCAAAACAGTTGCAGAAGTTCAAATCTCAAAACCGTTAGGCTTTTTCTCTTTTTTCATTTTTGGCAGTGTTCACTCTAAATTTGCCGCCTAAAACGGACTCGTTTCTTTCCACAGCCAAAGCTTTTATCACACAAAAATTGCTATATATGACAGCTAAGACCGCATTTGTTACATTTCAGCAGTTTTGACCCCGAGTTTCTACTGCAAACAATGACAAATATTTGCAAAATCTCAAAGTATGTGCGAGTCCCCTAATATGGACCACCTTCAACAAATCGAAGAAAATAAAAGCTAAAGCCTATTTTTATTAATTCATTAAGAAGCTTGCTAGAAATAACCTATAACTAGCCCTCAAGATTTAAAACAAATATAACAAAAAGTCTTCTTTTTGTGGAAGTTGCTAATTTCACTTGTTCTCACTCTGTTTTTAATAAGCTTTTTTAGTTTCCTGGTGTGCTTCAAATAATGCTCTCATCAACCCGAAACCGATAAATCTAAAGCATATTTGAATTAGTCTGACTTGTACACTAAGTTGTATCATGTTATTTTGAAGTATAGGGAGCTTTTTACAGTGATTCGCGAAGGCCGCTTCACTGGTCCATATTAGGAGCCTGGGCGCCTAATATGGACCATTTGTGATATTTTATTTATTTAATTTTTGGTGAATGTCTATCAATGCTATTTCACTCTAGGCTTAACGGTTAACCTAAGAGAGAAGGACTACCAAACACAAAATGAAACTTCTTCGCAAGAAAACAAGCTAGTTATCAGCATGAAACAAAAAGTGGTCCATATTAGGAGCCCTTCCCCTATAACGTTGTTATTGTTCTTGAAATGAATAAAGCAAAAGCGGAGGATTAAGACGTCGTTACCCCACCTGGTAGATTTGATCGTCGACGGCTGTTGCGGGTTTGGATGGCTTCAGGATTAATCCATCCGCATTGCAGCATCTGAGAGATAAAGACATGATCTGGTCATTACCTTATTTTTGTAATTTCTTGCCAGAGATCGGACGAAAACCATTATCAGATCAAATTCCTTCATCTCATATTAATTGTTTGCCTGTCTATCCACTATAAAGAACATTGGGTCGATGTACTTGTGAATGTTTTATTTTTCTTTTTTTAAATAAAACTTCTAATAACTCACCATTCTTGTTTTTGTTTGTTTTGTTTTTTATCCATTCCAGCAGACGATGTTTAGATAGCGCCATCATGGATGTCCCATAATTCTTTGCGCGATAAATAGTTATGTAAATGTTAAACCTCGAAAATGAAGTCCAGTTAGAAATACGAATTCAGCTATTTGACATGACGTAACATCAACTATTGTGACGTCAGACTGACCTCATGATGAGAGAGACGTTGCTGTAACCAATACGATCACTGGGACCCACAGGACCTGTGCTCAGTACAGACGCTATAAGATGGGTCTCTGTGTTTGGTTCACTCAGCTCTGAAACAAACACAAACAGCTAGTTGGATAAAACAAATAAACAGATCACTGACACAGTCGTGTGTACGAACACATCCAAACAAACATGTGCGCACGCACACACACAGACGGATGCATGCACGCACGCACACACACACACACACACACACACACACACACACACACACACACACACACACACACACACACATGCGTACGCACACTTACAGACAAACTCAGGAACATACACGCTCTCTCTCTCTCTCTCTCTCTCTCTCTCTCTCTCTCTCTCTCTCTCTCTCTCTCTCTCTCTCTCTCTCTCTCTCTCTCTCTCTCTCTCTCTCCCTCATACCCAAACATTCCGCTATCCTCTCCCTATGTTCACCATTCTGTTTACTAAACACATTTACGAAGTTGCAGGGAAAACAGCCGAATACTTAGACCACGCCCTCTTTGGACGCGAATATCGCGCGGCAGCAATTTTTTTCGCTCCCTGCAGAGAGCGAACAATATCTTGACGCCAAACCGTCGCCGCGCGGTACGTCGCCGCCGCGCCGCCGTCGCGTCGCACATATATGGAAACACGCGTTCTTTGTTACTACTGTTGCGATCGGTTTTGACGCTGCCGCCACCTCGCCGCAACCATCGTGCCGCCGTCGCGTCGCTAAATGGAAACACAGCTTTATACGAGAACAATGACGTCAACTTTTTTCTCGGTTCCGTACAGCGCATTCGGTCGTTTCCCCGGCAACCACTTTATTCAGACTCACTGTATGGGTTTCCCGGCTGGTCAGAAGTGGACCAGAAGTTGTCTTTGAAAGGCGCGATTCTCATGGCGTATGCAAATATGGAGGACACGCCGATCCTCCATTGCTGGTTGCCAGGGTGATAATCATCACTTGCTCGTGTCTGTAAGGCAATCAGAAGCTTATACAAACATAGTTATTGTAATTCAACATTATCTTGACAAAGAAAAGTACGGTTGGATGGAGTTGTCCGTTATGGGAAAATGTATACCTCATTTGGGACCCTCTGCTATATGGATGTTCCCTTTAAAGAAAACACAACAACTCCAACAACAACAACTTTGCATTTCGATATTTGAATACTAACCTCTGTGACGTCATTTACCCTGCTGCTGTTTAAATGCTGACTACTTCGATACTTGAATACAAAGCAATGTGATGTCATTAAACCATCTGCTTCTAAAATTCTTTACTACTTCAATACTCAAAATACAAAATTCCCTACTTACTTGAATACAAATCACTCTGACGTCATTACCTGTGTGACGACATTGGTTTGTAGCGCGTGCATGATGTGACGACTCTCGGACATGCAGTACTGTACAGTCATCTTGTTCTGCACGGCTGCTGACGCCATCTGAGTCAGCCACGTGTCACCCATTGTGACGTCAGTGTGCAGCGCTTGTACGCTGTCAAACTCCACATTCAGCCAGTCCTGTTCGTACGTCAGCAGACCCCAGGCAGACGCGTTGCGCATAAGGTCGTTCCAGAATCTCTGGAAATAATCACCGTATTTTTTGTTTGTCACAATCCCGAAGGAGAAGTGAGGTGCATGGCGAACGGCGTGAGATACAGACAACAAAACAATAAAACGAAGAAGGAAAAATAACAAATTAACGAGAAGGAATACACGTTAACAAAACACATCCACACCCCGTTCATTCCTAAGAATAACACTTGTGACATTGTTCTTACTTGATGATTCTCCATTGCAGATATGTACGAATTCGATATTATAAGATGTTTGATGGGTTGTTGACAGACCAGCTTTTTTGTCTGTCCGAGGGGGAGCATATCGTCTTTTGTTTCATATTTATTGACCAAGGCCGAAGGCCGCGGTCAATAAATATGAAACAAAAGTCGATATGCCCCCCCGAGGACCGACAAAAAAGCTGGTCTGTCAACAAACCATCAAACATCGTTTTTGTCATCATTTTGGTAGTGAGAAAACAAGTGCACAATCAACCCAGGGAGCCATGCTTTGAAACACGGGTCCCGTGCTGATAACCACACGGGTCCCGGTTTGATAACCACTGGCAATCAAAGATGGCGTGTGAAAGCAACTTTCTGTGTTTTTGAGTTCATTAAATGAGTTGGGATGAATATGTCAGGTTTGAGGATGCACATTTCTGTAGGTTCATCTCGGTATTCCACCCCCTCGGATTTCTGTTGTAAATATTAAGCTGAGCACGGTGATCGAATGTGGAAGCTACGTTTGGTCAAAGGTCACAGAAGATTTGCGTCGTGCAGCGAAGGAAAGAATCGCAATCTTGTTTCCGACTCGGTACCTCTTTGTTTTTCATTAGACCTGTCATTCTGCTTGCTCGGCTTTGTTAGATGTTTGCATATCGTGTTGCTATTTTCTTTGCTTTTATTATTGTTTCTTACTTGTGCTTCGTTTATCGATACAACGTCTGGGTGGCCGAGTGGTAAAGCACTTGCGCTCGGAAGCGAGACGGTTTGCGAGTTCGACCCTGGGTCAGGGCGTTAGCAATTTTCTCCCCCCTTTCCTAACCTAGGTGGTGGGTTCAAGTGCAAGTCTTTCGGATGAGACGAAAAACCGAGGTCCCTTCGTGTACACTACATTGGGGTGTGCACGTTAAAGATCCCACGATTGACAAAAGGGTCTTTCCTGGTAAAATTGTATAGGCATAGATAAAAATGTCCACCAAAATACCCGTGTGACTTGGAATAATAGGCCGTGAAAAGTAGGATATGCGCCGAAATGGCTGCGATCTGCTGGCCGATGTGAATGCGTGATGTATTGTGTAAAAAAAAATTCCATCTCACACGGCATAAATAAATCCCTGCGCCTTGAATATGTGCGCGATATAAATTGCATAAAAAAAATCTTTAAAAAAATCTGAAAAAAACCACCTGCGCTTAGAACTGTACCCACGGAATACGCGCGATATAAGCTTCATATTGATTGATTGATTGATTGTGCACGGGTCAAAATGTGTGTGTCAGGTGTCGTTTTACTTGAACTTGACGTTCGTGTTTCTCCGAACGTCTGTGTATCGAAACACAGATACACGCACTCCGTGACTTTGTAAGAAGACATAACATATCGGTAGGTTTCATTTGTTTGTGACGAATTTATTGAAGTAGTTTTGTTTTTTTGTTTACTTTTGCCAGTTTGCCAGTTGGTTTTTGGAACTTTGCAAAGCAGTGTCTTGTCGTCTGTTTAGGTCTGGGGAAACACCAATGAAAAGAGCCGAAGAATCCTCGAGCGTTTCTATTGGGTTTGCTTTTGATTATCCATGTAATAGGGCTTCCTGCAACTATGGTAACCGGGGATTTATTCCCCGGGGAACATGAGATTTATTTCCCAGGTGCTTGTGAATGAAAACTCGTGAAAATGATGACAAAGCATGCTAGTGCCTTAACCCCCTTCGTGAATACATAAATCCTTTTGGCAATATTACAGAGGTCACTGGGCTCTAGAAACACGAAAATACCCAGCATGCATTCCCCGAAAACGGAGTATGGCTGACTAAATAGTGGTTAGCACGCACACACACACGTACACACACCGTCACACACACACACACACACACACACACACACACACACACACACACACACACACACACACATACACATGAAAACCGATGAACGCAGAAGAAGGAACTGACCTGGTCATTGGGCACGGCTTTACCAGTGCTGGACTCCACGATAAAGTTGTACTGACCGCCGTTCTGCGTGGCGTACACGGTGTCGTTGGACCAGAAACGGTTGTGGCCCACAGCGGGAATACCCGTCTTGTTGAACACGAACCTGAATAAGTGTGTCAAATACAGTGCAACCCCCCCTTGAAAGACTTACAACAATACTGAGAGAATCAGGCCTCACAAAAACAGAAATTCTTAAAATGGGGGGATAGAGGAGTTATGAACAGAAAATCAGAAAAAACAGGGTCCTAGTTTAATTGGGGAGGTAATCATATGTCTTAAATTAGGGGGTCTTAAAAGGGGGGTTCCACTGTAATGAAATGATGAGACATAATAATTATTGAGAATTAGTATTTTGCTTTTACTAAACTGTTCGTGCGTGCGTGCGTGCGTGCGTGCGTGCGTGGGTGTGTGCCGTGCATGGTGTGTGTGTGTGTGTGCCGTGCATGGTGTGTGTGTGTCAGTGTGTGTGTGTGTGTGTGTGTGTGTGCGTGCGTGCGTGCGTGCGTCCGTGTGTACGTGCGTGTGTACATGCGTGTGTGCGTGCGTGAATGCGTGCGTACGTGCCTGCTTGCGTACGTCCGTATCCCCTTGTCTGTTTTAAAAACGTGCGAAGGGCGCCTACTCACTGAAAGCCATTAGGAAAGATATCCGGTCTTGCCTCCCATGTTTTAACGCCATTGTCGTACCCCTTGTAGTACCACCACGAGTCATACTGAATGTATCTGAATCAATGGAAAAAAGTTTTTTAAAAATGTAAAAGCATTTTTAACCTTGGCATTGCAAATGCCAAAAAAATACCCAAAACCTACGAACAACATCTTATCAGCACCAATTTAATCACCGATACAGCCTGAGGAAAAAAACAATTACCCGAAAAATCCACACACAAAAACACACACGAAAAGCTGGAGAATTGTTACTAATTGCCTCAAAGCGGGTTTTTGTCTTTTATTTTAATACCGGATATTTCCGATTAACGTAATCCCTGGTTAATTCTTAAGGAGGTGCTTTTGCCAACCTAAAACAATATTAGGACTGACGAGTTGGTAAATTCTTCATCAAATGTTCGTCAAACTGTCGCTGACTTCTTGAGGATGACAATTAAGTAACGAATAACGGCACGTGATGTACAGTGTATTGTAAGGAATTGTATCAATAGACTTACTTGTAAGGAATCTGGATCTGGTCTGCGTTGGCCTTGACGTCGATTATAGTATCCTGGTAGGTCTTGTGAGGCTCGGACAGGTAGTAGTAATATGCACCTGGCAGAGGAAGAAGATTCATGGAGAAACCAATCAAACAACAAAGACAATACCAATTGGCAGAGGAAGAAGATCCATGGAGAAACCAATCAAACAACAAAGACAATACCAATTGGCAGAGGAAGAAGATTCATGGAGAAACCAATCCAACAATAAAGACAATACCAATTGGCAGAGGAAGAAGATTCATGGAGAAACCAATCAAACAACAAAGACAATACCAATTGGCAGAGGAAGAAGATCCATGGAGTAACCAATCCAACAATAAAGACAATACCAATTGGCAGAGGAAGAAGATTCATGGAGTAACCAATCCAACAATAAAGACAATACCAATTGGCAGAGGAAGAAGATTCATGGAGCAACCAATCAAACAACAAAGACAATACCAATTGGCAGAGGAAGAAGATCCATGGAGTAACCAATCCAACAATAAAGACAATACCAATTGGCAGAGGAAGAAGATCCATGGAGCAACCAATCAAACAACAAAGACAATACCAATTGGCAGAGGAAGAAGATTCATGGAGTAACCAATCCAACAATAAAGACAATACCAATTGGCAGAGGACGAAGATTCATGGAGAAACCAATCAAACAACAAAGACAATACCAATTGGCAGAGGAAGAAGATCCATGGAGTAACCAATCAAACAACAAAGACAATACCAATTGGCAGAGGAAGAAGATTCATGGAGCAACCAATCCAACAATAAAGACAATACCAATTGGCAGAGGAAGAAGATTCATGGAGCAACCAATCAAACAACAACAAGAAATTCCTCCGAGGTAGGAAAAACACCCCCGTCAAAGGGAAATAACCTTCTCAGTTGGTGGCAGTGACTGAGTGAGAATGGTTATTTCCCTTTGACCATTAAGATGTGCCTCTATAAGTCCTTGTATAATTTTAATCCACCAATAACTCCCTAACCGTGTGTTTGACTGGTCCCAATTTTTGTAAGGACCGTCTCAGGATTGTATAGAACCTGTTCACCAAGTTTGGTGACGATCGGTCCGTTCATTCTTGAGATCTATATGCGAACACAAACAAACAAACAAACACACGGACCGAATCCTATACACACCAATAACTCCCTAACCGTGTGTTTGACTGGTCCCAATTTTTGTAAGGACCGTCTCAGGAATGTATAGAACCTGTTCACCAAGTTTGGTGACGATCGGTCCGTTCATTCTTGAGATCTATATGCGAACACAAACAAACAAACAAACACATGGACCGAATCCTATACACACCAATAACTCCCTAACCGTGTGTTTGACTGGTCCCAATTTTTGTAAGGACCGTCTCAAGAATGTATAGAACCTGTTCACCAAGTTTGGTGACGATCGGTCCGTTCATTCTTGAGATCTATATGCGAACACAAACAAACAAACACATGGACCGAATCCTATACACACCCCTATACCGGGGGTGTAAAGACAATACCAATAACAACAATCAATAAAAAAGCAAACCAAGATCAATACAGACATAGTGTTGTGGTCCTTAAAGTGTAACTAAACAAGCAAAAAGGAAAAACATCGTTCAGCAACCTTTACACTTTGATATGAAGAAGGGCCTCATATACTGTCGAACTGCGAAAAAAAAAAAAAATTTCTCTCACTCGGACACTGTTTGACGGACATGTGAAGTGCGCGCCAGGAACGACAATCTTCTTAGTTTACATGATTAATGCCCTTAATTTTTGGTTCTGGTACTTTCAGTTCCGGCTGTTGTCATCAATCTACCAAAATAAAAGATCAAACGGAGTTTTCGATTTCTATTTCATGGTTCAGAAAAATATTGCTTATTTTCTGAAGTCAACCGTTTTAGCGAATCTTTCTTTGATTCTTAAAAGTCATTTCAGATTTTTGAAAAATAGTTAACGGTTAGTAATTACCAATATATCGTAAACAAACATATCGATAGGTTTTGGTAAGAAGACACAAGTGCGATGAATGTGGTACCAGTATTTTTGTGGTAAGTAAGGATGCATTTCTTTGCTGTAAGCACATTTACAATGCACATTTAATCTGTTTAGCAACATAAACGAAAGCATGGTACAGTGCCGCTTGTTTGTGGTCTATCTTTTCGCGGCAGATGCGTAACAATTAGGGTCTCAGTTGGAAAAAGCTGCTCGGAACCAGAGCAGATTTGGCTTGGGTTCTTTGAGTGTGAATGATCGACGAGTGGCTTGACATTTTTAACGAATCATTACTGTAGCCTACTTGAAACCATCATCTGTTTCTGAATTTGTCATCAGTTATGATTGAGCAGTCTCATAGGAATCGTCCATAAAATGTTAAAACGAAAAAGGGCAGACGATTCTGAATCACACAGGCTGCTGTACAAAATCAGATCTAAAACGATATTTTGAACTGCGACGTCTGCGTAAATGCCCTGTAACAAAATGCCCTGTCCTGGTCATGTGTATACACATCAGCTTCTATTGGGAAGATCAGTATTTTATATTAATCACAAATACAAGATTAGAAATAGTTCTGAAGATCGCCTTTGATTTCAGTTTCAGCGGCAAACTAGCAGATCTGTCCAAACCGGCATCGTTTCATGGTTGAAACTTGAATAATCCCAAATAGATCTGAGTGGGGGTAAGGTTTATAGTATTTCAATTTTTTACGGCAGTTTTATTTAAAGATAGTGTAGTGGATGTCTCTGGTGAAGACTACAGTTATATGAATTTTTTGTTGTAATATTAAAATGATTGTTCTTTATTTACACAATTGAATAATTTGTATTTATTTGTTTGCAGATGACGGCATACTGAGTGCTCCAAGAACATACGCCTGCTGGCATTTTGTGTCTTTTCTGAAGACGTCGAGGCAAGCAGAAGTCACGGTCCTGGCCACACACACACAATGACATGAACAAGAAATGATATTTTTTCATGGGCATATCCAGTATTAAAACTTTATTACCATGCAAACGCAACGATTAGAATTTAGAGACGGTCATCGGTCACACACACACACACACACACACACACACACACACACACTGGGCGGATCCGGAGGGGGGTTCCGGGGTTTCCGGACCACTTAGGAGCCGGCCTTTGTATTCTAAGTGACGATTTTGGAAAGAAGTTGGCTAATTAGTTTGCTCAGGTTGCGCCAGATCGATTAATTGTCCTTGTTGTGATTCAAATTTTTCTTTTTTGGAAGGTGTATTGGGGGATGTTTCTTGGCTCAGATTGATCCATTTTCCTTGTTTTTATCAACATTTGTCGGACCCCCCCAAGGAGGTTGAACGCTTCGCGTCTTCAACTAAACGCTTCGCGTCGTCAAATTGTCCCTAAAAGAAATTTGGAAACTCCCCCTTAAAAATGATGTGATCCGCCCCTGCACACACACAAACACACACACAAATAGAGAAGTAATAAATGGATACAGTTTTTCTTTATTTAAATTACAATCAGATGTGGTCGTAGAACAGGCACTGTAAACATAACCTAGCATATGATATACCACTTGTGTGATGTTTCGGTCAATATCTTTATTTTCCTTTCAGAAATACATTGGCGTTTTGAATGTCAAGGGAAGTGATACAAATGCTGCAGCGGGCTATCAAGAACGCGAAGGCAAACAAGGTAAATACCTACTTCTGACATTAGTTTACTTATTAACTCTTTCTATACTGGCCATTATCTCCCCAGTCTCTCCCCAGAAACTGGCCATTTGCATGGGTTTGCAAAAAAATTCTCAAAAATAAACAAAACAAGATGCAGCCTTCAAACTCATAGGTTTTATTGTGAATATATTGCTAAAACATATGCCAAAGTTTGGTTTCATTGTTGTGAAAAAAAATAAAAATATGATGTCCAGAATTTATGGGTATATTTTACGCAATACGAAAAAGAGGGTATGTATTTTGACTTAGAAGCATTTTTTCTTATGAAGGCTCTGTTTGCAACAAAACTGTTTCTGTTTACTTGTATGAAGATTGTGCTAACACAAAAACATAACAAATACCAACTGATTTTCCATTTGGTGGTCATGTAAGCATTGTGAACATGTCAAAAAAATCTGATCACACACCATGTGGTCGACATGCAGACCTGAACGGCCAGTGTATGGTGGCAGAGTTGGAAAATAGGAAAAGTCTTGATGCCAATCCTTCATCAAAAACCGAAGAAAATCGTCATTGTAATAAGTTTGCTTTATTCTAAATCAAACGACTAGGATAGATGACAGACACAACGACAAACACATTCAATTCTATGTAAAACATACACAATGCGCACGTTAACAAGCTGGCCATAACAATGTGCCCATCGTGCATGAAGTGTGGCTTTGGTCGGATCAGTAGCCGTGCTTTGTCTGCGATGCTAAACATGAAATTTTGTTAAAGCGACGATTTAGCAATGTTGTTGTTGCTGCTGCTGCTGTCTGTTCTTGTCACGACATCTCGCCATATAACAGTTTTTTCCCTCCTGATTCTGAGAAGAAGCTGTTTAATTGTGATATCAGGCCTAGGAACCCCTGATTTTCACTTGGAGCATTCTCAAAGAAACTTAGCGTATGTTAAGAAAAATGAGTGTACTCCACACTTTGTCTTTTGTTGTTCGTTGTCGTTGCATGTCTACCGTTCCACAGCCACCTAATATAAGTGCAAGTGTTAAATGACGTATTTCCACAAAAGACTGCTTGCAGAGAATCATGTGATGCCAATGACAGGTAAGGACATGTGGTAATACATACTACGTTTTGGAACCAGGGAAAATGCAGCACAAATTATTTATCAACCAAATTGATTGACTTGTGCACCATGACAAAAGTTTTCTTTGATCCATAAAAGGTCTTTTGCCAGAAAAATTGCTCTGAACATCAAGTACCCTGCAAGTTGTCACACATTTACATTATTGAAATAAAAAGAAAACACACCAGTAACCAGGTTAGGTACGTTAATATCTATAATCAATATCTCGGCACGTTACTGCCTTCTTCGGGATGGTAAGCTGAACATTATTGAACAAAATAATCGGTTTAGATTGTATACTTTGATTCCTGAACGAAGAAGCAGAGGTACTGCATACAACTAGGACTGTAATATCAGCTTTTGCCTGAAACACACACACATACACTTATAAAATTAATGCAATGTCATTGTATGAAGCCAGAACAATCACTAACTTACATAGTTGGTCACACAATTACCCATCACTGAACAATAAATCGAAGTCGGGTGGATTCAATGACTAAAGCAGTAAAGGCTTTGAAAAAACCCTCATCACAAAACATCCTCCCCCCCCCAAAAAAAAAAAAAAAAAAAAAAAGAAATAAAACAGGTTGTGTATATATAGCGCAGTAAACACCATGCAGGTAGGTACAAGCGAAGATTTGACAGAGATTATCCTTGTTTTATATAGCACACATTTTCTAGTTTTAATCTCTCTCTCTCTCTCTCTCTCTCTCTCTCTCTCTCTCTCTCTCTCTCTCTCTCTCTCTCTCTCTCTCTCTCTCTCTGGAAAGTAATTTATTGACCTGTGGGTTATTTGCGTTTGTATACACATTGGTGATTCGTAAACTATGTTGAAAGAGATTGTCAAACAATATTATATGGGGTGTCTTAAAAAAAATGTATATCAACAAAATCTGTCATTATTATCAGGCACACGGTTTTAACAAAGCTATGTCACGGAATGCAACATAAGTGGCTTAAAAAGTCGTGTTTTTGTGTGTGCAGGATATTCGCTAGGACAGGACCTCAAGCTGAACCAGCACAACAGCGATGCATTCTTCCATGGCTTCCACAAAAGTCTTTCACCTATAGCGGGCATTGCATACAGACAGTCCCTAACCCTCCTTTTTAAAAATTCTTTAGACCAATTATCCCTCTGTTCCCATGTTAAACATGGAATAATTCTGGACAAATGCGAGGACGTTAGCTTTTTTTAATTTTATTTTTTTATCATTTTACTTATCATTAAAACTTGTTTAGATTTCGATTCGTAAACCATTTACAGTAATCCTTTGTTTTTTAACTTTGTTCATCTTACCACAGTCACTTCGTTGTTTAGATTTATCATTAAATTTGTTACCATTATGCAGGAAAAATGTAGAATAAAACCAGGAGAGCTTTCGGTAGAAGATATTTCCTGTGTCAAAAGTTAATGCTTATTCTGATTGATGGGTGCTCCAAACTAAGTTATTTTGACTGCCTTATTCGAATTCATTTCGAAGACAGGGCTGAGAAGTGGAGAAGCTTAGGAGACTCAGAGTATCGTAAAAATTGTCTGGGTGTTTATGCAAAACTTTCGAATATGTCAGATTTTACTTTAGAGATTTTAAATACTGTTAACTGACAGAAATGCTATAACTTCTACACCAATTGACTGGATAACTTCATATTCAGCATACTTAAACTTGATTTTATGCATGTGCAGTTCACAAAGTGGCAAATTTGTAGGTTACATTATCTAACTTTTGCATCACCAATGACACCAACGCTTTCGTGTCTGAGGATTGCCCTGAACCTAGCTGTAACTGCATGCTTTCTTCAGGTCATCGATAGCCTGGGGGTTGAAGGGGATGTTTTTACATACTCAGACATTCAAAATAATCAAAAAGGTAAAAGCCTGAAGGGTTTAAATTAGGTAAAAATGGCTACCGCTCAATGTCAAAACTCGTTCTGTTTAGTCGACCCCCGAATTTGGAGAAAAAAATTAAAATTGCATAAAAGTCAGACCATTCAATTTACAAAATTGTCACTTACTGGAAAGGCAGAACATAAACTGAAGTTAATGAATACCATATATAAAATAATTGGTTCAACAGATGCAGAAGTAATTTGCATGGTTGTGGGTGTCCTTTTTAGGGGGGTCAACCCTGTAGAAGAGACGATTTTCTTTAATTATCAATCCGTAATATATTGTTTGTTATGCATACAAGATTAACATTGACAAATACTTCAAGACTCCTCATTGATGTTAAGAAATGCTGTGGTTTTTTTTTGTTACTGACTGATTCACTTTCTATTCACTTTACTCTACATAAGTCACGACAAGAAAAGCAAGGGAGGTAATTTCTTCGGAAGAGGTAATTCTCTCCCCTCAGAACGATTGTTGTAGTTTGTTTGATTTTGTTCCCTTCTAATAAGTATTATTTAAAATAGATCTTTACATCTTGATGTGAAAGGCGCAGTACCCCCCTCCCCCCAGGATGTTAAATTCTAGGTTGTGTCCATGTAAAATCCTGATCCTAGTCAAGATCCGAGTTGGTTTTTCATGCAACTGTGCCTCTTTATGCCACTCAATTAGACATGCTTTGCACTCCATAATTGCACGAAAATAAGTACAGGAAATACGTTGTTGTCGTGTTTTTATTATTACATAATGAAATAAAAAATGTCACAACTGGTTTCGTGTTGGGCTTTCTCTCTCTGTCTAAATCTCATAATTACTTCCTTCTGAGGCCTGAAATGTGTTGCAGGCATTGTTCAGCTTACATTTATTGTTACAATTTTTGTGGATATGTTATTAAGTGTGTCTGTGTTTCTATCATTCGTTATCAGTGTGGTTAAAAAAAAAAGCACACGTCAAAGTAATTTACCTTTCATCATTATCAAAACATGCAGATACAGGTAATAAATATTTGTGATACTTTAAACAAATACAATGTTTGTTTGTTGCGTCTTTTCTCTTTTTCAGAGCAAACACACATCGTATTTGTTCAAATGTGTATATTCTGCACTTTCTAATACCCTGCATGGATCTCCAAATCAAGAATAATGAAAAGTCGTCTAATAGCCCTGCAGCACTCACACGAACATGATAGAAGCTTGCATGCATGCACCCAGGCTCGCTGTCTTCGGCTAAAAGAGCTTACCGTTGGATCTTCGCTCAGACAAATAATGTAGCTGTCTTGTCCACTTGCTCCTGTCGCATAGATCTGCAATGTGCAACATCGTCTTTGATTAATAAGTCTGAGGCACAGACAAACACACACGCGCGCACATTTGCGAGAGAATGCACGTCAGTCTATTCAATCAAACAGTATAAAAACATACCACAGACGTGGTGGTGGAAACTGGACATTCGCCGTATAACAAACTCAAGAGATTCATTTGTGTGTGTATGTTTAATCAAAAGTTCATCTTGGGCACATTCAGTCTGTATTGTAACAGGACCCATCCCGTAAAAACTTCGAACAGATCTATTAAATTCTGAAATCCTTGACAATTTTTTTTTCCAATCATCTGTATCTGACCGAAGTAAAAAAATAAAAAAATCAGCCAGTACACGCATCTACCCCCTCACACGACAATACATATGTGGCGAAAAAAGGAATCGAGAGGGGGGGGGGAACAAGGAATAAATTAGATCCAGAAATAATTCCACTTCATCATTCCAAAATTCAAGTGTGAAGTGATCGGATACTGTGGTAAAGATACGTGCTTAGTATCACAACTGAAAATACAAGCCCTAGGGTTTTAAATCAAGGAAACAATTAAAGTGAAGGAAAGATCAACAGAAATGTCGAGAACATGTAAAATATTGTACTTACAATCCGTTTCAGCATGCTCTTCGAATAATAATCTCCCAGGCAGCCTCGTGCTTACGACTTCGACAGGATGTTGCCTCTCACGCTGAGCCAGTACATTTGGAGTGAATTCAAAGGCCAGAGATGCAGTACAAGCACATTAGTTAGATCCAATTCATTTACATTGCTACCTTGCCCAATTTATGGCTATTTCTGTTGGTAACATCACACATGTGGCAAGCAGTGCTTGTTGCCGACTCTGCTGGGACAGGCAGCAGACGATTTTATTTAGGAACCAAATTCTGATTGGTCAAAACATAAAACCGGAACTCAAAGTACCACTTGTTCTTTGGAAGTATCAAATCAAGAACAGATAATCAGGTAAATCTGAAATGGGTTCAACACTTTTAAAAAATCGTAGTAAATCAGAAAACACAGTAAACGTTGGAAAAATCGTCCAGTATCGCTTCTACAGGTCTATACTTGGACAAAACATAAAGCAATTCAGTAAAGCTGACACTTCAAAATGTCTGTTTAGTTACACTTTAACAAGCATTTTGACACAAAGGTATAACTGTGTTTTGAATCGTTCCAAGTCATTTGTTTCAATATAGCAATCAGTACAACTGAGATAAAAAAAATATATAAAAAAAAACGGATGGGCTTTTTGTTGTCCTTTGTTTTTGTTACCTGATGAAGCTTTTATAAGCGAAAATTCGTATCATTGTGCTGTCCTTGTATCGGTAAGTAAAGAATTCTTTTGTTTTTTAACTTTAAAAAAATTTCAAGTGAGAGTAGCCTATGTAGAAGGAACTGTCTATCTGTCAATACAAACCAATGAAACTAACTTCAAATAGGGTAAATATGACAAAATAGTTAAATTATTGCCCCTCACATCAAAACCCTTAACAAATTACACACATGTATGTGTCTTCACGCTTTCATTTAGTCCTTAGACAAACGGAAATGCACAGAATGCCACATTAACCAGAACCTAAGAACTTCAAACTTCAGGTACAACCATAAAAGACCTCAGACACAAAACTTGTGCTAAGATGGCGACTTGCGACTTTCCTGTCACCTGACGTTTTCGCATTCGCGCTCCAATTTTCTAATTACTTTGATTGGTTGCTATTTATAAACTATGACATCATTTGTAAACAACACCCATTACACAAACAGCAGAACTGACCATTGTCCGTGTAGTAACCAAGGTAATTGATGGTCAAATCGTCCAGCACGTAGGTGTCCGTTCTTTCGTACACAGTGCGCAGGTGTTCTCCCCAGCCAGCGAAAGCCTGTAACAAACATATCATTCAATTATTCACAAACACATAGACTGTTTACGTTCCAAAATTCTGAATCAAAAAGCCAAAATTGTAGTTTATTGGAACGTTTAAATTTTGACAAAACAAAACGTTACATTTACAGTACGTCTACAAAGTAGTCTTTGAAGTAGACAGGCAGACAA
>NC_090248.1:38380485-38455485 GCF_037325665.1 Littorina saxatilis
TAACCCCTTGATAGCCGAAAAAAACTACATTAAAATCTGAAAATAAATGATAGAATACAAGCCAAAACAACGACCCGAAAACTAGAAAAGATCGTCTCCCCAATGGTCTCCTATATCAGAGCCGTATTGAATCTTCTTGATGTCTTAAGAATGTCCGTGATATGGTTGCCAAGGGGTTAATGCTTACTGACATATTAATGTGAAAACATTGAAGCATTGAAATGAACAAACGACTCCCAGCCTAAATGCTGCTTGATGAAAATTTTTCAGTAAAAGAATACGTTCTCACAGTCCAAAAGATTTGGCTTTGTCGGCAGTATGGATGCCACCATAGGCCAGGTATCCCAGAGGTCCCTGCTTCGTCTTTGTCGCTTGAACTAGGAACGACGGGAAACCGGAAATCGTCTGCTGAGATGAGCTTGCTTTTGTTCTGTTGGCACCAGTATCGTATGACTGAAGAGAACAAGCAAATGTTAGCTTGGATACTTTCCATCTGATTTTGTTTCAGCAATGTTGTTTTTAGAGGGTGATATAATGCAGTATTTTCACGGAGACATTTTAGAAACTTTGAATCAGGAATAAGGTAGAGTTTGTGATAATCTGGCAGTTCCCATTAGCAGGGACCTATATTTAGAAACTATAGGTCTATGCCATTAGCAAAGGGAAAACAACGATGGCATACGACACTATGCATGTCACTGAGTTAATAGCTTATTCACCCACACTGGGGTGGTGAATGGGGGCATGGGGGAGAGAGAGAGAGAGAGAGAGAGAGAGAGAGAGAGAGAGAGAGAGAGAGAGAGAGAGAGAGAGAGAGATAGATAGAGAGAGAGAGACCCAGAGACTGAGCCGAGAGAGAGAGAGATAGAGAGAGAGAGAGAGAGAGAGAGAGAGAGAGAGAGAGAGAAAGAGAGAGAAAGAGACATATGAGACAGACAGACAGACAGAGACAGGAACACAGAGAGACTCGCTAGAGAAATAGAGAGAGAGAGAGAGAGAGAGAGAGAGACAGAGAGAGAGAGACAGAGATCGCCGCGGAGAGAGAGACAGGCCAGGGCAGAGGAAAACATAGCGGACAGAGAGAGACAGAAACAGAGACATTGAGACAGACAGACGGAGACAGACAGACAGTCAGGCTCATGTGCATAATTATTATGCGTCCACCAACAATCCCACACCTTACATATATAACTTTACCTGGCTAAAATACACAAAGGGAAGCGCCTCGTACGCTCTGATGCTGGCAGTAATCTTACTCTGGCCAGCCTGGTACTTAAACGTATACAGCGTATAGAAACCATACGCATCACCTCCGTTGGTCGTTGATTGCGACACCAGTTTCAAGCTTGCGCCCTGGGCGTACGTTTGTCCGTCCGCGTTGAAAAAGGTCGGAGCGCTGGAGAGCCAGGTTTGGCCTCGGACGTTGACCTGAAAGCTGCCGTCAGCGAGTGCAAAGACACGTAGATACTCCGTGTCCGGGTGGGGGGCTTTGTTGACCCCATCGCCG
Organism: Littorina saxatilis; assembly: GCF_037325665.1. NCBI lineage: Eukaryota > Metazoa > Mollusca > Gastropoda > Littorinimorpha > Littorinidae > Littorina > Littorina saxatilis. The sequence continues at coordinate 38,381,993 of NC_090248.1, forward strand.
TGTGGTGCGGCTGTTGGATGTCACATCAAATATTTATCGTAATATATACTATTTATACATGTTGTACTTTGAAAAACGCCAGGCCGTAAAGACGGATTTGATATTTTATAATATTAAGTTCACTTCCACGACCACTGACAACCTTCACATGCATACCTGTCAAGCTCTTGTGGACTCTCACCATAAGATTTTGCTCACAAAACCATAAGTTTGCACCAAAAAGCATAAGACAACGTGCAAAACTGCAGAAGTCGTTAGATTAATCACCACAAGAACTAAATACATGCACACATACACACAACAACAACAAGAAATCAGCCTTATTTCACACATAATCAAAAACAAACTTTTTTTCAACACTAAACTGCACTGTTTTATGTAATTTTGAAATGCAAAGCATGTTTAAATGTAAATTGTACCGAGAATCACCTAAATATGTTGTACAAAGACGGCACACGTCCAAGACCTGGCAGTCACACATTTACACCCCTCACAAAAATGTTACCAGAATGCACAAAAACACCACATGATAGTAAAGGCACAAGACAAGTGTGTTTTAACAACATTCATTCATTGAGCACAGTGATTCAATCATGACTGAATGGAAACCCCCACCACAATTAAATGTGCAAAAGAGAACATTTTAGCCAAACAGAACATGTAAAAAGTTACAAGCCAGAAACTCATGTGTGTCTTAACAATCAAGGACAAATACCAGATCCACAAAAATATGATATGTAAATGCTTTAGTTTAAGGTCGCGCATATTCTAAAAACAAGTCGTATATGATTATGATGATCGGTTGTGACAAACATCCGGTGCTAATTTTCGCTCTCTCCCTCTTCAAAAATGCATCACAACGCCCTTATTTTTATTTATATGGCTTCACACTTGGTACAACGTGAGAAAATACTGTGTAGATACTAGAACAACAAAAATATGACATGTACATGTTTTAGTTTGAGGTCGCGCGTGTTCTAAAAACAAGTCCGACATGATTGGATGTGACAGAAATCCGGCTCCTTTCGCTTTCGATCGCGAGCTCTTCGAAAATGCATCACAACTCCCTTAGTTTCATTTCTATGGCTTAAAACTTCGCACAACGTGAGAAAATACCCTGAAGATACACCGAGAACAACAACAATAGTACATGTAACTGCTTTAATTTGAGGTCGCGTGTGGTCAAGCGTGGTCGCAAAGTACTCGGTCAGATCGCGCTGACGGTGTGCACATGCGCGTTGCCTTGTACTGCCGCCGGATCAGTTACCGCGAGATTTTGTAGCTGTTACTTTGTTCTCGGACGAACCTTTGCGATCTTTTTTTATTTGACCAAATTGTTTTGTAAAAACCGTAAGATCTTCGGCTTACGCCGTAAGACTTGAAAAACATCAAAATTCCGTAAGAATTACGCGAAAACCGTAAGACTTGACAGGTATGCACATGCGGCGTGTTTTGAATTTGACACTACTGAGAAGGTGGACCGTCATTCAGTCTATTAAGCTCATCTTAACACATTTTGATACATCATTATTGAATTCATACTTCTTGACATATTGATCGGAAATTGTGAATCCTCTCTTTGTAAATCTCTCATAACGTGAACATTTCTGAATACGGCGAACTGCTTACCGAAAACAGAAGAGCAACGATGACTGAGAGCGTAAATAAAAAGAAAAGAAAAAAAAATTCTCACGTAAAAGAACGAAGCAGACGACGTTTTCTTTTTTGTTATTTGTTTTGTTGTTGATTCGTCTTCTTCGTTCCCACGCCTGGTCTTTTTATTTGCTTACCGAAAGCCAAGGGAACCAAAAACACCGCCACTGCAGAAACATAATTCATATTTTCGGTCGCAGTAGAGCCTTGTCTTCCCCTCTGATGTAACAGAACATCAACGTAAAGAAAACAATGGTGCAAAGCTGTGTGTCTTTTTGCTAGGTCAGTCTTTATCATGCAAAAATTACACATAAGGAATGTCAAACTTCTAACACACAAAAGCGGGGCCGCTATCGTGTTCCGACATGTAGGTTAGGAAGATAACATAACTCGTGGCCTTAAAACGCAAACTCAGCATAGATTTGGATGAATGAGTGCAATAAGCAAGTATTGTTTTGTATCACTGACATGGCCTTAACCCAATCTTTGTTTTATTTATGTCCACGTCGAAAGGTCAGCCTGTTCGACTAATTGTTGTGTAACCGAGTGCCGAAACACTGACTACGATCACCTCGGGAGGCGAAGTGCAATCAAACAGGATTGAAAATGTTAGGGCTAATTTCTTAGCCCTATAAAAACTGTTATGCAAACCCGAAGGTTTCCATGAACATACAGACAATCGGAAACCACCAGACCCCATCACAAACAGAATTCCACAACCCACTGGTGTTGACTTAAAGGCCAACAACTCGGGCGCAGAGTCTGCTGTGAAAGGAGCGGTAGCCTCCCCTGTCACAGTTGCCAATCAATTGCGAGACCGTAATTAAACAAATAAAGTGATACACTCTCTGCACTCAGCACTCAGATAGCATGACCTACTCTGACTGAACTGTGCCGAACTCTAATTCAAAAATGAGTGGTTAATAGCATCTAAAAATAATAAAGGCCTCCCCACCATAATATTGCTAGATAGGTAGCATCTCAAGAACTCAGCTGCAATTAGAGACCCATACGTATGTACACGGGCTATGCCCAGAGAGAGAGAGAGAGAGAGAGAGAGAGAGAGAGAAACACACACTCCACACACTGGGCGAAAAGTCACGTTTTGGCACTATAACGTGGCATATAACATGAAACATGAAGTTAATCAACTGAATTTTGTGGCATTATACCTGTGCGATTCACATCAAGTTAGAAAAACTGCCGTAACGCAATAAAATCCCTGGGATTTTAGCAGGGTGCAAAACACGGTAAAACATCGAGTTTTGGTGTCTGTGTTTTGGACGTTTTCGCTACGTTAACGCACGGCGATTCACGTCGTGTTAAACGCGTTTCAGCAGTGCGCAAAACACCACAAAACCTATGGAGTTACGATACGTTTTTCTGGTTTCTAAAACTTGATGTTAGAGTGTTGTTTTGATGGATTATTCTGCGTTTTCATCAGCCTGGTGCCAAACCCCGGCCGCCTCTCGGCGAGTCTGCAGAATCAGACGATTATCGGCTTCCTCTCTCTCTCTTTCTCTCTCAGCACGGTCACACACACACACACACACACACACACACACACACACACACACACATATATATATATATATATATATAATTATATACATACACACACACACATTGCACAGGCATACACCATACACACACACACACACACACACACACACACCGTCACACACACATTCACACCGTCACTGCACACACACATTATAACTGACATATAATGACACACAAACGGTACACACAGGCACACGCACAGGCACACACTGTGCACACACTGGGACACACAAACATAAGGCATACCGTGACACACACACACACACACATGCACGCGCGCGCGCACACTATGGGCACACACACTCGCACACACACACACACACACACACACACACACACCTTTTTTGGTATCTCTTATTTTCTCCATAAGAGCCTTGTAAGTGCACAAGAGGAGATACAGTACGAATAGCCCGTGCGTTGAACAGAGAAAGTAGGTCATTTTAAACTGACAATTTTTGGCCAGCCAGATAAGAGTTCGTCTCTATTCCTTAGCAAACCTACGGTACCGAGCGAGTTAATCATTTTCACATGTGTTGCTGAGGCGAGCTTTGCTGGCCCTGAGAAAGCCGACTGACCACAAAGAGGTCTTTGTTCTAGTTCCCCCCCCCCTCCCCAAAACATCCGGCCGAGAGGGTGGCTGATTGACTGGACTTACTCTCCATGTATCTGCAGGAAGTGACTCGAGTTGGAGATTTTAGGATTTTCATTGCCCTTCCTTTTCTGATAATGTTTTAATCACATAGTTTTTGGATGCAACACATAATGTCCTTTTTACATTTAGTCAAGTTTTGACTAAATGTTTTAACGTAGAGGGGGGAATCGAGACGAGGGTCGTGGTGTATGTGCGTGTGTGTGTGTGTGTGTGTGTGTCTGTCTGTCTGTGTGTGTGTGTAGAGCGATTCAGACTAAACTACTGGACCGATCTTTATGAAATTTGACATGAGAGTTCCTGGGTATGAAATCCCCATACGTTTTTTTCATTTTTTCAATAAATGTCTTTGATGACGTCATATCCGGCTTTTCGTGAAAGTTGAGGCGGCACTCAGTGTCACGCTCTCATTTTTCAACCAAATTGGTTGAACTTTTGGTCAAGTAATCTTCGACGAAGGCCGGGGTTTTGTATTGCATTTCAGCTTGGTGGCTTAAAAACTAATGAGTGAGTTTAGTCATTAAAAATCTGAAAATTGTAAAAAAAAAAAACATTTATAAAACGATCCAAATTTACGTTCATCTTATTGTTTATCATTGTCTGATTCCAAAAACATATAAATATGTTATATTTGGATTAAAAACAAGCTCTGAAAATTAAAAATATAAAAATTATTATCAAAATTAAATTGTCCTAATCAATTTAAAAACACCTTCATCTTATTCCTTGTCGGTTCCTGATTCCAAAAACATATAGATATGATATGTTTGGATTAAAAACAGGCTCAGAAAGTTAAAACGAAGAGAGGTACAGAAAAGCGTGCTATCCTTCTCAGCGCAAGTACTACCCCGCTCTTCTTGTCAATTTCACTGCCTTTGCCGTGCGCGGTGGACTGACGATGCTACGAGTGTTACATTGCGTTCAGTTTCATTCTGTGAGTTCGACAGCTACTTGACTAAATGTTGTATTTTCGCCTTACGCGACTTGTTACATTTAGTCAAGTTTTGACTAAATGTTTTAACATAGAGGGGGAATCGAGACGAGGGTCGTGGTGTATGTGTGTGTGTGTGTGTGTGCGTGTGTGTGTGTGTGCGTGTGTGTGTGTAGAGCGATTCAGACTAAACTACTGGACCGATCTTCATGAAATTTGACATGAGAGTTCCTGGGTATGATATCCGCGGATGTTTTTTTCCATTTTTTCGATAAATGTCTTTGATGACGTCATATCCGGCTTTTTGTAAAAGTTGAGGCGGCACTGTCACACCCTCATTTTTCAATCAAATTGATTGAAATTTTGGCCAAGCAATCTTTGACAAAGGCCGGACTTTGGTATTGCATTTCAGCTTGGTGGCTTAAAAATTAATTAATGACTTTGGTCATTAAAAATCTAAAAATTGTAAAAAAAACAATTTTTTTTATAAAATGATCCAAATTTACGTTCATCTTATTCTTCATCATTTTCTGATTCCGAAAACATATAAATATGTTGTATTTGGATTAAAAACAAGCTCTGAAAATTAAAAAATTAAAAATTATGATCAAAGTTAAATTTTCGAAATCAATTTAAAAACACTTTCATCTCATTCCTTGTCGGTTCCTGATTCCAAAAACATATAGATATGACATGTTTGGATTAAAAACACGCTCAGAAAGTTAAAACGAAGAGAGGTACAGAAAAGCGTGCTATCCTTCTCAGCGCAACTACTACCCCGCTGTTCTTGTCAATTTCACTGCCTTTGCCATGAGCGGTGGACTGACGATGCTACGAGTATACGGTCTTGTTGAAAAATTGCATTGCGTTCAGTTTCATTCTGTGAGTTCGACAGCTTGACTAAATGTTGTATTTTCGCCTTACGCGACTTGTTTGTTACATTTAGTCGGTCTGGTGCGTGTGGTTTGAATGCCGTCCTGATAAGTGTCTTTTAAAAACACATTCACAGTAACATCTTCGACGCAGACACAGACAGTTAATTAGGAAGGGCTCCTAATATGGACCACTTTTTGTTTCATGCTGATAACTAGCTTGTTTTCTTGCGAAGAGTTTTATTTTGTGTTTGGTAGTCCTTCTCTCAATCAATATGAGGCTTATATCGCGCGTATTCCGTGGGTACAGTTCTAAGCGCAGGGATTTAAAAAAAATAATAATTATGCAATTTATATCGCGCACATATTCAAGGCGCATGGATTTATTTATGCCGTGTGAGATGGAATTTTTTTTACACAATACATCACGCATTCACATCGGCCAGCAGATCGCAGCCATTTCGGCGCACATCCTACTTTTCACGATCACGGCCTATCTCTCTTAGGTTAACCGTTAGGCCTAATTAGAGTGAAATAGCTTTGATAGACATTCAGCAAAAATTAAATACAGTCAAAATCACAAATGGTCCATAATAGGAGCCTGGGCGCCTAATATGGACCAGTGAAGCGGCCTTCACAGCTCAGTGTACAAGTCAGACTAATTTTAATATGCTTTAGATTGATCTGTTTCGGGTTGATGAGAGCATTATTTGAAGAACACCAGGAAACTAAAGAAGCTTATCAAAAACAGAGTAAAAATAAGTGAAATTATCAACTTCCACGAAAAGAAGACTTTTTTTTTAAATCTCGAAGACTAGTTATAGGTTATTTCCAGCAAGCTTCTTAATGAATTAATGAAAATAGCTTTTAGCTTTTTATATTTAGTCAAGTTTTGACTAAATATTTTAACATCGAGGGGGAATCGAAACGAGGGTCGTGGTGTATGTGCGTGCGTGCGTGCGTGCGTGTGTGTGTGTGTGTGTGTGTGTGTGTGTGTAGAGCGATTCAGACTAAACTACTGGACCGATCTTTATGAAATTTGACATGAGAGTTCCTGGGTATGAAATCCCCGAACGTTTTTTTCATTTTTTTGATAAATGTCTTTGATGACGTCATATCCGGCTTTTCGTGAAAGTTGAGGCGGCACTGTCACGCCCTCATTTTTCAACCAAATTGGTTGAAATTTTGGTCAAGTACTCTTCAACGAAGCCCGGGGTTCGGTATTGCATTTCAGCTTGGTGGCTTAAAAATTAATTAATGACTTTGGTCATTAAAAATCTGAAAATTGTAAAAAAAAATAAAAATTTATAAAACGATCCAAATTTACGTTTATCTTATTCTCCATCATTTGCTGATTCCAAAAACATATAAATATGTTATATTCGGATTAAAAACAAGCTCTGAAAATTAAATATATAAAAATTATTATCAAATTTTTTTTTCGAAATCAATTTAAAAACACTTTCATCTTATTTCTTGTCGGTTCCTGATTCCAAAAATATATAGATATGATATGTTTGGATTAAAAACACGCTCAGAAAGTTAAAACAAAGAGAGGTACAGAAAAGCGTGCTATCCTTCTCAGCGCAACGAATAACCCGCTCTTCTTGTCAATTCCACGTGCACTGCCTTTGCCACGGGCGGTGGAGTGACGATGCTACGAGTATACGGTCTTGCTGCGTTGCGTTGCGTTCAGTTTCATTCTGTGAGTTCGACAGCTACTTGACTAAATATTGTATTTTCGCCTTACGCGACTTGTTTTTCTTCGATTTGTTGAAGGTGGTCCATATTAGGGGACTCGCACATACTTTGAGATTTTGCTATTATTTTTTGTTTGCAGTAGAAACTCGGGGTCAACACTGCTAAAATGTAACAAATGCGGTCTTAGCTGTCATATATATATGGTAATTTTTGTGTGATAAAAGCTTTGGCTGTGGACACTGAGAAACGAGTCCGTTTTAGGCGGCAAATTTAGAGTGAACGCTGCCAAACTGAATGAAAAAAATTAGAAAAAGCCTAACGGTTTTGAGATTTGTGTTTCTGCAACTGTTTTGAGATGTGCGAGTTATCCAGAGAGGTTGAATACAGCGAACAAAACTTTTTTGAGCGCTCTAGCACCGTTAGTTTTTCAGAACAGGAGGGGGTCCATAATTATTAGGAGCCGGTCCATATTAGGAGCCCTTCCCCCATATCTACGTGAAGCTTCCATCACCGCTCGGCTTTACACACACACACTTTTAATTATTATTATTATTATTATGGGGAGCTTATATAGCGCGAACCACAACTGTGCTCTCCGCGGTTTACATATTAATTTCTGCCGTTTAAAATGTAATGTTTTACAGACAGACAGACAAACAGACTTACCTTACTTACCTATTCAGCCACAAATATAACAATATTCCACATAACAAAAATTAAAAAAATAAGCCTACAAAACCGCTCCAGTCCAACCATATTCCGCGTACACAATCTTCACTTCCATCCCCATTTTGAAACATCGCAACAGACTTCCAGATATGATTATAACACGACCATATGTGTTCTCTGGTTGCATGTTTGTTCAGTGTCTTGTCCCCACATAAAGCATATTAACTCTACCTGTCCTAAAGCCAGTTGCAGTTCTAAGAGGACGTTAAAACTAATTATCATCACACACACACACACACACACACACGCGCGCGCGCGCGCGCGCGCGCACACACACACACACACACACACATTTGAAAGATCCCATGTATGTTTTATGATTGTTGTTTTGGTCTGAATACAACTTTGGAATCTTACTACACTCATAGACCTATATTAATATAGGTCCCTGCTACACTCTTGTTGATTTTACATTTAAGTTGTCAGAAGTATTTTGTTCGTCGGTTCGTGTCTGGTGCGTGTGGTTTGAATGCCGCCCTGACAAATGTCTTTTAAAAACACATTCACGGTAACATCTTCGACGCAGACACAGACAGTTAGGAAGGGCTCCTAATATGGACCACTTTTTGTTTCATGCTGATAACTAGCTTGTTTTCTTGCGAAGAAGTTTTATTTTGTGTTTGGTAGTCCTTCTCTCTTAGGTTAGCCGTTAGGCCTAATTAGAGTGAAATAGCTTTGATAGACATTCAGCAAAAATTAAATACATACAAAATCACAAATGGTACATATTAGTAGTAAGGAAGAGGTATGCCTCATCCCCTGCGCAATGCGCAATGCGCAAGGGTAGGGACCAGCATAAAGTTATAGGTTAAGGTGCCTGTGTTTAAGTAATGATAAGTAGATATTGCGTTTAAACGGTTTATTGCGTTTTATATTTTGTCATGTGATTTCATGTGCCTGTACCTGTTGCTCGGTACTAATGACCACTCCAGCTGGGGTAAGCACCAATAAAAAGCAGTCATTCCCCCCATTTTCTCCGCGCTTCGCGGAGCCCTCTCTCTTTAATAGCTATGTAGTCTGGTGCCCTGTCAGGGGAGGTGTCAGGATAAGGTAATAAAAATGGTATCCCTACTCTTTGCGGAGCCCCTTCGCCGATAAAACCACCAGAGGTGGCCAGCGGTTAGAGAAGTTTAATAGGAGGTGGTTTGCCTATCGAGGTTTGCTTAGAGTTTAATGCTTAGATTAGTGCTAGACAAATGGTGTGGGGTGGGTGTGGAAGTTAGCTCGACTGATGAGAGGGATGGGAGCTGATGTACACATATAACAAAAGTTTTAACAAGTAGACTCAGATTGTTGTTTTTTATGTGGGTGTTATAAACATCGGAGGTACATTTTACACCGAACACGAGTTGTTCTACAGTCAGTCATACATAATGTTAGGTTAGAGACTGATCACGTCTGAGCATTGCACCACAGAGATGCAAGACCTAAACATGTTAGAACTTGTTGATTGGTCAGCACTAAAAATAGAAACGGTTGTTCTACGTACAAGGTTTTGATAGGTACACCAGATAAGATAGGTATTATTTTGTTTTTGATATTTATTTTCTTCGTTGTTGCGGTGTTTAATTTTTTTAATTTTGTTGTTGATAGACTATGTAAGAGGTAGGATTATATGTGTGGTGGGAATAAAATGTAAGTGCAAACACACACACACACACACACACACACCTCCGATCACACACACCTCCGATCACACACACACGCACACACACACACACACACACACACATACACACACACACACACACACACACACACACACACACACACACACACACATGCGCGCGCGTTTACACAAGTACTTCCAAACAAGAAGGTAAAAAAGTCAGACGTAAAGAGTAACAAAACAATACATAAAACTGCTCACGGTAGCATTCAAGAGTTATACAGACACATAGTTATTAACTTTTCCAATATGATCATTTTATTATAAAAGTGACAGCAGTCTTTTGAATATTAAAAATATTAAAAAAAAATTAACATTTTGCATACACATACATTAAAAAAAAAAAAATTTAAAAAAAAAATTAAAAAAATCCAAATCATGATTGTCAATTTAAAGGAACGAGGTGGTCCCCGGATTAGTTGTCAACTTCATAACCACTTCTTGGTGTCACACGAAGAGGATTTACGGTTGTGACAGGACAGTAAGCTGGACATGTGGAATACAGGGGTCGCTGTAGCTGCTGAGGGTATTCCTCGCTTTGTGTCGAAGCCGTGGCTGTGGTTGATGGTGTTGAACAGTAGTAGTCTGACGGCGGATACTCTGTGTGATTTTTCGGATGTTTTTTCTCCTGCTTCTCCTCTGTGGGTGACAGAGAAGATACCTGTTGGTGGAAGTCTTCTTTGAGTTTTTTCTGCACTCTAAGCAGTTTCTGAAACTTTTTCAAGTCCAGGGTGACTCCTCTTTGGGTGGGGACAACACGCCCACCTTTGGTGCGGGTAGGAACAGCATAGTGGCGAATATGGATTTTTACATCCCCTCTCCACGTTTTTACTGAGGCAAAAAGGCTTCCACCTAGCGGGTAGCGTGTAGCCGGCTGTGGTGGCTGCTTCATGGTCCCTGAAGACATGATCGATTTCGCAAAAATCCTCTGTAGTGGTCTTTTTACATCCGTCCTGTCTTATATACACACTCGTGGTTCATGTACATCTTGATTATTCTGGTTTTAACGGGTCCACACTGGGTTAGCCTAAGGTCACGTGGGATGCTATGTCGTTTTTCACTCTGTTGCATCACTCACAGAGCAGTTGTTCAGTCACATGAGTGATAACCCTTTTTCGAAACGCTGTCGTTTCTGTCCACTTCCACACAACAACTCGCAAACACCACCAGGAGACCCCGTCTGGATGTGTCTTGGGTAATGCTACATTCCAACGACTAAGAATTTTGTCTCGATTTAGGTGTTCCCAGATTTTATCTGCGACGGTTCTAATGGCGTCAACAGTCCACCGTGTTGAATAGTCTTTTTCTTCTCTCTTTTTTTCTTCAAGGCGTTTGCAAACATCGCGTTTTAACTCACTAACAAACATCAAGAACAAACTGTTTCGCAGGTGATCTTTAACTTTGAGAATACCAGCCTCCAATTCTTCCAACATCTGCTCTAAAGAGGGACTGGCCGTCTCCAGCATGACTTTTTTTGTTTTGTGTACCTCTCTTTTCTTACTAGCACTCTTCTAACCCTCTCTCTACTTTGGTGGGTACGAGATGAAAGTGGTGGTGATGATTCCGCCCCTTCTTCTTATATAGACACATACACACACAAAACACACCCAATAAAAGAAATAAAACAGTTTACAGACCTAAACAAAAGACGATGCACGCGACCTCAGTTTCTTCTTAGCTGTTGGACCAAAAACCATACTCTTCGATCATTACTCCAAAGTCTGTTGGGAGAAAACACACGAAGCGTTCGAAATAAACTGGCTCCGCGGCTTTTCATCAAAACATAGTACAATACATACAAGCCACAGGCTGAACTCGTCAAGTCTTGCAAAAGACGTGGGTTGTACACGTGGGCTGAACTGTGTTTCAGCATAAAGTTTTCAATGGCGGGGTGCACGGGTGGTAAACCAAAACTATCAAAATATTCCGCTTGTCCCAGTCCATCAAACCAGACACACACCCAGTGTTCTCCCGGTCCTGTACTGCGATCTGTATTGATGACAAAAGCGCTTGGGCGTCGCGTATTCACCTGTCGTGGGAGTCTGTCTCTGGGAAACACACCTCGAAACACACGTCGGGTATGAATGTCTCTCCCCAACACTCGGCTAATGTCTTTGCTGTTCATAGTGCAAAATCAGTCAGGACCTGGCGAGAGCGATCAATCTCGATCATGCTGTCCATTTCACCATACACAATCACCATCACAGGCGCTGGAAGGGCTTGGTTGAACTTCAGCTCCAGACGCAGGGCACCGCTTTTCACCAGTTCAAACTGATCTCCATCCAGAAGACTGGGACTCAGGTCAAAACTGTAGATAGCATACCCCAGTTCAAAATCACGCAGCTCCATGTAAGATCCCGCATCTTTGTTGGCGACACCCGTAGACGTCATGAGACTGAAGAATGACCTCACATACTGGTGTTGTTCAAAGTTCGGTGTCAGGGGTTTGCCGGGAATCTGTTTCCCGTCTAGGTACAGGCTGAGAAAGGACAATCCTTGTGTCTTGAAGTGGTAGGGATTGCGTGAGGCTTGTCCGTTGAAAGCAGCGCTGTCCACCAAGCCAATCACCAGGCGGTTGGGTGTCTGACTCAGAAACAAGTTGTCCTGCACAGCACTGTGGTTGCCTGTGGGAATGGAGAAAGTCTTTACCACGACCCTTTTCAAAGGATACTTGGCCGTGCCTTTTTCCAGTGCTTTGGCGTGAGCGAGGCTCACAGCAGGGTTCAACTTGACTTTGCGAACAAACAGGGAGGCATGTGTAATGACACTGCGGAAACCCTGAAAGGGGTCAGGAGACATCAGGTGGAAGATGTTCTTGGAAGGAATGAGTCTGATCTTCACGTCCACGCCGTTCATCATGTAGCGTTCCTGGTGCATGATGTCAGCATGAAGTCGCCCCATCATGTCTGCCTCTCTGCTCCGCATGGTTTGCTCACGCCGTACCTTCAAACCCCAGTTGTCATCCCCTGCTGTATCATCCAGGTGGTTGGAGCTATCTCGGTAATACATGGCACTGGTGAGGTGACTTTTCTTGGCTTCTCGTCCATAGTTGAGGGTGGCTTCAATGTAGGCACGGTAGGGGTAGGTGTTCTCTGAATTGGTCACCAAGGTATCATTGAGACTGATATCCACCTGGGAAAACAGGCTGTGCATCCAGTAGTTGACAGGAGCCACAGGGGAGTCAGCCTCCAAGTTTGTTCCGTCTGCTTTGGTGATTTTAGCTCGCACATGGAGATACGTGTTGCTTAGATCCAGGTACTCGGATGTGGCACCACTGATGGCAAACTCAATAGGGGCTCCTGGGGCCAGAGTAGCTAGAGGATGATACTCTACAAACATTCCCTCCTGCACAGCTGTCTGTGTTGGGGGTACAGAAAACAAATCCAGTCCAGTATGTACACTTTCACATGACTGAGGGTGGGCAAGCGCCATGATGCTTATCCAAAAATATCGGCTGCTGTCGCCCTCCTTCTCTTCTTCTTCTGCCTCCCAGTCTGACCTTGGCGGTGTGGTGTAGATGATTTTATACGTTTCCTTGCAGGTTCTCCAGGTGGCGCGGCTGTTGTGCCTGTCACTCGACCCACGGCTTGGTGAAACAAGCGCTTCCCTGCATTGCTAGCTCTCTGCTGGAGTGACGACTTAACACTACGCCCAGACAGTACATCCTGAGCCACCTGCATACCTGTCCTAGCCCCCTCTTTCAGCAGAGCTTTTCCACCACTTCTCAAAAGAGGTACAAGGGCTCGACCAATACCCCCTAAGAGATTGCCAATGCCATGACCTCTGTAGTTTCTTCCTCCTACAAACACGGGGAGACCGTGGCCGACCTGGCTGCAGTAATAATCTTCATAGAGTTTTCCACTGCCCTGGAAAGGGGTTAGACGAACCATCTTTTACAAATGGTCGGTGCGTCTACGACGAAAATGAAGCGTCACGACCGTCTTCCCTTGCTCAAATGCGATAGGTTTTCCCGTGTCCGTTGTTAAAAGCATTTCCACCGTGTTGAACTGACAACGAGTCAGTGGCATGTAATGGGGTTTTTCAAATATATGATGAACGACTTCTTCAGTCTTCTTTTTAATCGGCACCGTCCGCAACAATGGGACTAATGTGTCTCCGACCACTCTTTCGCGCACCAAATCGCAGTACACGTATATTGCGTGAAAATCTTGATGTAAGTCCATCATAGCTTTACCGTCAAAGTGACCAGGGCCTATGATGCTTTGTTGGGTGACATCTGTTTTCAAAATTCTCATCAACTCGGGGCTCATCCACAGCGAGATATTTTTGAGTAATTTAACACGTACTTTTTTTGCTGCTTTGGTGTAATAAAACCTTACATAGTGCGTAAGACTTACATCAACCAAGAGCTGGTTTAGTGAGTCTATAAAAAAAGCAGGTGAATCATACAACCCCTCTGGTAAAACTAGAGTATCACAAGAAATAACAACACCTAATGGGACACAAATTCGAAACTGACACGTGTCTTTTTCCACATTTACATACGAGTTGTTAAACTGAATCTCAGCCAACCCACACTCGTAGTCGGTGCCCAGGTCAATTGTTTGAGGTAGTTTTGTGTAGTAGTGACTCGCGTTGTTGTCAGGGTAGTGCTGCAAGGAGCTGTTGCTGGGGAGTGTCAGGTAGAACATGATGAGTGAAGACGTTGTTACTGTACCAAGGGTGGATCAATGGAAGGATTAGGAAGCACGTAGCCGAGACAACTTCCCAGTAGGGCCACCCACAAGTTATCCGGTCCGCGACCGGTTGTCAGATTGAACAGAGACACTCCAATCACCACATAAATAAGGAGCATCTGACAAAGGAAGACAATCTCGCTCCGAGGGACACGACGTCCAAATACACGCCACAGCTTGGATGTTCTTGGTCGCTTAACAACACTGTCTGGTTCATCCAGAGGCGTATTAATCTTCTGAGTTTCCTCCATCAGAACCACTGAAGCTAGTCCGTGTAGGGGGTCAGTGCCGTCTGTGGAATCCAAGAATTGAATGACGGGTCATAGCCGAGCCATTTGACTAAATACTCTTTCTGTTTGCCTTTTCCAGGGCGTTGTTCCAAAACAGCTTCAATGCGGTATATTTCTTTCTCCCCCACTTTCTGCAGTTCCTGTTCATAAAAAGTCCCCAACAGTTCTTCTCCGTGATCATCTTTCAGCACATAGGTCACGGGTGTGGTTGTCTTGACTTGACTGATGGTAAAGAGTTCCTCTGTCCAAGAAGGCATATAACCTTTTTTAAAGACTCTTCTCGTCTTGCTGATTCGCACACGGTCTCCTATATTCAGTTTAGGTGGTTTGGAGAGAGTTGGACCACCATACAACCGTTGCCACACTTCCTCCTGATTAGCGATGGTTACGTCAGCAGGAGCTTTCTTAATACTGCGGTGGTAGGAATGATTGTAACCACGCACCAGCTTAGCCAAGACTTCCACATACCTCACTGAACTTGTTCTGGTGAAATACCTCCACAGTTTGTCTTTCAAGGTACGGTTGAAGCGCTCCGCCATTGAGGCTTTAATGTCATCATTTTCTGTCACAAAAAAGTGTACTTTTGTTTTGTCCAAAAAATCCTGGAACACCTTGTTTTTAAATTCGCTACCCTTATCTGTTTGTAGTCTCAGGGGTTGACGACCTCGGACAAAAATGCTTTTGAAGGCTGTCACCAGAGAGGCCCCTGTTTTGTCCTTCAAAGGCACCACCCACGCGTGTTTGCTCAGCACATCAATACATGTGAGTAGGTAGGTAAACCCGTCATTGTCTTTTCTCAGCGCTCTAACATCAATCAAATCTGCTTGCCACTGATGATCTATGCCACCCACGATAATACGACGACGAGTAAACTTTCGCCGCACAGGTTTGTGTAGTGTATAGGTGTCTTGAAAAGTCAACCACTTTTCAACTTGTTTTTGTTCTTGTCTGGTGGTTCTTCTCAAAGCCTCCACTCCACCCAAACTTCCAGGGAGTTGACTTTCATAATATCGACGTCGCAGCTTCTCAGCGACTTTTTTCTTTTTCACTGGCATTCTGCTCAAGAATAAGATAGCCACGTCTTCTTCTTGGGCGATGTAGAAGGAAATGATACTCTTTCTGCAGAAGGAGATGCTGAGGAAGGAGTCACAATTCTTCTTCTTCTTCTTTTTGTCCTGGTGGGTGGTCTTCCTCTATCACCCCCCTCGCTGTGCATCCACTCCCATCGCCCTGTGTGACCAATGAGTTCACGAGGGGCATTAACCGCTTTTAAACCTTTTGCAAACACTTCCCACCCTTGAGGATCAGGTGCATTTTTACGGTAACGAAGAGCATCATTCACCAGATCAGCCATGTTGGTTCCTTCTACTGTCTGTCCCTGGTACACGAGCTGCCCTTGATCATTCCACTTGATGTCAGAACTGTCCTTGGTTATATCCAAAAGCAACTGAGCCTTCTTCTTCAAGGTTTTCGGCACACTCTCCAACACTCGTTTTTCTACCCTAGCTAGGTCCTGAGGTTTCTCGACCTCATTTAGTTCTGTCAAAGGTTGTTTTGAGGGTTGTGCTATCTCCACTCTTCCAAGAGGTTTGTTTTTATATTCTTCAACACGCTTAAGAAACCGCCACAAGACTTGTTGGTAGGAGTCTGCTTTTTCATGTTTGTCCACATCCTTCTTGTCTAAAATACCCCGCATCACTTGATCCATGTCCTTCAAACTTTGTGAGGTGGCATCAGGTACTGGAGGTCCACCTGCAGAGTCCCGCAAAGAGTCCAACACACGTGGCTCAATCAAAATCATCTTTTTGGTATGCTCCATCGCATCAGAGACCCAGGGTCCCGAGCAAGCCAGATACAATACCTAGTACAGGGTTCAAAAGAGCCTGAAGAAAACCGCCTTTCTGCAGGATTTGCTTTCGATGTTTGACAGATGTTGTTTTTTTGGCTAAGACCCGTAGGTTCTGTTTGTGTCGAGACAACCGTTTCTTCTGTGCGGGCGTCAGCTGCACATGGCCTTTTAAGATGTTCAGGGAGCACTCGCACAACGCATGGATCAAATCTGGAGAAGCTCCTTTCAATACGGCCTTAATCACGGCAGGCTTAGCCCCACACAACAATCGCAACATGGGTACATTTCTCTTCAGGCGTGTAGACATGGTTATTTTTGAAGGTACACTACAGGGTGCTCTGGTGGGAAAAGTTTTGTTCTCAGACGAAGATGATCGGGTGTCTCTTGTCGCAAGTCAAACAGCAAATAACCGTGAGGCATAGAAGTCGCATTTTTAAATGCCTCTTGGACATACTTTAGCTTCCCAGGGTACATCTGCTTGGCCAGATGGTTGATCTGTGAAGCATCCCGTGGGTTTTTAAACACCACCAGGTAGTGACTGTTCAAACTGATCGTCCTCTGCTCTTTGTTTTTTCCGAACAGGTTCTGTACAATATACATTACACTCAGATTCCGATGATGACTTTCTTTGGTGAATAGTTGTGTGACCTTGTCGTTTGTCTCACTCATCAAATCATCAATGATGACCAGTCGCCTTTTGACCCCTGTCCACTGTTCCACGTCGGGTAAACCCTCCACAAACGTCACATGTCTCATCTCATTGTAACCAGACTGCCACGCCCCATAACACCAAATCAATTCCTCTGGAGGGGGTGTCATCATATCTTGTAAGTGATTCAAATATTGTTTGACAAAATGAGTCTTCCCACTCCCTGTGGGACCGGCAATCACACAGGTAAAAGGATGTTTCCACCTTGGATCCATTTTCACATACTAAACTAAGATCCTATCCTTATCTTTATTTATTAATTTAAAAAAACCAAACATCTACTTTAAATTTTATATTCAAAACTAACTCACACACACACACACACACACACACACACACACACACACACACACACACACACACACACACACACACACATACATACACACACACACACACACACACACACATTCACACTTTCTCTGCGCTTCGCGGAGCCCTCTCTCTTTAATAGCTATGTAGTTTGGTGCCCTGTCAGGGGGGTGTCAGAGTAAGGAAATTAAACGGTATCCCTGCGCTTCGCGGAGCCCCCTCTCCGGTAAACCTCCAGAGGGGGTCATTGGGTGCTTACGCCTGAGTTATTGCACCACAGATACGCAAGACCTAAACATGTTAGAACTTGTTGATTGGTCAGCACCTAAAAATAGAAACGCGTAGTTAGAATACGGCGGTGATGCGGGCAAAGAGGGGTATAAATAAACTTCTTCTGGGGCTAACTCTTGAGTGTCTCCTCGACTTTACAAGTGGGTGGTGGTGAACAAAAACAACTATGGCGACCAACAGCAGCAGCAGCAGTGACGCTAACACAACGCCACAACCGGCCTCAACAGATTTGGTAAGTTGATTTTGTTTTTGTAAAGATAAAAAAAATAAAGTAGCGTGTTACTTTTTTCTCAGACATAGCTTTTTAGAAAAATAAATGTTTTTATGTAAGATTTTTTTTTGATATTGTTTTTTTTTGTAGCTCAGACATAGTTCTTTTTTTTTATTGCAGCGTAACCAATGCCCGCACTGTGAACAGGTTTTTACACAAAACTACAACCTTAACGCTCATGTTAACGAAGCCCATAACAAAGCCAGACCTTTTCTCTGTGCTATGTGCGGCAAGTCGTTTAGCAGAAAACACGGCCTTGCTCGGCATGAAAAAACCAAAAACTGCCAAGATGTTGCGAGTCGGACACCTCCACCACCAGCGCCGACAGTCGCTGGGTCCAAAAGAAAAAGTTCGTCTTCACAGGAAGCCCCTTCCCCCAAAAAGGGATTAAACAAACGAGCACTAGAAAAAGAAAAAATCAAAAAGTTACCTTCTGAAGAAAGACAAATGTACGAAAAGCATTGGAATTCTGTTAAAACACATAAGCGGCCTGGTAAACTTCAGTCAACCTATACCATTCTCTGGAACCCTTGTTCTGATTTCCCTGATTGGGACGAGTCGCTTCTTGATCTGTTCCATGAACAAAACAAGCGCTTCAAAATCAATTTTTCTCACTCTTTTCTTCTCAAAAACAAAGAGTCGGGTGACTTGTCTTTCTTTCATGCCTCAGTCAATAACCACTCTGTCTTACAACGACCGCGCCTGATCAACTCAAAGCAGGACTTTCTTTCTTTTCTCGATGAAATCAGTGACCGTGACATTCTAGAACAAGTTAGACTCGAACGCCCAAACTCTCGGTATTCTGTTCACAACATCATGTCTTCCAGTTTCTATGTCACGCCTTTGTCTGACTTTCCTATCGGATGTGCCTGTGGTAGTCTACCTGACTACATCACAAACACACCGTTCTTGCACAAACTCCAAAAAGACGAGCATAATCATTTTCCTTATACTGACGGTCTGTGTCTCTTTCGCTGTCTTGCTTTGCACAAAGGAGCCTCGCTTCATTCTTTGCAAAAACCCACAAAAACCTTGTTCAAACAGTGGGCCGGATATTTCCCCCCTGTCCACTTTCCGGGGGTCACTTTGTTTCAACTTGAGTCGATTGAATCTGAGTTTAAGGTGAACATAGATGTGTTTGAGTTTGATGAGAGCCAAACACCCGTCTGTCTTGTTCCTCTGCGTCGTAGCGCTTACAAACATTCTGGCGTTATGCGCCTCTTGCGTTACAAAGACCATTTCATGTACATTTTAGACATTGATAAACTCGGTCATGCTTTGGCTTGTTCCAAATGCGGGAAACTCTGGTCGTCTTTGTTTAAAATGAATCGACATGAACAGACTTGTCAGGGTGAGGGTTCAAAAGAAACGTTGAAAGGCGGGGTTTACTCACCACCCCAAAACATTTTTCAACAGTTACAAAACCACGGTGTTCAGGTAGCCACAGATTTTGTTTTTCCCTACAGAGCGACTTTTGATTTTGAGGTGTTTTTTGACACAGATAACTTGCCACAGACAAAATCAGCTGAGTCAAACTGTACACAGTATACAGCAAAACATATTCCTCTTTCTGTTTCTGTATGCAGTAATGTTCCCCATTTCACAGAACCAACCTGTTTTGTGAGTAAAGGTGACCCTCAAGAACTAGTGAACAACATGGTTAACTACCTAGAACGTATCTCCGAGGCCTCCTGCGCTCTTCTTTGTGAAGAATTTAAAGATGTGTTTGACCAGTTGACTGAGATCGAAGAGACACAACAACAAGAAACAGATAACCTCAACATCCCCGTAGAAAGACTCAGACAGAAATTATATGAGTATTTACAAGAACTGCCTGTCGTAGGTTTCAATTCTTCCCGCTACGATCTGAATGTGATCAAACCTTTTCTCATTGAAAAGTTTGTCAAAGACAAAACAGCCCATAACGATCTTCCAAAAGACGACAGTCAAACAGACCCTGTTTTTGAACCAGATGGTTTTGATACCGTGGGTGAAGAAGAAGAAGAAGAAGAAGAAGAAGAAGAAGAAGAAGAAGAAGACAAAGAAGTCAAAACAGAGGGAAAAAAGAAGGCCCCTAAAAGACCCCCTTTCAAGTTTGTTGTTAAACGAAACAACCAGTATATGTGTCTTTGTACAGACAAACTTCGGTTTCTCGACATCAACAATTTTCTTGCGCCAGGTTTTAGTTATTCCAAGTACCTCAAGGCGTTCGGTGTCGAAGAGCAAAAGGGTTTTTTCTGCTATGAATACGTCACTAGTCTAAGTACACTAGATGAAAGAGAACTCCCACCCCATGCAGCTTTTTTTAGTAAGCTCAAAAACTCAAATATTTCTGATACAGAGTACGCTTTTTGTCAGCGTGTGTGGACTGAAAACAAAATGATGACTTTGAAGGATTTTTTGGTGTGGTACAACAACCTAGACACAGGGCCGTTTCTGGTTGCTTTGCAGCATCAGATTAGTATGTACGCTAGTCTGCGAGTTGATTTGCTGAAAGACGGTATTTCTGTCCCCGGTGTGACACTGAAGTATCTGTTTGACACGTTGTCTTCAGATACCTACTTTTCACTTTTTAACGAAAAACAAAAAGACGTTCACGCACTTTTGCGAAAGAACATTGTCGGGGGTCCGTCTATTGTCTTTCACAGATACCACGAAAAAGACAAAACATACATTCGTGGTAATCAGGACAAACCGGTACAGTCTGTTCAGGGATTTGATGCAAATGCGCTGTATTTAGCTGCACTCATGCAAGACATGCCCACAGAGCACCCTGTCATTCGTAGAAAAGAAAACGCTTTTAAAGCGGAAAAAACAGATCCCTACGGTCAGCTAGCTCGGGAATGGTTGGAGTGGGTCATGGCATCAAAACAGATCCATCTCCAACATAAGTTTAACGCGAAAGAGAAGGCCCTTGGTCGAAAAAAGATTAGAGTTGATGGTTGGGATGCCACAAATCAAATTTGCTATCAGTTTCACGGATGTTTGTTCCACGGGCATGACTGTTCTGTGACCGCCGGTAAAACGTCTAACCCTGTCACCGAAAAAACACTAGTTGAACTCAGAGAACATACAACCAACATCACCAAATACCTACGTGAGGAAGTGGGTGTGACTGTCGTCGAAAAATGGGAGTGTGAATGGCACGCAGACAAAAAACAAAACACCTCCATTCAGACTTTTCTACAAGGTCGTTTTCCGACACTTAAACCCTTCCGCCATCCTTCTACCATCACAGATCAAACTGTCTTAGACGCGGTGCAAAACAAAACTTTGTTCGGGTTGGTACAGTGTGATATTTATGTACCTGATCATCTAAAAGAACATTTCAGTGAAATGCAGCCTATTTTCAAAAATGAGTCTGTCAGTCGAGAACAGATCGGGGGTTTTATGAAAGACTACGCTGAAAAACACAAGCTCTTAGCTCAACCACGCCGTACACTTGTTGGGAGTTATCACGGTGAACAAATTCTGCTAGCCACACCCCTCTTGTTTTGGTACGTGCAGCACGGGTTGGTTGTTAAAAACATCACGCTGATCGTGGAGTATCAACCCAAAACCTGTTTCCGTCAGTTTGGTGACAGCGTTTCAAACGCAAGACGAGCAGGGGACCAAGACCCATCAAAAGCTATCTTAGCCGAAACTTTCAAACTGCTCGGTAACTCAGCCTACGGGAAAACCTTAACTAACGTGGCCAACCATCGTGATATTCATTACGTTTTGTCTGATGAGGCCTCAAAACTGATCAACAATGGTCGTTTTCAAAAACTAACAGAAGTAACAGATTCTGTCACTGAAGTAGAGATGGCTAAAAAAAAAATCAACTGGTCACTCCCCTCTCAGATTGGTTACTTTGTTTACCAGTACGCTAAACTACGCATGTTGGAGTTTCATTTTGATTTTCTAGATAAGTTTGTGTCCAGAGCCGACTACCAGCTTTTGGAAATGGATACAGATTCTCTATACATGGCGCTTAGCGCTTCAACGTTAGAAGAGGTAGTTCGTCCTGAACTACGAGAGCAGTTTTACCAAGTGTATAACCAATGGTTCCCTGCACAAGCCTGTGACCAACACGAGGCAGCCTTCCAAAACACCCGTTTAGCTAACGCCCCATGGGACCCGACTCTCTGTCAGGCCTGTACAGCGCGTGTCCACTATGACAAACGAACACCCGGTCTCTTTAAAACCGAATACCAAGGAAATGCGTTTATTGGTTTGTGTTCTAAAACCTACTTTTGCGAGGGAGACAGTGGAAGTAAATTTAGTTCAAAAGGTTTGAACAAAAACCAAAACAAACTGACAAAAGAGTCTTACCAACAGGTGCTTCTAACGCAAGAAAGTGGTGGTGGTACAAACACTGGTTTCAAGACAGACGGAAAGTCTATGTTCACCTATTCCCAAACCAGAAAGTCACTCTCGTTTTTCTACATCAAGCGTGTGATCGCTTCTGATGGGGTTTCAACCCTGCCTACACCCGTCTAACGGGTCTCTTTCTTTTTTGACTGTGATACCCCTCTAATGGGTCTCTTTCTTTTTTTGACTGTGATACCGCCGCCTGTGATATGGTTAACATTCCAATGCCAAACAACTTTGTCGTTTTTGTAAATAAATTTGATAAGACATGTTTTGCTTCTGTAAATAATGCTCGTATTGTTTAATCCCAAAAACCCCCAATGTGGCTTTGACATACCTTGTCAAAACGGTCCCAAGCCCGTGAAAACACAGAGGGAGGGTCAATTACTGAATTTTATTGGTGCTTACCCCAGCTGGAGTGGTCATTAGTACCGAGCAACAGGTACAGGCACATGAAATCACATGACAAAATATAAAACGCAATAAACCGTTTAAACGCAATATCTCCTTATCACTACTTAAACACAGGCACCTTAACCTATAACTTTATGCTGGTCCCTACCCTTGCGCATTGCGCATTGCGCCGAGGTCTGAGGCATACCTCTTCCCTACTACTCATATTAGGAGCCTGGGCGCCTAATATGGACCAGTGAAGCGGCCTTCACGAATCACTGTAAAAAAAAGCCCCCTATATTTCAAAATAGCATGATACAACTTAGTGTACAAGTCAGACTAATTCTTCTTCTTCTTCGTACGACGTACACACACACACACACACACACACACACACACACAGTGACACACACACACACACACACACACTATCTCTCTCTCTCTTTGGTTTAAACATAAGTTTATTTTAACAAAGGTTACAATCATGACATGTATACAAA
The DNA here is from genome assembly GCF_037325665.1 of Littorina saxatilis. Classification (NCBI taxonomy): domain Eukaryota; kingdom Metazoa; phylum Mollusca; class Gastropoda; order Littorinimorpha; family Littorinidae; genus Littorina; species Littorina saxatilis. The sequence continues at coordinate 38,405,425 of NC_090248.1, forward strand.
GTTCACAGAAACAGCAACAAGCTAGGAGCTTATAGTGGTGTTCCTGCATGACAGTACAACATAAGGCGGTAACGGCTGAACAATTTGTCTCAATAAACCAAATCTATTAATAACGTAATGAACGTTGCATAATGATTATAAAGAAAGACAGTAAAGGAAGGAAGGAAGGAGGGAAAGAAGATGAATAATAGAAGAGGGATGGGTAGGAGATGTGCAGAAGTTAAAGTTGTTGTCCGGCTTGTAGAGCATTTATTCTGATTTACCCAAAGCGGCCTGAACGTTCAATGAACGATCGAGTGTACGGTGGAAAAAAAATTTCCTCTCTCTCTCTTTCACACACACCAACACACTTATTCACTCACACACTCTCATTCCCTCACAAACGCGAAAAAAACCGCATAATAATGTCCAACGAGATAACAAACTGCGACTTTAATTTTACCGTGACAATACAAAATGAATGCAAACATAAGAAAAATTCTGATTCATCTCACTTAATTCACACAAGTTTACCAAATACAAATTGAAATAATATTATCGATATGAACATGAAAAATATTGAATAGTTTTTGTCGTTAATGTTCGACAGAGTCTGAGTTCAAAATAACAAAATATAACCTGGAATATTTTCAAACATTTCTGTGGTAGTGGTTTATGGCAATCCGTTTGTAAAGAAATTACGTTTTTTCCTGTTGATCTAAATAATGAATTATTTAACTAAATAATGCATTATATAGCTAAATAATTCATTATTTAGCTAAATAATTCATTATTTACACAAAAGTAAAAAGTGTGATTGTTGTAATTAAATAAATCTTTTATTTACTAAACAATTCATTATTTAATAAAAAAAAAATCCATTCTATAGTATAGAATGCATTCTATATTATAGAATGCATTCTATATTATAGAATGCATTCTATATTATAGAATGCATTCTATATGCATTCTATAATATAGAATGCATTCTATAATATAGAATGCATTCTATACTATAGAATGCATTCTATAATATAGAATGCATTCTATAACGTTACGAAACTACTACAGGACAGCTCCGCATGGCTCTGTCAGTAAAAGAGGGATTTTTGGCAAATATCTGTACAATTTCTTGTTGAAATCGGCTCCCGACACATTTCAAACAACTAATACATCTGAATTTACCTGTTAGATGCAAGAATATTGACAAAAGAAATTAATATAGAATGCATTCTATAATATAGAATACTATAGAATGCATTCTATACTATAGAATGCATTCTATAATATAGAATGCATTCTATAATATAGAATGCATTCTATAATATAGAATGCATTCTATAATATAGAATGCATTCTATAATATAGAATGCATTATATAGTAAATAATGGATTTTTTTTTATTAAATAATGAATTGTTTAGTAAATAAAAGATTTATTTAATTACAACAATCACACTTTTTACTTTTGTGTAAATAATGAATTATTTAGCTATATAATGCATTATTTAGTTAAATAATTCATTATTTAGATCAACAGGAAAAAACGTAATTTCTTTACAAACGGATTGCCATAGTGGTTCCACTCTTCAGTACCTACACATCAGCTTCAGTCTTAAACTGTTAAGTAGTGAAATCCACTTCAATATTCAAAATGCAAATCCAGAACAGAAAATCGAAATAACTTAAGGATGTGCAAGACTGACAGTGGAGGTGCCAGGGTGAGAGTGGTGGTGGCAGACCGATGCAAGAGTGAGAGTGATGGTGGCAGACCGGTGCAGGAGTGCCAAAGGGTGTGCAAGACTGATAGTGGAGGTGCCAGGGTGAAGGTGTCAGACGACCGGTGCCAGAGTGTGAGTGGTGGAGTAGTCTTTCGGATGAGACGAAAAATCGAGGTCCCTTCGTGTATACTACATTGGGGTGTGCACGTTAAAGATCCCACGATTGACAAAAGGGTCTTCCCTGGCAAAATTGTATAGGCATAGATAAAAATGTCCACCAAAATACCCGTGTGACTTGGAATAATAGGCCGTGAAAAGTAGGATATGCGCCGAAATGGCTGCGATCTGCTGGCCGATGTGAATGCGTGATGTATTGTGTAAAAAAAATTCCATCTCACACAGCATAAATAAATCCCTGCGCCTTGAATATGTGCGCGATATAAATTGCATAAAATATTTTTTAAAAAAATCCCTGCGCTTAGAACTGTACCCACGGAATACGCGCGATATAAGCTTCATATTGATTGATTGATTGATGGTGGTGCAAGAGTGAGAGTGGTGGTGTCAGCGCGAGAGTCAGTGGTGGTGCAGCAGTGAGCCGGAATAATGTCAGAGTGGTGCCAGATGGTGGAGGTGCTATAGACCGGTGCCAGAGGGACAGCGGTGGTGTCAGCGCGAGAGTGTTGGTGCAGCAGTGAGAATGGTGCCAGACCAGTGCAGGCGTGAGAATGGTGGTGTCAGAGTGGTGCCAGACTGAGTGAGAATGGTGGAGGTGCAAGACCGGTGCAAGAGTGTTACTGGTGGAGTGAGAATGATTGTATCAGAGTGAGAATAATCGTGTGAGAGTGCTGATGCCAGACCGGTGCTAGAGTGAAAGTGGCAGACAGGCGGTTCCAATCTTCCACACACATCAGGGTTTTTTTTTTTATCTGTAATTGTTCGTTTTTCCGTTTCTTTCTTTTTTCTTTTTTGTGTGTTGAGCGTTCATTTCTGGCATGCTTTCCGTCTTTGAAAATTAAAGGTTCAAGTCAACCTCATACTCCAATAGTTGTCGAGATATTTTTTACTTTTTGAATGTATTGAGTGTTCCTGATGTGACAATGTTAGATGGTAAATTGTTCCAATTATCAACAATTATGTTAGTAACAAAAACCCAGGTGTATAGACATTAGTGAACAGTTTCAATCATGTCTCGTCTTCCTCTTCTGAATCGTAAAATTGGTAAGTCCAAAAATGTTAACCTTACACCGTAACTTAAAGGCATATTAACTCGATGAATATACACGCTAATTGCTTTACCAACAGCTGGAGACATGCTAAATTAAGTTCCCTGCAAAATATTGTGGTTTAGGACCCCTTAAATGTTGAGATATTTGAATTTTTATTTTGATCCAGATCGTCCTATTTATAGATTTGCCAACAGAGGGAACGTTGACGCAAGGGAAATAACTCCGCGTCTTTGTTGACATCCTCACTTTTTCAGAGGCTAGAACAAGCTGTAATGCATGTATATGGTCCGCGCATTGCGACATATCGTCATTATATGGCCTTATGATGCATTTGACATCGATTGTGGGCAAACTACACTTTGTAAACACGGGAGCGCGTACATATGCCTTTAAGTTTTTCATGCCAATAATGTGCTCACTGTAATAACGTCTCTGAGTGTCACATGGTGTGGTGGTTTTTTTTTTAAACTTAGGAGACCACACCACATTTCCGTATTCGAGGACAGGTCTTACTAATGACTTGAAAGGGGGAACTATAACATTGATGTCAAATCACTTTATTGCAAGGAAGAGGATGGCGAGAACAAAATTGCACAATCAGTGAATGATTCAATGGTGTCAAAAGTTCAATGCTGAGAACCCAGAACACTTTTTGGACAAAATTTCGTGCACAACACAAAACTTTGTGTGTTGACATATGTTCAGACAGAGCTAGGCGACATCCATGAACGAATACGCTCTGAGTGATTTTTGGAACACGCCAGTGATTGTGACCACAATCTGATTGAGTTGTTTTTTTCCCTGTTCAGCTTCGTCTCAAAGCCAGTGTACGCCAAAGTTTTCAATGAAGCCAGGATTCATCCAAGCTATACTGTCAGTACGGCTGTGATGTGAGGTCCCTCCGACGAAAGGACACTTCTCAATAAAGAACACATACATTCTGTAGTCACATTGGCATCTTGATTTGACCCAAATACATGTCGCGAGAGGCCACCTGCAATGTATAGGGACACTTTCATCTGTTCAAAGGGTGACCTTTTGTCAGGTACAACTGTAAGGTTCAGGTCGATCAGTGATACATGACAATTTGAACAGACAAGTATTGTTTTGAATCATAGTTGTTTTCATAAATAATATTATATTTGATACGTTTGGAGCTTTATCTTAAATTTTGTAACAGTCAAGCCGCATTGGTCGCTGCAATCGTGTTCAAACCTCACTTGTTTGAAGTATTTTGCATCGTTACGCTATACGTGGTGGTGACAAAATATTGTTCCAATGATGTGACATAGGTGATCAAAGGCGATGAAGGTGATTGAGCATGACTATTAAGATTGTGTAAAAGGCTCAAGTCTTGGTCATAACAAACTAAGAATTTACAAGGTATTAAACAGGTTCAAGTGGCACAAATAAAGAAGGCTTTACTGCCATTTTGCGCCAAGTATGTGAGAGTGTGTGTGTGTGTGTGTGTGTGTGTGTGAGAGAGAGTGGGAGAGAGAGTGTGTGTGGGAGAGAGAGTGTATGTGTGTGAGAGAGAGAGAGAGAGAGAGAGAGAGATAGAGAGAGAGAGAGTGTGTATGCGAGTGTGTTATTTACCTCACAATAAAAATCAGAAAGTCTTGTCAGAAGAAGATTTTCCTGAGCAGACATCATCGGTTTCGTGATAGAAACTGTCATGCTTTTATGGAGCACTTTTTCTGTTGCAAAACTTGAGGCAATGAGCATGTTAAAACAAATCTACCATACCCTAACTAGCATGCAATTGCTACCGTTTGTTGATTCACAATGCGGCCTTCTCTTTTTGACCCTTTCCTCATCCCTACACCTTTCTTTCTTTCTTTATTTGGTGTTTAACGTCGTTTTCAACCACGAAGGTTATATCGCGACGGGGAAAGGGGGGAGAGGGGATAGAGCCACTTGTCAATTGTTTCTTGTTCTTTCTTTCTTTATTTGGTGTTTAACGTCGTTTTCAACCACGAAGGTTATATCGCGACGGGGAAAGGGGGATAGAGTCACTTGTCAATTGTTTCTTGTTCACAAAAGCACTAATAAAAAATTTGCTCCAGGGGCTTGCAACGTATATTACCTTACTGGGAGAATGCAAGTTTCCAGTACAAAGGACTTAACATTTCTTACATACTGCTTGACTAAAATCTTTACAAAAATTGACTATATTCTATACAAGAAACACTTAACAAGGGTAAAAGGAGAAACAAAATCCGTTAGTCGCCTCTTACGACATCCTGGGGAGCATCGGGTAAATTCTTCCCCCTAACCCGCGGGGAGTCCCTAAACCTTTGAAAAGTCTTCTCTTAATGATTAACACACTTTTCTTTCACATGGTGAACACACTCTCCCTCTCTCTCGTTCTCTTGCACATACTATGAACCACACATGGTAATGCCTGCAAATTACTGCAATAGAACATTTATTATGATATTATGTGTGCTATTTTATATTATAAATATACTGTACATATCTTGGAATCGAAACATACAGAATCATGGCGAAAAAATAATCAGAGTTGTATCGCACAAGTAGACAGATCAGTAAAGTGTGCACAGCAAAATCACTTGAATATAAACCACACAGTGGTGAAGAACGTAACAGTGAACAGAGACACGCTCACAACACGTCACATGCTTCCCAGTATTATTCCCATCCATTCATACTTGATTCAAATACGCACCACTTAAATACACACAGGCAACCTTACATTCTGTTTGAAGAAAATGGCTAACTCAATGTGAGAACAATGCACAAATAAACATCCACTCACATCCACCACTAGCACTCATCGTTCCAAGAACATAAGGATTGGCTTACATTCAGATTTACATGTAGTCCCACGGAAGTAATGTCTTATGAAGAGAAGTCTAAATGCTGTCCGACTTTTCATATAACAATGAACTTATCATGAGCGGCACACTTCAATAGAACACACACACATTTCAAAACTGGTTTCATGCAATTAATGCCTCATCTCCTGAAATCATGGGCTGCAACTCCAGCGTACACTCGAGTTAATTTTTCGGTGTATGAACAATTTTCCCCTGACAGTTAGGCCGTTATACAATGTACTCCTCATTTCACACACAGCTTGAGCACAAATCTACATTGTATCAACCTTACTTAATGGAAAATAAGGTAAATGCAATGACAGTGACAGATCAAAGTGTGAAAAACCCACTTAACAGTCCACAAGAATACACCACACAAGCACATACCGCTCTCCACCATTGTGCTAATTCTAACTGCAAATACAATGAGTATGTATCATGTTGACAAAGATCCAAGAAGAACAATCATCATACCCAAACAACTGAACGTCTGAAAAAAAAAGATTGGCCTCTTTTGCTGTATCAATTCAATGAATCAGTGAGAATGAAAAACACAAAATAAATAATAACTCTGATTGAAATGTTTAATTGTTTGCAATTTACGTCTGAAGCAGACTATAAACACACCAGTAACAGTTCTAAATCTACAAGTACATTGATACTTTCTTTATTTGGTGATTAACGTCGTTTTCAACCACGAAGGGTTATATCGCGACGGGGAAAGGGGGAAGATGGGATAGAGCCACTTGTCTTCTTGTTTCTTGTTCACAAAAGCACTAATCAAAAATTTGCTCCAGGGGCTTGCAACGTAGTACAATATATTACCTTACTGGGAGAATGCAAGTTTCCAGTACAAAGGACTTAACATTTCTTACATACTGCTTGACTAAAAATCTGTACAAAAATTGACAATATTCTATACAAGAAACACTTAACAAGGGTAAAAGGAGAAACAGAATCCGTTAGTCGCCTCTTACGACATGCTGGGGAGCATCGGTAAATTCTTCCCCCTAACCTGCGGGGGGGACAAGTACATTGATACACATTACTTTCAAAAATCAAATAGGAAAGATATGGCAAACATCCTAAGGCACTTGCTCACACGCAAACACACACACATACACACAATCAACAAATAGACAGCCTCAGACTTTCCCCAAAAATCAGTTACGAGACAAAACTGTGATGCTCTAGGCCGGTATGTTAGAGTCAAAGTTAAATTTAACTTTGGGTTAAAAGCTTAATTCAGAGTAGGTGTCCGAAAGCGAGCGGCAACAGTTTAGCTCAATGTAGGAGTCGAGGTTATAGAAAAGATAGCTAACTCGTGGGTTATCCTCGATCTATTTTAAGCATGGGAATTCTCTCGCTTTTTTGCAAACTCAATCATAAAGTATGCTGTAAATATAGGAATCAGGAGTTCAAAAAGTGGCGTCATCTACTGATCTATTCAAAATGAGAGACACAGACGGAACCAACATTTCCTAAAAATCACATCGTCATCAAATACGTCTTAACAGGAATGTCTTTTCCCAGAAAATATGGGTTTCTTTGCAACTGATGCCTTTGAAGTGCGACTGCCGCCATAGTGTTTTTAAACTAACTCCAGGATATGAGACTTATCAGCTTAAAAAAAACCGGAAGGATAGTTTGACCCCTGACTTTAGTGCAAGGATACAGCCGACCTCGACTTCTGCATCTGAATATTTTACACTGGAGTTGAATTAGATTCAGCTTAAGAGTTTATCAAGGTCTAAACTCTCCAACCTCATCTCCTGCATACCGGCCCAGGTACTGTTCTTTAGAATCAAACGTACGAAACAATTATAAATTTCGCAAACACGTCAATCTGAGATAATAATGGTGTCCCATGATTCCCATGAAATTTATGTGCCAGACAAAAATATTTCGTGCTCCCCATCACTCAACATACACGCAGACAGCTGAACGAAGCTAGAGATGACCTTGAGATCATAAATTAGGTGCTGCCCAATTCAAAAACTTCATTGCAATCTCGTATCCCACGAAACATGCCTGAAACACAAGAGAAATGCATATTGATCAAAAGTCAGAAACTAAAACTTCAGAGAAAAATCTTTGTTTTATCAAGCATCAGTAAATATATCAAATGATTTTGAAGGGTTCAGCCATAAAAACTTACTAGAAATGTTTTCAATGCATCAGAAAAAATATCAACATCAGTGTTTTTCTGTTTACACTGCTGAATCCTACAACTGTCCTGACTGCTCAGACGAGCCAAAAAATATATGAAAGGAAAGGGGAAGTTAATTCCTCTTCTTCTTCGTTCATTTGCTGAAACTCCTACGTTCACTCATGTTTTCAGGGCACAAATGGGTTTTTACCCTGCCGTTAAGGCAGCCATATGCTGCTTTTACAGGAGGGGAAGGTGTATAAGATTGACCCTTCAGCTCCCCTTCCCTGCAGTATTGTGCTGACATTTGAACTCAGATTTCTTACCATAAAAGCTGACTGTCCTTCCCCTCCCACTAAACACACAAAACAAAGCCAAGAAACAAACAAACTAAACTTGTTCACAGTCAAACACATTGTTCACTCACAGCATTGGCAGGGAAGGCTCTCAGCATGACAGGGGTAACACCACGGTACAAGGCTAGAATGCCGTCTTCTCTCAACAACTCTCTGGTCACGTCACGGATTCCATTGGGGTATTTCCCATGGGGAGCTGAGAGGAAACAGCAAAAAAGACATTAAAAATGAACACAAAAATGTATTGTCATTATTCGACCAGAATAAATAGCCAGCGTGCAAGCGCTATAACAAGAAGAGTCAAGTACCGACTCAACATGAACCATAATGTTTGTCAGGCAACTGAAGGTGTAGCAATGTGCTAGATGTCAAATAACGCTGCAAAACTGTACTTGTGCATTTTCACATGTGCTAAATACAGGAAAGTTAATAATGTTAAAAATCAGGAAAATCTGCCTGGCTGGTGTTTTGAAGTTTTGCTCTACAATTTCAACACTCAAAAAAAAGGAAATCCTGATTTCTGGATAAGAACTTTCATCTCTGTAGGGACAGACAAGTAAAACGCCCCAAAAGGCTTTAAACCACACATCTTTTTTGCAAGAACATCTTTCATCAGCAGTTCACAGGTAAAATCTTAACCACTGAATATTACATATTCCACAAATGAGACACTTCAATGTACACCGACCTGTCTGAAGACGAGACTTGAGCACGTCAGGGGGAATGGCGACCATCCAGTTGAAGATTCCTGCCATGCCTCCAGCGAACAGTGTGCGCATGATGCTCAGCTCACTACGACTGAAACACAGAGGAGGGAACATTCATGGCTGGAACATGTTCAAACCTTGCAACCTATAAAGCTAATGCAAGATTTTATCATGTATAGAAAAAAGTTTGTGCTGGGAGAAGTCTTTTCAGACGTGAAAGACTAATTTGTTCCTCATCTTCCCTGTTGGTCATACATCCTGGAGGTCTGATGTTGTAACCCACAGGTTCATCTTTTCATACTCCCAAGGAGAGAAAGAGCTAAAGAGTTCCTGTGGGTAAGAAATGTTGTGTAAAACAAAGTGTCGTTTCAAACTGACATTGTGACAAACGTCTTTCAGAACTAAGTGCATCAAGAGGTGCCGCAGTCACTCAGAGAGAGAGAGAGAGAGAGAGAGAGAGAGAGAGAGAGAGAGAGAGAGAGAGAGAGAGAGAGAGAGAGAGAGAGAGAGAGAGAGAGAGAGAGTGAGTGTGAGTGTGTGTGTGTGACAGTGTGTGTGACAGTGTGTGTGTGTGAGAGAGAGAGAGAGAGAGAGAGAGAGAGAGAGAGAGAGAGAGAGAGAGAAAGAGAGAGGGGGAGAGAGGGAGGGAGACAGACAAGAGACACAGAGAGAGGGTGTATAACAAGTTCTGAAAAAGTGTCGGTTCAAACAAATTTCGCATCAAACAAATGCTGTTAATTCCATTTCTTTTAATACTGACTCATGTCCTGCAGGCGTCAAGAGGTGCTGCATCCACTCGTACGACATGAAGTACATGCCAGAGGCGGGCACGTCACGCAGCAGGGTGGCAGCAGATCCGCGGTAGATGCTGCGCATACCCCCCTCCTTGTACAGCTGCTTCGCACAATCCACAGGACCTGCATATTTCTTCTCGTGTGCAGCATGCTGGATCTGAAAATGTAACAAGTCCCAGTATTAATATATAATAATCATCTTGCATAATAAGTCGGACAACAGCATTGATTTTGCATTTAGGTGAACACTTTTAACACTTTCTACCCCACCTATTGACCAAGTTTTTTTTTTTTAGCTGAGACCAGCTGTGATGCAGCAGGTCACTCAGAATTGTAGTAACTGTGTATCAACACGCTGGAATGCTGGCGTTAGATCAATGTTACAGGAAGCGACTGAAGTGACTGTGTGTATAAATATATCCGTACCAGGTCAGATAGAACCATAAGAGTGGGTACGGATATATCCGTACCTGGGAGACAATGAGTTAAAACAATGACCTCCCTCTTACTAGCACATGCAAGCATATCAGCCACAGAAGAGGGATTGTGATACCAAAGTAGAAAGACAGAAAGAGACACACACACACGCTCTTGTAAATGTTCATACCTGCAAGAGACATTTGATGCGTTCACCGGGTGCCATAATGACTGTTGTGAAGACACCTGCCAACATGCCTGCCTTGAAGATCTGGAAATACCTGGCGATCATCAAACAGAAATGTTAGGTCAATAATACTATTCTTCCAGTTTAGCAACACACACAACAGGCAACCTAATCAAACATAAAGCTTGCTGAAATGGTTTTTTCGGGCTAAATAAACATTTATGGGCAAGTCCTCCTTTGAAGGCAACAAAATATCATATACACAACAAAAACGTATCTGTACGCTTTTCTTTGGAATCCAAATCCTTCTTCCTTTTATAACTGTTAAAAGGCTTTTTTACCTCCTAGGATTTCTTCACGATGTAATCTATCAAGACAATTCATAATGAGAAGGTCTTGCAGTTTTCAAAATATTTGTCCATGAATTAAGTGACACAACCGTTGAACGCTGAAGAAGAAGTGCATGAATTATTCAGGACAAAGTGCCGCCTATTAGTTTTTCCTTAACTAATAATGAAAAGAAAGCCCAACTCTACATTTCACTCACGACAACTCTTGTTCTGGAGTTTTCTGCTGAAGGCGACGTCCTACACCATAGCCAAAGAAACAGATGGCAAAGATGGGTGCTACGCCTGTTACTGGTGCTGCCATCCCTTTGTACAAGCCTTTGAAACCCTGTCAAGTAAAGTTGAGTGAGAACAATTATGTAGTACATGTGCAACAAATTTCTCGCACACATACAGTGATACACACTCAACACAGAGTGACACAAATACATGCAAAGTGGCAAACACACACACATATGGGGTGTCTGAGGAGAGGTAGCATCTTTGTAAACCTGGCAGCAGCTCCCCGGTTGGGGATGGATGGGAACACTGGTCCTCACTCAACACTCAACTCTCACTTCTGGCTCCAAGAAAGCTGTTAGTGTTAGGGATAACAGTGGCTACACCCCGGTACACCGCTTCTGCTGGCGGCTAAATGAAGTGTGTGAGGGGCCGATGTGTTCTATTCATCCGTGGGCAGACCAAGCTCAACAGCCTTGGCAGGCAGTCGATCTAGGGGAGGGACCCTGATAAACGTCCATGACCCATGCGGTGCCTAACTGCTGCACCACGTACCAAACGCTTCATGAGCAAACGAGAAGAAGAAGAAGACACACACACGGAAAGAACAGTCACATGCAAAGAGACACATACACACATAGGAACAGTAAATTTAAACAACCCATGTACGGCTATAACAGTCACAAGTATCATAAACTGGTGTACATACACATCATCCTTTTTGAGGGCATGTTATTTGCATTTCTGTCACTAACTCCAAGTGCATGACTGGATACATATATATAATAACTAGATGAATACCTGCTTCGCCGGGTAGCCGGCTTCGCCGGGAAGAAGTAGAGCCGAATACCCGGCGATACCCGGCTTTGCCGGGTGAGTGGTGCACCGTACGCCGGCTTTGCCGGGTACCCGGCTTTGCCGGATGAGTGGCGCACCGTACGCGATTGACGCCACACGAAGGAAGGGAGATAAACGCGCAAAACACTGGAGAAGATAAGGAGCGTTGTGGACAGTGACCTTCTAAAAATAGTAACGGGAATATGGATTGAGCGTTGTGGACAGTGACCTTCTAAAAATAGTAACGGGAATATGGATTGACGCCACATGACACACAGACAGACACAAGTCGTATATATATATATATATATAGATAGACGCAGTCAGTTGGTGAATTTAAAATAAAACATAGAATGCACATGTAAGAGACTGTAATTACCTCTTTTGTAACAGTCTTCTTTGCACAGTCAAATGTGCCTGTGAACAGCGGGACTTCTCCTGGTTTAATCCTTGGCATGGTCTGCAGCCGGACCTGGACACAGAAAGAAGTATGGTGAAGAACATGCTATGTATGTATTCTCATGGCTAAGGCCTAAAAAAAAAATAGGTGTGGTTACGGTAACCCGACCTACCCTATTTTTAGGGGCCGATCCTATAACTTTTTATTACATTTGTCAAAAAAAACAAAAAAAAACGAGTGCAAAAAACGCAATGAAAGCGAAAGCGCCCGAGTCGCACACTTATTTCCCTGTCAAGTAGGTTTAATTTGTACACATTAGAAAAAAAAGTTAAAAAAAAAAAAAAAGTGATTGCCTACCTACCTACCCTATTTTTTTGGGCTATGTTACCGTAACCACACCTATTATTTTTTTTGGCCTAATCAAAGTGACTTACAACACATACATTCTTTCCAACTTGCAGAAAAAAAAAATTAAGAAGCAAAGATACCAAGGTTTCTTCACTGCTAGCTGTTACAGGATTTTAGTTTTTTACTGAGTCTACATTGTAGGTGACATGAGCTAAACTGATGCTCGCATCGTACAGGCATTTAATGCAAGGACGTTAACCACTTTGCGATTAAGTAAGGTTGTTTATTAATAGATCATTTGCTAGCAAGCAAGAATTAAATATGATTTGTTGACAACGAGAGTGTATCATCTGCAGTTGGGATTGGCTGTGCGGCTGCCGCTTTTTCTAACAGGTCTTCAAAGAGACGCTTGCCTACTCTTGCCAAATCCTAGCCTTAGTCAGTGAGCAGTCCACAAGAAATGCTCTTACCCTTAGCTTTACATGTACATCTGTATCTGTATCTGTAGGGTACGTCGCTAGCATCCAGATTGCTGGCTTTGGCGCGACGGGTGGGTGTGCGCAGCGACGTTGTCTAGCGGCGGCTGGTGGTCAACGCCGACTTGAATGTCTCAGTAGAGTCTGAGTGGACAACTATGTTGTCCAGGCGATTCCACTCTATTGTGGATCGTGGGAAGAACGACTGCCTGTATTGTTCGGTGTTGCAGCGTGGTACAGCGAAACACCTGGGTTTTTTTTATGTAATTGTCTATGGGGTTGCCACAGCAAAGCATTTTTGCAGCTAAGGCCAAAAAAAAAAAAATTGTCTGTTTTTGGTCACCCGACCGACCCTAAATTTCGGCGCCGACCCTCAACTTTTTTTTTCCAAACTCAAAAAAAATTTTTTTTTTTTTTTGGGTGGTAGGGAAAGGACAGGGTGAGAAAATGAACAACAAAAACGTGTGAAAACGAAAGTCCGCTGACGATTTGTAAATGTGTTGAGTGTCTTGTCTCTATGTATAGTGAATCCAGTCTCTTTGCGCGATTTTTAAAGTTAGTTTTATTGGTCTACATTTGGTGTAAAAAAAAAAATAAATAAAAAAAAATAAAAAATCCCTACCTACCTACCCTATTTTTTTTAGCCATGTTACCAGAAACAGACAATTTTTTTTTTGGGCCTAAAAGTAAAAGATGGAGGTTTCTACAGTTGCTTTCTTCCCAGTTAATTTCTCCTTTCTACAGAACACTGATGGGACACCTATATGTGGGCCTCATTGTCTACTGCATTTCTGTCCAAAGAAACTTAACTTAGCTAACAAAAAAATCCCTTTGTAATCTGTCAAGTATGAAGAAGAAGAAACCAATGTTTCTGCTTGGTTGCATTTTTCATTCATTGTTACTGTTAAGAGGTGGAAAAGAAAAACGCAGTCCTCCATAATCTGAGACTTCAGAGAGCACCGACAGCACTAAAATCTGAAACTGTCACTGGACATCGAAGTCTCAAGTAGGACAGTTCATGGACAGGTCAGCTTCACAGATAATCCATGCTTGCGTCAATTATCATTATTATGTTTTTAAAACAAATAAAAAGTCAGTTGGTGAGATCGCTAAAAAAATAATTGCATGTACTGACGTAGTCTTACATCTGTCAAGAAATTCCCTGTATACTCTCGAAACTTTGGACATGCATGAGTGGACCACAGGACAATACCATAGCAGACGAACGCGGCTGTGCCTGGTTCAAAGTCCAGTGAAGGTAATCATGCAGTGGGCCGCGAACGACAGATAAAACAAGAAATGAACATGAAGCAAATAACCTTTATCGTGTCCAGTGGATGTCCAGCAACCACGCAACACACGCCTCCAAAGCCACCGGCTATGAAATCTTTAATTGGGCTTTCCTTCGGCATGTTTGCAGTATGTAGTGTCAATCTCCGATACAACTAAACACCAAATGGCAGACGAAAGCTGCCGGGGCACTGACTTCCGGTTTTGTTGACTGAACGACCCTGTATTCATCCGCTCCATGATACGTTTGGTCACTTATTACTCCGAGGTGAAAAGAAGACACTGGTCAAACTGGAACTCAATACTGTGAACTTGGTCCATACACAGTGCTCTGAGAATAAATTATCAATATGTATTTATAGATGAAATTTCATAGCCAAAAAATGCCCTGAAAGCCGAGAAATAACACGGATGAGACAGGGGGGGGGGGGGGGGGGGGGGGGGGGGGGGGGGGGTGGATGGTGGTGGAGAGAGAACCACAGGCACCTGTCTAATGATCATTACATTGTTACCTTGATTATCAAGTGAACATCAAGCGCCCCCTCCCCCCCTGGATAATAGCTATGTTATTTACGTATGATCAATTTGATGGAACAACCATGTTTTTGTCCCTTTCGTATTTCAAATATCTAATGCAAGGCCACAGCTTCTTTTAGGTTATAGATAAGCCATTTGCAGGCTTTACTGTGATTTCATGAGTATTTTTG
Organism: Littorina saxatilis; assembly: GCF_037325665.1. Lineage (NCBI taxonomy): Eukaryota > Metazoa > Mollusca > Gastropoda > Littorinimorpha > Littorinidae > Littorina > Littorina saxatilis. The sequence goes on from NC_090248.1 coordinate 38,420,427, forward strand.
TAATTTTCTGTTTGTTTGCTAGTGCTCAGTATTTTGATAGGTTTTTGTTTTTTGTTTTGATTTTATGCATAGGCCCAAATAAAGAAATCTCAAATGCAATATTTTTGTCAATGTTTTTTGAATAGTGTGATAATGTTAGACATTAATACAAATAATATAATATCAATGTAAAATAATGTTAAAAATGTCTCATTTTTGTTGCAATTCTGCATCTATCGCTCAATTTCATGAGGGGAAGTGTCATGCAGTCACACAAAAAAAGAATGTAAAGTAGAAAAGTGTGCCAGGTCGTTTGCCAAAAAAACCACAATGAATATTTACACTACAGGGTACTTAAATGACTAGCAGAAAAGCTGCTTGATTGATACTTTTTATTTCAGTGAATATTTTATTTCATTTTCATTTGCTGCTGTTAAAACATGGAACTCCCTTCCTTATTCTGTCAGACATAGTCCATCCTATTCTTCTTTTAGATCAAATCTGAAAACGCACCTGTTCACACAGCATTTTCTAGACTAACCAGTAACTCCCAAACTGTCTAGTGACCCCTGCAGCAACCAGTGATCTGGAAATCGTGTGCTGCTACTTTTTATATTTAGTCAAGTTTTGACTAAATATTTTAACATCGAGGGGGAATCGAAACGAGGGTCGTGGTGTATGTGCGTGTGTGCGTGTGTGCGTGCGTGTGTGCGTGTGTGTAGAGCGATTCAGACTAAACTACTGGACCGATCTTTATGAAATTTGACATGAGAGTTCCTGGGTATGAAATCCCCGAACGTTTTTTTCATTTTTTTGATAAATGTCTTTGATGACGTCATATCCGGCTTTTCGTGAAAGTTGAGGCGGCACTGTCACGCCCTCATTTTTCAACCAAATTGGTTGAAATTTTGGTCAAGTAATCTTCGACGAAGCCCGGGGTTCGGTATTGCATTTCAGCTTGGTGGCTTAAAAATTAATTAATGACTTTGGTCATTAAAAATCTGAAAATTGTAAAAAAAAATAAAAATTTATAAAACGATCCAAATTTACGTTTATCTTATTCTCCATCATTTGCTGATTCCAAAAACATATAAATATGTTATATTCGGATTAAAAACAAGCTCTGAAAATTAAATATATAAAAATTATTATCAAATTTTTTTTTTCGAAATCAATTTAAAAACACTTTCATCTTATTCCTTGTCGGTTCCTGATTCCAAAAATATATAGATATGATATGTTTGGATTAAAAACACGCTCAGAAAGTTAAAACGAAGAGAGGTACAGAAAAGCGTGCTATCCTTCTTAGCGCAACGAATACCCCGCTCTTCTTGTCAATTCCACGGGCACTGCCTTTGCCACGGGCGGTGGAGTGACGATGCTACGAGTATTCGGTCTTGCTGCGTTGCGTTGCGTTCAGTTTCATTCTGTGAGTTCGACAGCTACTTGACTAAATATTGTATTTTCGCCTTACGCGACTTGTTCTCTTTTCCTTGTGCAAACTACAAATCGGTTTATCTAGTTAGATAAATGGATGTGCATAAGCACGAGCTTGGTTTTGTGATTATATCTGCGGCTTTTTTGTGTGTACGCCATGTATGCAGATTGTGTAGGTATATTAGTATTCATGTGTGAGTGCATGTGTATGTGTGTGTGTTGTATGTATGTGTGTGCGCCTGTCTGTATGCGTGTGTGTGTGTGTGTGTGTGTGTGTGTGAACGTGTGTCTGTGTGTATCTGTGAATGTGTGTGGTGATAGCATGTGTGTGTGTATGCGCACGCGTATGTGCGTGCGCACGCGTGTGTTTGTTTGTGATGGATTTAAACGATGAATTTGCTTTTGTACTCCTGTTCTTTTTGTTTCTTAATGCTGTATTTTGGTTTTGTACATGTGTATAGCAATGTCATTGTAAAGCGCTTAGAGCTTCTAGGTAAGCGCTCTATAAGTTTCCATTATTATTATTATTATTAATAATCTATTCTTGGTCTGCATGCATGATACCTCCCTTTGCTGATTGAAAAAAAACAGTTTTCTAATCCCCAGATATATGTTGCTTTTGGTTTCTTCTTTTGTGTAAGAAGAAGTATCTTCCGTTTGGCTGCTTGCGTCTGAAACACCATTTTTATGCAATATGCAGGTTGCTCGAGAGCTTGTCAAATTTGCAATGTTTGCAGGCTGTTCACACAATTCATACATATGCAAGCTTGCTCACACACAAACACACACACACAAACACACACTCAAAGAGAATTCCAGCTGTACTGTACTGTTTGACCTTTATACAATGTAACAGGCAAAAACTTGAACATTCAGCACGAAACTGATGTTTTTGCACCATACAACAACATGCCTCAAATCCTCACACAAAAAACAACAGAAAATCCATGCATGCAACTTATGTTCTGGCACAATAGAACAACATCCCTCAATCATCCACACACACACACACACAATATATCTTTTCATACAAAACAATAAAAAGTTCAATGCCATGCCAGAATGTTTCATCTTTTGATTTAATCCAAATTTTCGGCCCGCAGGCCTTCTTCAAGGTTTTGGATTAAATCAAAAGATGAGATATTCTGGCTGGTATTGAACTGTTTATTGTTTTGTATATTATATCTATATATATTTATATATATATAAACATATATGGAAAAAATAACCAAAACAAGCCTTCACGTTTTCACCAATATTTCGGCCTCGTGGCCTTCGTCAGGGTGTTCTATAATTAACTCGCACGATGTTTACAAATATCCTTTGACGCAATGTCTGTCTATGACGTAATTATACATGACGTAATATGTTTTGCGTGCCGGAATTCCAAAAATGAATAAGACAGTAACAAAGTCTAACTTTTTATTGTTTTTGTATATATATATATATATATGTTACAGGCAATCCGTGAAGTTAGGAAATTCGCGTATTTCCTGATTCATTTAGGAAATTCATGTAATTCGTAAACAGCTCAGGAAATACATGAATTTTCTCAAATATAGGAAATTCACGTATTTCCTAAAATAAAATGCCAACAATTACATGGATTTCCTGATCTATAAATACACCCAAACGAAGGGCGCCGAATACTTGTGTGAAATACTTTTTTTCCCTGACACGTGAGACTTTTATTACGCACGAACTGTGAACTATTCACGAATTTCCTGAAAATAAGAGACGATTTGTACACGGACTATGAATTTGTTGTCAATCTACCAGGAAGTTGAACAAATGTTCACAAGTTAGTGAAATGTGTTGTGTTTCTTGTGTGACCAAGGCATTCACATTTTATAAATCAGTGGAGTGTGGACCTGTACAAAATGAAAGCTCGGGAACATTTTTTAAGGAATTTAAGGGCAGAAAAGGATACCACATACCTGATAACATGGGAGGAATATGGAGACATCATACAAGAAGTGAAAAAAGCGTGAACTATTCACGAATTTGTGTTTCTTGTGTGACCAAAAAATCAGTGGAGTGTGGACCTGAATTTACTGCTAAAGTTATCTCAGACGTTGCAAAACTTTGGCCAACTTTGAAATTAGTTCACGGAAAACCAAGATACCCACAATCACAAGGGTTGGTTGAGCGAGCGAACGGAGACATCAAAGACATGCTTGTGGCGTGGATGAATAAAAACAGAACAAGAGAATGGAGTTGGGGTCTGAAATTTGTTCAGTTCATGAAGAACTCGAGCCACCATGCAGGCATCGGGCACACTCCCTTCAAAGCAATGTTTGGTGTCGACGTCAAAGTTGGTCTTCAGTCTACCCCGCTTCCCGATGAAATCGTGCAAATGATAAGCACAGAGGAAGAGTTGGAGCAGGTGGCACAACTACAGCAACGTCGTCGACTCGAGCACAATGCAAAACTGGAGCAGGCGACCCTTCATGCATCATCAGTCGTGACAGACCCTTTTGATAACCTGCCAGATACTTTTTCTGGAACTGGATATGTTTCAGCTGCCACTGATCATGCAACATCAAATGTAGACATTGTTCATACATTTAACGTGCCGCTTCCTTCAGATCAGACGTCTATGACAGTTCACACACTGGATTTTCTAGCAGTTGAGAGAGCACCAGGTGTGTCAGTTGCACCAGGTGTGTCAGTTGAGGGAGTACCAGGTGTGTCAGTTGCACCAGGTGTGTCAGTTGAGGGAGTACCAGGTGTGTCAGTTGAGGGACCATCATTTAACCTGCCGCTTCCTTCAGATCAGACGTCTATGACAGTTCACACACTGTCAGTCGAGTGAGTACCAGGTGTGTCAGCTGAGGGAGTACCAGGTGTGTCAGTTAAGGGACCATCAGGTGTGTCAATTGAGGAAGTACCAGGTGTGTCAGTGGACAGTCATTTAGATAAAATACGGGAGACGCGCAAGAGAACTCAGCAAGCAACGACAAACCAAGCGGAGCGAATGCTAAAGAGAAGCAGGACAAATCTGATGGCAGCAAACAAAAGTGACAGCGTCATGATTCCAATTCCATTGGTGGATCGAGGTAGAGGGGATCCTTGTAACATCATTGCCATTGTCTTAAACAGAAATGAAAATGACATGTACAAGCTTGGGGTTAGAAAGGGTGTACTGAAGGGCAGATACTCCAGGAATCAGTTGGACGTCTGTCAAGAACACTTTCTAAGTGAAGATTCTGTTGATCTCACCAATGCTCTCTCACTCCGCGAAGCAGTTATAAGCGAATCTCTTGGGGGAGGTCAGGGCTTCATCAAGTGCAACTGCGTTGGTGAGAAAGGAAGGAAATGTGCAACAAAGAAATGCAAATGTTTCAAAAATAAACTAAAATGCAACAGCAGGTGCCATGGAAGTCTCACGGGTAAAAACAAATGCTGACTCGAGCAGATTTCATTGTGACTGAAACAAGGTGGCGCAAGTTTACTTTTATTATGCTCGTTTTTTAATCCCAATATGTTCATATGATCGAGAGTAGTATAATTTTGTGAATAAATGCATTTTTTTTAAACTGTTTCACCGTGCCATGGAAGTCTCGCGTGTAAAAACAAATGCTGATTCAAGCAGATTTTATTGTGACTGAAACAAGATGGCGCAAGTTTACTTGATGATGATGATTCTAGTCCAATATGTTCATATGATCAAGAGTAGTACAATTTTTGTGAATAAGTGCATTTTTTAAACTGTTTCCCCGTGCCATGGAAGTCTCGAGTGTAAAAACAAAATAATGCTGATTTTACTTTTGTGCTGCATTTTTTTTAAACTGTTTCACCGTGCCATATAGAAGTCTCGCGTGTAAAAACAAATGCTGATTCAAGCAGATTTTATTGTGACTGAAACAAGATGGCGCAAGTTTACTTGATGATGATGATTCTTAAAATGTTTGTCCCACAGGAACTAGACCCTATTAGGGACATGAGGTGTTTATGTGCTAAAAAAGTTTACTTTGATTATGCTAATTGTTTTAGTCCAATATGTTCATATGATCGAGAGTAGTACAATTTTGTGAATAAGTGCATTTTTTAAATTGTTTCCCCGTTTTTTTAAATAATAATTGAATAAATGTAACAAAATGAAAGGGACTATTTCTCATTTCTTTACAATTTTCGTGCATTGTTTGGGTGTATTTATAGATTAGGAAATCCATGTAATTGTTGGCGTTTTATTTTAGGAAATACGTGAATTTTCCAACTCTTTTAGGAAATTCATGTATTTCCTAAGCTGTTTAGGAAAAACATGTATTTCCTAAATGAATCAGGAAATACGCGAAGTTCCTAATTTCACAGATTGCCTGTAACAATTACCGTACTTTCCGGGTCATAAGGCGCGACTTTTTTCCTCGAGTTCGACCCCTGCGTCTTGTATAACGAAGCGCCTAATCCGTGTATGAAATACGAAAAAAATCAAAGAGACCGCCTGAGTACCAGTCAAACAACTTGTGATAATGCATGTTTCAGCTACTAGGTACTGCCCTGGCCAAGTTTCCTCGAGCTCTCAAGCCACCCAGCTATCACAATGGACCTGCCTTTGATCTCGCCGCACACACAGAGCACACATATTTTCACTCAGGTAAAGTCCGTCACTGACCGGTCACTGACCGGTCACTGACCGGTCACTGACCCCGATGCAGGAAGTGTTTCCTCTCTCAGATATGACAGGGGAACCACCTCTCATGGCAAAAACTGGGTCATTTCCACTCTGTATTCTTCCTTTGATGTGGCTTATTTTCATTCTTCGACCGTTTGTTACTGGTATATTTTTTCAATTTTGGTGGGCCCTATCGGCCCCCTGCGCCCAATGGGTGACTGGGTCACAAGTTTTGTTAAAAAGAAGGGGGTGTGCCTTATGCGCTGTAACGCCTTGTCACCCGGAAAGTACGGTACACACCCCTGAGGAAAGCCTGGCAACAGGTCGAAAATTTGGGCTGCCACTTGAAATTCTTTGTTTGGCTTTTCTTTTCCTTGATTTTGTTATATATATGTACATGTATATATTTATTCATGTGAAAAGAAAAACAAGAATTAAACTGATGTTCTGGCACGTAAGAACAACATATCCCTCAAGATCCATGCTGTTCAAAAGCCATCTTGACATCTTGGCGCCTGGCAAGATGATGTGCCAAGTGTCCAGCCTTGTCCTGTATGTCCAAGGCTCCACTGGTCAGCAACAGTTTTACACTGCTCGCATGCTGAGCACCACTGGCGATGTGTAAAGCTGGAATATAGCCCCAAAATAAAAAATATGTTGTGTCTAAATTATGAAATATGTAAATATAGACGATGTTTGGAAATAACTGTCAAAAGAGTTACTCATCCTTTGAAATACTGGGGCAAACCAACACACACAACATTCGCATGTACGAACACATCCACATTCTCTCTATTTTGGTCTATCACTCTCCTTTTCTTGATGAAAGTATACCTGTCATGACAGGCCACCTGCAATATAGGGATATGTCTGGCTGGGTGTTCTTTCATTGCAGCTACAACTTACCTGTTCTTCCTTTGTTATCTACCAGATTGACAGCAGCACCTTTCTTTATCAGTAGCAGTAAAACTGAATCTTTGCCCTCCTGCAAACAAAATGACAAAATGAAGTCATGTAATTCTTATTCCTTTCTTTAACAATCTTTTTTTTTTTAACCTTTTTTCCATTCCCCTTTCTTTTTACCTCTGGGCCATGGGCCAAATTGCAAACAAAACCCAATCCAAGTGCCAGTGACAACAACAAGAATATAACCACCAATATAAATTAACAAACAATTGCAAACTGACCAACAAACCAAGCAACAACAAAAACAAGAAAAAACAACAACCAATTAACAACAAAACTCTGAGGATTTGTTTAAGCCCAAGCTACCTTATAGCTGTATTCCCAGGGAACAGGAAATTTACCATCCTCAGAACCGACAAAATGCACAATATCACTGACTTTTTTAATAACCATGGGAAGTCTTGTGGTTTAATGTCTTTGTTTGTCAAAAGTTTCAGTAATACAGTTCTGTTTGATGTTTTCGCTCCGAGTTATTTTTTTTTCTCTCTCAAGGAAACACGACAATAAGGCAGTTTGGGTTTGAAGACCTTTGCTGCAACATGAAGGGAGGTAATGTGTGTTTCAGTTGTGGCAGCGTCAACATGAACGCCACACTTCGTCAGCAAGAAGCCCACAGCTTCCACCTGGCCAGCCTCCGCAGCATGGTGTACAGCCTGTCGTCCCAAGGTGTCTGTTTTAGAAACATCTGCCTGCAACCAAGGACACCTCCGAATAAGCATACAACAACAACAACAACAACAACAACAACAGCAACAACAAACAAACAAGCAAGAAAAAAAAACGCTGACAAAATTAACTCACAACATTCATAGACTGTTTTGGTTTTAAATTCTAATGCTTACAAAAACAAATCTCACTGATACTACAAAAATATGAAGGAAATAGACACAATGAAGCTTTTTTGGTCTCTGGCATGCGGGGTAAGGATCTCGATCTTGTTTTTAACAGGGAAAAAAATCCACTTACAAAAAAATATGTGCACGTACACAAATTACACGCGTTTGTTCTATTATCAAAGGACAGTCTGATAAAAGAGAAACACATGTTTGCATGCTTGTTTTGTTATTCATAAAGACAAGTGTTCCAGTTCTATACTTCTTTGTCTTACACTCACACATCAATATCGGAGGCGTGACAAAATGTTGGTTGCTGAATGTCAGAGGTCTTCCACAGAGCAATAGGTCTCCTCCCATAATATAAAATTTCAAGAATAAATTTTGATTTAATTAATATACTTACCAACTCACATAGATAGCAACCAAACGAAGTTATTGCTATCTATGTGAGTTGAGTAAGAATATGTAATTTAATTGGGTGTCTTCACAGCGTAAGTTCCATTTCAATAAGATTTTCTCAAATTATCAGTATATCACTATGCACAGTGCCATTCATGCATTCACCCACCTTGTGTTTAGAGATAAGAAGCTGAGCGACATCAACAAAGCCAGCACGCAGGGCATCCATCAGGGGTGTGACTCCACAACTATCACCCACATCTACTGAATAGTCACAGTGATCTAACAGGAAACGCACAGCCTCCAAGTGTCCATGAAGTGCTGAGGACAATATATAAGACAAACACCTTTATAAATATAGCAACTGAAATGTTTTCACTCACATTCCATGACTGACAAACTCACAGTCGCATGCATGCCCACATCTACACACACACTCTCTATCCTTCTCTGGCACACAAATAAATAACACACTAAATGTGCAATTAGAATTGGCATGAAATGAAACGATACCTTCAGATTGCATACGATCTGAAGTGAAAACACAACCCAACAAATTTTCATAATTATTTGTTAAATAAATAAATAAATAAATGCATGCACATATATTTCTATTACCGGTAGTTGTTTTACCTGCCGTGTGCAGTGGAGTGCGCCTATTGTGGCTAGCTGTGTTCCACACATTTGGATCTGACTGTAACAACTTTTCAAGAATCTCCACATGCCCTTCTCTGAAACAAGCACACTTACAGAATTAATTGGCTGACCCCCCAAAAATAAAAAAATAAAAAATACCCAACAACCCACAACAACAACAAACCAAAAAAATAAAAATAAAAACCTTCTCTAAAAGGATATTATACGGGTACTCGGATGACATACTTAAACAATAACTCCCTAACCGTGTGTTTGACTGGTCCCAATTTTTGTAAGGACCGTCTCAGGAATGTATAGAACCTGTTCACCAAGTTTGGTGACGATCGGTCCGTTCATTCTTGAGATCTATATGCGAACACAAACACACAAACAAACAAACAAACAAACACATCGACCGAAACCTATATACACCCCTATACCGGGGGTGTAAAAAGCCACTCACTGGTCCTTCCACTTTTTCAATCTCTCTGGCACGTCTTTTGTGTGTGTGTGTGTGTGTGTGTGTGTGTGTGTGTGTGTGTGTGTGTGTGTGTGTGTGTGTGTGTGTGTGTACCTGGCAGCAATGTGGAAGGAATTCCAGCCATCTTTGTTGACCAGCGCTGGGTCAGCTTCATGCTTTAGGAGCAGAGAAATGACAGAGAGCTGGTATTTGGTGCAAGCAAGCATCAGGGGAGTCCTGTTTGCGACGATACATGCATTTGTGAAAAAGAAAAGCATGTTTAATTAATGAGAGAGAGAGAGAGGGGGGGGGGGGGGCATCACAAGTCACACAAAAATCATACCGGTAAAGTAATTTCCACATCCCCATATAATCTTTAATGCTTGTTTCTGTTAGGCAATGTCCTGCAAATTAAATAATTCAAATTGCATGCCCTCCACGTACCCTCTGTTGGTATTCACCCTATAGCTTACAGATCGAGTGATGTCCACTGTGATGGCATGTCATTTATGCACAACGTTGTAAGTTTGAGTTCTTTTGAGCAATTGCATAGATCTATGAAAATTGCCCCAAACCGCAGACAACAGCAACCCTGATTCATATATAATTATAATTTGCATTTTTACTTTAAATTTAATCATGTTCGCATTACCAGTCTGCTCGTTTTATACAGTCCACTTGCACCCCGTTCTGCAGCAGGAAATTAACGCATTCCAGCTGTCCAAACTGCGCCGCCTCATGCAGTGGTTTCTTCCCCTCGTAGTTGGAGATTTGTAAATCTACACCTCCTTCAGAATTCATCAACCCCTCCACCAAATCTCTCCTGCCAAACCGACATGCCAGATGAAGAATGGTGTCTCCTGTCTTTTTGTGTGACATATTCAAACACTCCGTTGCAATTTGTTCTGACAAAAACCATGACAGGTCGTTATACTGTATAGACTGAGCAAGCGTGTGGAAATCCATTTCAGAAGTGGATAAGCTTGGTTAAAGCTAAATGGTGTGCAGAGAAAGAGAGAGAAAGATGGAGCAAAACAATTGTCTGCTAACTGCATTGAGGGTGATGTCCCTTGTACAAATTCAACCTCTTTGAGGATACAAATAACGTTTATATTATTTGTACAAAATCCTTTCATAAAAAGTTAATATCGTATATTTTTCCACATTTCATTTTTCTTGTCTTATTTCAGATGACTTTTTTGTAGCAGAAAGTAATACGCTCGTTAACATGAGTATTCGTAAATAGTTTTATTCTCAATTGTTCAAAATGAGCTCATGCCAGACTACTCTTACAGCAGCATGTGTTCCCGATGTCTGCACTTGTTGTTGGTGTGACGCATTTTCGCATGTTATATAACTGCGTTTAAGGTGTGTAATCGTGTGTTCTTTTCAGTTTAAAATAATGTTACATGTACATAAGAATGGACTATTGTCTGTGTCTATCTTTTTTGTCTGATTGCAACATGAACATGGGACACATGCATTGCTAAAAGTAAAACTAGCATTTATAGCAGTCATTGAGACCGACAGGGTCAAAGTCATGAAACCCTGGCAAACAGCATCCCTGTCGTGCAACCGGTAAGCTTAATTCTCATGTTTTTGAGGTATCTTATTTGACATAAGGTGGCCTGGGGGAACTTCGTCCACTTCCTCCTTTGGGGGAACTTCGCCCGCACAGACAGTATCTAAACTGAGAGCAATGCTATACTGTATACATTCACCCATACAAATGAACTTTCCCAAACTGTTACATCACTTGCAACACTGATCAGGCCATAAATAAAACAAACCAATGGGAGCATTTCTTGCATACAGTGATCGGGAAACCCTGTCTGAAGTTTGCTTCCCCTTACCCATCAGCCTCCTTTGCGGTGTGTGCTAAGAATAGAGAAATCGGGTCAGAAACATTGTTCACCGGCGTCTTTTTTTTCGGATTTATATGATTGAAACCGTGTTTCTTTTGTTATCTTATATATTTAGCATACTTTATGAATGGATTGATGTCACTTATTAGAGGATTAACACATTAACACAAAGCACAGACTGAAATTAAGTGGTGAACGAATTTCGCCGACAAAAAACGCCGCTTGATTTGGAATTGGAGCAGTGGAAGGCAGAACGCTGGCAAATTAATGTATAATGTTTTTTTAAAGTTGCATTTTCATATGCACCTGCATAACATAACTTGTTTAAAGGCACAGTAAGTCTCCCGTAAACCATCACATATACTGTCAGGCTTTTACAGTACAAACACCCTTTCATTTAAACACTCACCGAATGGGAACATCCTAGGTGCCCTACGTAAAGAGCGAGCAATTTATAAAGAATTAATTTTGCTGATTGTCTCTCAGACAATCGGACCGTGGTGCGTTTTGGCGCTAGACCTAACTTTTTAAAATCTAAATAATAAATTTACAGCTTGTTACACAAACATTCTTAAATCATAAAAGAATGCTTTTTTCATCAAGACAAGATCAGTACAATTCGAAGTTTTGAAAGTTTGAAAAAAGAAAAGCCCGGAAGCAGGGTCACGCAAGGTCGTGGTTCTCGTAGCAGACGACGGTTTATGCCTATCGCTAGTTCCTCTGAACAGTCAAAAGCCATCACTAGAGTTCTTGTGAACTACAGCCGTTTGTTTCGTGCATAGTCAGAGGTACATAATAACGTGCTATTGCAGATGAGCTCACATCGAGTCGCATTCAAATTACTAACTGACGACTACATTGTGAAAAAGGGAAACTGGATCACACGGGTTCATGATGGCTCAGGGCTGAGATAAACCACGCAAAAATAAATTCTTTGAAAATTGCTCGCTCTTTACGGAGGGCACCTAGGATGTTCTCAAGCGGTGAGTGTTTAAATGAAAGGGTGTTTGTACTGTGTGTAAAAGCCTGACAGTATCTGTGATGGTTTACGGGAGGCTTACTGTGCCTTTAATGAAGCAATGGTAAAGCTGAAAAACTGTAAACAAAACTATTTACAACCATAGAAATTGATCAATCATTCAATGTTCATTATTTCTTCTTCTTCCTTTAATTTTTTTTTAGGATTTCAGGAATACAAAACATGTCTTTTTTTAGTTTTTTAGGCAGAAGATTTATTTGACTGGAAACCTATTTGAAAAAGAAAAGAAGTGATCGGTCAAATGTTTTCTCTGTGTGCAGGTTAATTAATTGACAGACATTGACCAAAGACTGCAATACGTGATTCTTGTTTGTAAACTTCAACCATGACAACCCTTACAGCAGTGAGAATCAGACTATCAAACTTTAATCTACTGAAACAGGTTAAATGTGACCCCTCCAAGGATCTGTTTACAAAACAGGCAGTGTGCATAAGATCTCCTGCAGTTCGCTCATTCATTTCTCAGCCGAGACTTTTTCTGGACGCAGCAAGTAGTGCTGAATTTCAGAATCTCAGACAGTGTCATCTTTGCCAAAAGCGACGTTGGAGTAATGTGACAGCAAATGTGCCCCAGCTGGATCTGGATCTTGAGGAAGAAGATGGATCTTCCCCCAGGGTCGATGCAACCAAGATCTTGCAAAACCTGAGCCCAGAGGATGCTCGGAAACTGAAAATCATCAAGCTTGAGTTTGATGTGATAGAGCAGATGCATGGAATGGTAAGCTTGCATCATGTGATTTACAGTCTTTGGATTGCTTCGATCTCTGTCTCTCTTTCTCACACACACATTCACGCACATATGCATGTGCACGTGCACACACCTGTAGGAGCCGTTGAATTGTTGTGCAGGCATGCACACATGTACACGCACACGCACTTACCCATGTCAGACCTGTTTACCCTCCCGGATTGTCCGGAATTATTACGGATTTTGGGTCTAAATTCCGGTATTACGGAATACTACCAAAAATTCCGGAAATTCCGGTCGAAAGAACCTTTTTTCGTGCGTGAAAATTCGAAGTCGAAATTTTGGTAGTCACCAGGACTGTGATTTCAAGGCTGACCAAAACAGCCTTTTCTGCGCATGTGCACAGCAAGGTATTTGTCGGATTCCGTGGATTTGAGATCGACATTGGTCCGAAGGGTAATATAGGGCCGATCTCTGTGGGGACGAAATGCCAACCAAAAAAGCGAAAGTTGCACAGAAATATCGGCAAAACTATTAAGTCAAGTGGCGGTGTCTGGTGAAGTTTAAGAAGAGCGAACCACATTCATTTTGGTGATCAACTTGAGATCAGTGCAACAACAAAGCTAGTCAGTTACGAGTCACGTCGCGGCACGTGTCCCGAGGTTAGACGCAGCATTAGTTTTAACAAAATGCAGTACACAAATGAACATGGAAACAAACAAAAACACGAAATTATGTTTGGCAAAACATGAGCCTGCTTCGCATCGAGTTTATTTGACCTAGGTCTCTACTTCCACAGAATCTCTCAGACCTGCGAACCGATCTCTCGCTACGGTCAGTCGCGCCAGAGACATAGATGTAGGTCTATGGTCGCGCTCATCAGTTACTTGGCTGTTGCCGAAATTCAAGTCTTTCTGAGTCTAAAACTGATCTCCATTAATATTTCTCCAATATAGCAAAGATCACAGTTCTTTGAATCGAAAAACTTACAAAAATTTTTTTAAATGAAATAAACTTCGGTCCTCTAAAATTAAAGGTAGCTTCTGGAGAGAGTTATTATGACTGGTTTTAATGCAGGATGTCTGATGTGACAGAATGTAAGGTGGTTTTGTTCACATGCATCTTCAAGTGACTGTAAATATTCCAAGGGCGGAGGGGTGGGGGTGGGGGGATGTTACAGGGGTTTCGGACCCCCCCCCCCCCCCCTTGCTGTCAAAAAAGCAAAAAAACAAAACAAAAACTCAGTCTGTGGGAAAAAAAACTGTCGGGAGCAGATCTATATCAATGAAGATAAATTGCCATTCTTTAATACTAACTTTAAAAGAAATAATGAGTGACTGCTGACACCATTATTTATCATGTTTAAAATCAAGGATAAGCTACAAATTGTTAATAAAATAGCTAAAATTCTTCAACCAGACCCCCCAACCCCTGGACCCCAGGTCAGTTGTACCCCCCCCCCCCCCCCCCCCCCCTTTAGCTCTCTTGCTCCGCCCCTGAATACTGTGGGTGGTTTGTTTTAGATAAAGTAAACTTGTCTTAGTTAACTTGCATATTATATATCAGGTGTCGTGTGTTTGTGTGTGTGTCATCGAGCTTCTGTGTGTGTAGTACTATACTGTTAAACATGGTTATCAATTTTGTACTTGTTTTGCATGGTAGCGCGCGAATAAACGTGTCGTTTAATCGTTTTCGAGCTGGTTTATGGTTGATAAAAAAGATTACTCAAAGATGCCTCAAATTACGGAAAAGTACCAGCTGCATTCCTGATTTTCATTTGGGGGGGTAAACAGGTCTGCCATGTAAGCATGCTGACACACACACACACACACAATGAAGAAGGTGGACGGAAGAAAAACACACATGCTTTGTTTTATTATTGTTGGATGCTTCAAAGAAAATCTCGTATCTTGGGTAATACCTTTGACTGAGTGCACATGCTGATGAGGCGCACAACCTATAATTACCGGCACGGTTGGCCTAGTGGTAAGGCGTCCGCCCCGTGATCGGGAGGTCGTGGGTTCGAATCCCGGCCGGGTCATACCTAAGATTTTAAAATTGGCAATCTAGTGGCTGCTCCGCCTGGCGTCTGGCATTATGGGGTTAGTGCTAGGACTGGTTGGTCCGGTGTCAGAATAATGTGACTGGGTGAGACATGACGCCTGTGCTGCGACTTCTGTCTTGTGTGTGGCGCACGTTATATGTCAAAGCAGCACCGCCCTGATATGGCCCTTCGTGGTCGGCTGGGCGTTAAGCAAACAAACAAACAAACAACCTATAATTCATTCAGATGAAAAAGTAGTGGTCTGATGATACATTTGTACATACTTTGATTCCAAGAAAACAATAGACATGAAACTAAGTCAGCTTTGTTCAGGTTCCAGAGAAGATGACAGACGAGAATTGGCTGGTGGCTCTGAAGATGGACAGTAAATCGAAACGGCAGCGCTACTACACCTTCTTGAAAAGAAATGAAATGAAGGATAATTCTCGGCGGCGGAAACAAGAGCTGAAACAACAGCAGAGAGCAGAGAAACAAGAGGAAAACCCTGAGGAAGAAAAGGAGAGTGTACCCAAGAGCACCCTCTTCATGACAATTTATAGTGCTACAATGCACAAGGTACTTTCAGAATCTGTTTCAAAATCATACTCTGGAGATCTTTTTAGAGATAACAGTTCATTCTGAATCTCACACTTGAAGTATAAGAGAGGGATGGTTCAGGGGATTGGGGTGAGAAGATGAAGAGAAGGGTTTGTGTGTGTGGATGGGTGTGTGTACATCTCTTCTGTTGTTGACATGTGTATGCTGGCTATTGTTGATGCTTTTCACGAGATTTTGGGGATTTTCTTGAAAGGTGCACAATCAACATAAATGACGCCAAGTTTAAATGAAATACGATCGCTCTCACAGAAGAAAACGAAAACATTAGCTGTATAGACTTGTATGGGATAAAATACAATTTTATTGTATCAAAAATAAATTGGAACCAATGGTAGGTTATTGGAACGTGTAATTTATGACAAAACAAGACGTTACATTTACAGTACGTCGACATGTTTACTTTAAAGACCATGGGAGGACGTACTGTTAATGTAAAAGTTTGGTTCTAATTATATGTTCCAATAAGATTCTGAAGTTTGGAAGGTTAGCAGTCTTTCTGTTTTTGAATTTTTATGTATGTTTTGTATTTGCAGGCAGGAAACCACCGCCTTGCTCATGCTATGCAGTTTGGCCAGCCCCTCATCTTTGACATGGACTACGAACAGTACATGAGACATCAGGACTGTCAGAACCTCGTCAGCCAGTTGCTTATGACCTATGGCAAGAACCGCGACTCCCCTGATCCCTTCCACTTCATATTTGCCTCCCTTAGCCCCAAAGGCAAGGTGTTTTCCATGCTGCAGAAAGCTAAAATGACTGGCCAGCATTTCATGGGGACCATGACGGACAGAAGTTACCTGGACTTGTTTCCACGGGAACAGCTCGTGTACCTGTCGCCCCACTGCCGTGAGACATTGAAGGAGGTCAATGCGAATGATGTGTACATTATTGGGGGTTTCAACGACAAGTCTTGTCAGAAACCTATTTCACTGGCCAGGGCTAAGGAGCAGGGCATCCGCACGGCCAAGTTTCCTCTTGATTCGTACCTGTTGTGAGTGATGAATTTTTGTTGTCGTAAAACCTCTTATTGTTAGAAGAATATAGTGTATTTCTTTTTCTTTCCATTTGGCAGGAAGAAGCGTAGTGGAATTGGAAATGAATTTTGTTTGTTTTGTAAGAGGACGTTTTAAAGGTTTTACAACTGTACAGTAATTGGTAAAGCTAAATACGAGACTTCTTGCAGACAAGTTACTCAGTTGATGAACTTTTCAGAAAGTACTGATGTCCAAATGTGTTGTTTCATGTGGGGTCCAAGCCCTCACTCTGGAACAGGTGATAGTGATAGTTCTTTCAGACACTACTCATTTGATGGACTTTACAGAAAGCATTGGGGTCCATTTGTGTTGTTTCAGGTTGGTTGTGGGGTCAAAGCGCCTTACTCTGGACCAGGTGATAGTGATAGTTCTTGCGTGCATGCGGACACTACTCATTTGATGGACTTTACAGAAAGCATTGACATCCATTTGTGTTGTTTCAGGTGGGGTCACGGGTCCAAGCGCCTTACTATTGACCAGGTGTTGGCGATCCTTCTGGAACAACGCAGAACCAAGAACTGGGAGGAGGCCTTCAAAGTGATTCCCAGGAGAAAGCTTAACAGAGAAAAATGTTGACGAGGCCTACTTGGAACTGCGTTTTTTTTCTCATTTAATTTTGATCAGGAATTGATCCATGTGAACATCAGCACACAGCTGCTGTTTAATCTGTTGTCACTGCAGTCCTTGATTGAAAATGTGACTTATGTACAGTGAGGGTCTATTTTGCTGACTAACAGTAACCAGGGGCTCACATCCACGTCGGACATTGGACATACACGGATATTTTTTCCAAATGTCCTATACATTTTTCATGCAAGAGGACATATATGAATATCCTATTGTTTTTGTCACAAAGTGGTCATTGTCCGATTATCCTTTCATTTGATCCGGACATTGTCAGTACTTTCCAATTTACAGTAGTTTGATTTCCTATTTTATTGATATTTTGCGAAGCGATGTGTCTCTCCAAGCAGACGAAACTTGGAGAGACTTTATGTGCTTTTTATAGAGAAGAGCTTCCAAGGGTCGCAACTCTGAATGCTCTAAGCCGGTTGACAGTTTTATTTGTTCTGTAACGTTTGTGACAAGAAACTAGTCAAGTTTAATTAAATTTACGTTTTGTTGCGGGGAAAAAATGTCCTATTCATTTATTTTTGTTCAGGACAAATGTCCTATCACTTTTGCATTGTCCAGGACATTTTTCCTATGCCACCTCTCATGGATGTGACCCCCTGAGTAACATGCTTAAAATGTGAGTAAGATTTTACAAGCTTTGTAATTTGTTTTAAGCGCATTGAAGAGTTTAATACTCACCCACACAAGTGAATTTGTTGGCAGTCCTGTGTTTTTCTAAGCTGTTTGATTGTGAAGAAACATATTTCATTATCCGTAGCATTTGGTGGAATCCCAAGTTGCAAATGAGCAGAGTATAATACGGAATATGCTATGCTGATTCTGTGTGTGTGTGTGTGTGTGTGTGTGTGTGTGTGTGTGTGTGTGTGAATGGGTGTTGGAAGATTAGTTATTTGAGGCAAAGTTGCATCACAGATCGAAAAAAAAGTCATTGGTCGTTATCAAAATTAGACTGCAAGTCATCATGTTAACTAAACTATTCCACTAGATGATATTCAGCCATGACTGTCAGACGATTTCAAGATCATGTGAATCCAAATTCGGTCCCTCTCTAACTGCAAGATCGCATAATTTGTGATTCTGTCGAGATGAAGATGACCTTTATTCCAGGCTTTCAATCATGGATAAGACGAGTCAAGATGAAGATGACCTTTATTCCAGGCTTTCAATCATGGATGAGACAAGTCAAGATAGAAGATGACCTTTATTCCAGGCTTTCAATCATGGATGAGACGAGTCAAGATAGAAGATGACCTTTATTCCAGGCTTTCAATCGTGGATGAGACGAGTCAAGATAGAAGATGACCTTTATTCCAGGCTTTCAATCATGGATGAGACGAGTCAAGATGAAGATGACCTTTATTCCAGGCTTTCAATCATGGATGAGACGAGTCAAGATAGAAGAATGTCAAAAGCCAAATGTATCAATTTTATGGGACGAAATTAAATACAAGTGTGATATACCATGACATTTTGTGTGTGTGTGAACCATCTGGGAAGCATGAAATTCAAGCAATATGTTACACTTTCATCAGCTTCACAAGTGCATGTACACTCTTTCTGCATTCTTCCAAATGATCCTCCAGCAAAGCAAAGTAGATTTGTTCTTTATTTCTTGAAATATAGTTTGTGGAGAAAGATGAGCTCAAATACTGTGTGCAAGTCATCTTTTCAATATCGATCGAGCACATGCCAGTGGATGTAAAGTGACTTTTATG
Organism: Littorina saxatilis; assembly: GCF_037325665.1. Classification (NCBI taxonomy): domain Eukaryota; kingdom Metazoa; phylum Mollusca; class Gastropoda; order Littorinimorpha; family Littorinidae; genus Littorina; species Littorina saxatilis. The sequence goes on from NC_090248.1 coordinate 38,439,394, forward strand.
TAAACACTGTATATAGGAATTCCTACAGGACCTGTATCCCAGGATGAATGCTCATTCTATCACACATGCATGTATGCATGCACACACACACATTCTCTCTCTCAGTCACACATAAACATGAAGGCACACATCTGCAATAAAAAGAGTATTCTTGACATTCACACACCAAGAATAATGTACAATGTAATTAATCCTATTCATCAGATCTTATTATTGGGAACACCCCCCTACCCCTTTGAAACCATAACCCCAGATCTATTTTAAGCAATGTATAGTCAAATCAACTACATGTATAACACCACTTTTATTATCGTTTGTTTACTAGCTTGCATTTATTGCACACTTTCTCACTCATTCAAACGCTTTGGTGTATATTCTTGAATGTCCTCATAGAATGGTGTGTGTTCATAAACAACATGTTGGTTCCATCAGGTCCTGTTAACAAAAGCAGAACACCTCAAATTAGTTACCACCACAATTACTACCACAATTAAAACCGGTTTAACACACACAAACACACACACCAGAAATCAAATTGCAATAAACATTGAAACCCAGGAGTATATCATTTTAGCAACATTGTTACATTTTGTTCCTCATGCATACATAGACCTATGATAGAACTTACTGTAAGCAGTCAAAGTTTATTCTGTTTACTCTAGCATATAAGTTTGAAAGGTTTTGTTCTGTGATTTAGGAGGAGAATCCAGGCTTTCTGTAATTTTATGTCGGCTTTGGTTTGGTACCTTATGTGAAAAGACAGTCTTAGTTCTTAACTATGTCAAAATCAAACAAACACACAACAAAAATAGTAACGGTTTGCAACAGGCATGGATCTATAGGAATTATAATTACTCCCCTCCCCCCCCCAAAAGTCACTTGTCAGTTGACTACGTATGGGGATTATCCCTTGAACCCCCCCCCGACAATACAAAGCTTTTTTTTTTTATATAAATCAGCGATGGTCATGATGGGCCAACAACAGTTGTACATGTACACTGAACAACTCCATAAAAAAGTCACTTGTCAGTTGACTACCTATGGGGATTATCCCTTGACCCCCCCTTGACAATACTAAGCGCTACAATTTTTTTTCAGTCATGGTCATGGGCCAACAACAATGGTACAGGGTGACCCCCAAAAACTGCAACACTCAAACATGCTAATAACTTCTACATCGGTTAACCGAATCATTTTATATTTTGGGGACATAAACTTCAGCCAATGCATGACCCTTCCAGAAAGTGACATTTTTACATTTGAAAGACTCTGACTTACATGCAATTTCAAAATAACTTGCCAAATTCGGGGATTGACTCAACGGTACGAGGTTTGAAATTGAGCGGTAGCCAAACTAACCCAATTTTAGCTCTCCAGATTGTTACCTTTGGAGTTGTTCGAATGACATAATCAACATCAGACAATCAGTGACTTGAATACAGCAATGAATCGCAGGATCACGGCATTTCCCATGGATGAATGTGTTTTTGTCATTGATGAATTTTGCGCGACATTGCGCAAGTGTAACTTTACAAAGAAGGGGTTAATTTTTCCAGTCATTTGAGTTTAGCAAATATGTTCATAGTTGTTGTGCATGAACTTCAGTTCGTCCACGACCATTCAACAAAGTTTCGAGTCTGTAGGTAAAATGGTCCGACATTTACCGTTTCTCCAAAATGTGTTCCAAATTACACCTCCGAACTTGTCATTTGCATGAAATCTTTTCTGTCTGGGGATTGCCCTGAACCTAGCTGTAACTTTTTTCTTCAGATCACTGATGATCTAGAGGTGAAGGGGGTGTTCGTGTATACTCAGACATTCAGATAATCCAAAAGGTAAAAGTCTGGAGGGTTTAAATCAGGTAAGAATTGCTACCGCTCAATGTCAAATCCCGTTCTGTTGAGTCGATTACCAATGGAAACTTTTTGTTAATTTGCACAAAAGTCAGAACATTTAAAGTACAAAATCGCCACTTTGTGGAAGGGTCATGCATAGGCTGAAGTTTATTTCATCCAAATGTATAGTGATTCGGTCAACAGATGTAGAAGTTATTAGAATTTTTGAGGGTTGCCTTTTTTGGGGGTCACCCTGTACATGCACAATGAACAACTCCATAAACAGAGTCGTCTTATCTTACAACACGCACGTCTTGGCCTCCTCCCTGGGACACTTGCACCTTGCCTCTTTAGGGACATCTTTGAGAACTTGATCCACATGCTTTCCGCAGCCTGAAATCAAAGTGTTTTGTGGCCATTACTTTCCTCTGCGCTACTGCATACCTCAACTCTAGCAGACGACAATAAAAACGTACTGTTCTGGAAAAGGTGACAGCATTTGGTGTGTGTGTGTGTTTGGATGGATTGCAAAAGTATATATGATTACTCAGACTTCTGTTTGCCCCAAAACAAACACACAAACACAGAAGTCATCCACTTCTTTTCATGGGAAACAAAGAATACCACAGTAGCGCACAGCTAAAGTACAATTGACTGCTGAAAAGAAAATCAAAACATGAAATCGAAAAAGTGCTAAGTTCGATGTGATGCACGAGTATGACATCATCTAGAGATGGGACAGACAAGTTCTGTAACACACATTTAATTAAGGATTCCGGTCACTAACCTGACCAAGAAGTCTTCCCACAGTTTGAGCATGTTGTTTTAAAGCACATCTTGAATCTTCAGTCTTGTTTCAGTCAAGCAGCAAATCTGCAGCACAAATACAAAAGTTTCTCATCACCAAAATGCAGTCAGGCTCACATTTACTTTGATAAAACTTGTACTGTGTCTTATGAACCTGACTGTTGATTATTAATTAGCATGGCTAATACTTTTCATCAGCATATTTATGTTTTACTGACATTAAGAATAATAAGAAAAATAATGATTTGACAATATGTATCCTCGACACACCTGAAATATCAAATCTCAGTCTTTAACACAAAAGATAAGAGTCTAGAAACGCTCACACACACATGCATGCATGCACACATGCACACTCCCACACACACAGAATGACACATTATGCATGGATGGCTTGAACGCATATTGCAGAATCAATTTTCTGAAATTGCTTAATGCATTTTAGTTGTTACATTCAGCAGCTAGCCCTTACTCTTGGATTTAAAATAGGAGGGAAAGAAGGATAATACAAAAATGCATTGAAAAAAAATCTGTTTTGTGCAAACTGATAATATATTATACCTGCATGGTGTGTGTGTGTGTGTGTGTGTACGTGTCAGTGTATCTGTGACAGTGTGTCTGTGACTTTCAAAATAATATTTGCTTTCGGCGCTGTATTCTAATGCAGCACTGTATAATTGATGTACGAAATTTCAGAATACTGTTTGCCAACAAACAATTAGACACTCACAGTCACAGTACTTTTAATGGCACTCTTTCCCACTGGTCGACTAACTCAGTCTGCAATAAAGTAACATTACCAACTCACACACACACACTCATACACAGAGCGTCCTTCGCTTTTGCTGATACAATTCACGGAAGATGATTGAAACAAAACAAAAGAGTGGAAAACACACGGACACATTGTCACTGTCACTGTCCGTGATCGACTGGCAGTCTTACTCTTAGTCTTAGTAAATAAACTTACCAACGATTCGTGACTTACCACAATGAAAGCTAGTGCGTTCTCTCGATCTCTGCTTGGACGAGTGTTCCAACGTGGTGCCGAATCGAGTCAAGGGCAATCAGGTTGTCAGTTGCAGCCTTTGACCCGTAGTTCTAGATCGATCACACAATGCATAGTGCTAAATCAGCCGCCGCTTGCAGACGAACGTGTTGTGTGACAGGGCACTGCGCATGCGCGAAAGTCACAGGCACATGAAATTGTATCATATCATCCTTAGGTCAAGACTGGAGTTCTAACAAATAAACACGTACACAGCAACAAAGTTAACATTACTACTGGGTTTCCTTTGTAGTGTTCTAATGTTGTTAATTTTTAGAAATCAATGATCACTAATGCAGAATTCAAAGTGAAATGACTAGCTCAGTTTGCCGCTTTTATTCTAAGTTTATTAAATTTGGTTAATTGAACATTGATATATATGTTGTATGGTGATTGTATTAGTATGCCTTTTTGCTTATGTTTTTTTTAATTCTGTTTGTGTTTCTAGTTTTCATATGCCTGCATTTGTGTTTGTATTTAAGCTTGTTATTTTTAGTTTGGCTACCCAGCCCACTGTACTGAAGCCAAAACTTGAAAATAGAATCTCATAATAATGTCTATGTATGAAGATAATAACACACACAATAGGGGAGACCGGGGCTAGTCCGCCTACTGTTGTGCTTTACAGTAGCATAACTGGCGAGTTTGATGAACTAGAAGACTGATTTTTTATTTTACATCAAGACAAATGTGTAGCTGATATCAATGTGCAGACAGTTTTTATGTGCGCATGAACATTTCTTGTACATACTGCTTTAAGTAGACCTACCCTAACCTAGGCGAACTTGCCCCAAGTCGGGGTAAGTCTGCCTACAGGGTGGGGCAAGTCCGCCGCTCTCATCCCATAGTAGGTACAAGACTAGTAGTGGGCAAGCTTTATACACAGTGACACACGCACGCACGCACACACAGTCAGTCAAACAAGCACCCGATCAGTGGGAAAGCTTTTTTTAATTCCCTTCAATATTTAGGTTCAAAAATGCCAATGACAAAATTCAAAAGAATGTCGAAAGAATGTAACACTAATCGGCGTCAGTCTTTTTTAGACATGAATCTGCAATCTTTACCATCGAGAATAGATGGAGTCACCATCAGAGTCACAGTTATGGCAGATGTAAACTGGACCGTTTCCCACACCTGCACATTCGTCATGGCGAACATGCCCCATGACAAATAGGCGGACTTGCCCCCGCACGGGCAGGCAACTCTAGTGCCAGATAGCGAGCACAACATGGGAAGGAAGAAGCAAAACTTTCGTCAGAACTCGACCTTAATTAACGCACTTTCACTCGACACCAAGACTAAGTATTTGTTCTCAGAGGTAATGCATCAAAACCTAAGTCAACTCCTATGCATTCATGTTACAAAAATGAAGAAAAACACTTTTTGTGACCTGTACTCACGATATATGGGCGCGCAACCTCTGAACTTCTGCAGGATATGGCGGGAAGAAGGGACACCACTCTCACATGATGTGAATCACTAAAAGGTGGCAAACGTAAGAATAAACAGACAAAGACGGATGTGCCCCGGGGCGGACTAGCCCCGGTCTCCCGTAACAGAGAGAGAGAGAGAGAGAGAGAGAGAGAGAGAGAAAGAGAGAGAGCGAGAGATAGAGAGAGAGAGAAAGAGAGAGAAAGAGATAGAGAGATAGAGAGAGAGTCTTTTTTAAATGTCATCATGAGACCTCAGGCAGGTTTACAAGATGAGTACAAATAACACAAGACAAAAGACAACAAATCACACAACCAGCCATTTAAGGAGACATGCATACCCATGTTCACACAGTCAGACTTATCTACTCAACCCCCCCCCCCCCCCCCCCCCAGATCATCCACCCTTCTACTCCCTCAACAACCCCCCACACACACACACACACACACAAGATATGTCATTGTTCATATACTTTATTTACATTGATATCATCACCTTCATGATTGAAACCATGCGCTGCTTTAAATAACAATGCTTGAAAGTGAACAAACACAAAATAAACACCAATACTGTGCATATATATCAAAGCCCTACAAAAAAGAAAGAAAGAAAGAACTTTGTGTCTTTGACAGTGTTTTGTATTGCAGTTATTTGGGTAGGAGAAAAAAATCAATTATAATAAACCTCTAGCACACCGTCTGATTAAAATGAATCATCAAAGTCTGATTTCATAACTGAATCTGGAAAGGAAGAGCAAAACAACTTGTTGGTTGGCAAAAATCAAGTTAAAAGGAAAAAAACCGCCTGTGTATGTCCTAGACACTGACCACATATGAACTGAACAGATCTTTGTATACAAGGATAAGCAACTACCGTAAGTCTTAAATTCCCAATCCACAATTGTTTTAGCAATTTTTTTTCTTCTGTTCACTGCATATGAGATGAAGTAAAAAAAATTTGGTCAAGCTTTCAAAATCATCAATCTCATTTGAAATAATATGTGCTGCATTGAAACGTACAAACATTGTTTCTGGTTTCTGCTGACTCTTCTTGAACAATATCACTTACCCTCCATACGAACATCACTTTACATAACTATATATGTACAACAGAGGCATGCAAAGAAAATCCTATTTGACTGATCATTTCCTTAGACAAATGCACAAAACTAAGAATGAACACAAGGAATGCTGGATATTTCATCAAATTACATCAAATACATCAATCAAAGCATCATTGGCGGGTTTGGCTGCTCAAATTAATGCTCATATTTCTATTGGATGAAATGGGGCTGTGGGCCATATATAGTTCTCATCATATGAAAAGGGATCCCTTTCGGCGTTAATGGTGAAACCTAAAAACTTCTTTCAAATCATTGAAAACTTTGCTGTTGTTTCGGCAGATCTGCAGGACTTTTTACATGGTGGGGGAGAGTTGTGATCAAGGTCTTCCTTAATGTTTGCAAAATTGCCGAAACTTCTACAGGCATTTTCGCAAATTTGCCAAAGAAAATAAATACCAGCAACATCCATGTATGAAACGATGATTTGGCAAGTCATCGTCTAATCTGTAATTTGGCAACCACAAGTCAAGTTCATGTATCATCAACATCTTACCATCACTATTTAAAGGGACAGCACACTTGGGAAATGATCATTTGAGACATTTTCTCACTTTGAGTTGCGATCTTTAAGCAATGACACAACTCTAATTGCACGTGTTTTGAAATGAACTATGCGTAAATGTTGAATGGTGTTACATATTCCACAGCGAAACGATCTTTACGAAAGATTGCATATAAACCAAATGATACCCCCGGAATATTAAAGAAGGAACTGGGAAAACCATGGCTACCTTAGAGATGGTCAGAGAAAATCCCTCTTTCATCCCAATCCTACAAGCCTTGTCGGGTGCAAAAACTTTCATCTTTATTTAATGGCCTTACAATCTACAGACATCTTTTTCCAAATTTATTACATCTTCAATGTACAGATAAAACCAAGAAAATCATGTAGTCACCGTTTGAACAGATTTTCAATGAAACTTCATGATCATGCTTGCATGCACACATCATTAGAGATGTTCAAAACGTCAATAAACAGTTCAACAAAACAGACACTTTTGGAACGAGACATACTCACATGTAAACCTATTTTGAACCAAACATCAACAAAATATATCAATGAACATTCAAAGATCATAAACCCGCACTGTGCAAAGTGTGGCACTTGTAAAATGATACCACGACGATGAAATGTGTACACAGAAAACGAAGCTTATGAATGAGAAAACTGAGCACTCTTGTTGACTAGAACTTTAAGTTGCCAATCGATGGAAGGTCTGGCAGTTTGATGTCTTTGAATTTCTGCGGAATGTTCATTTCTTTCACCGCTGAAACTGCTCGTGCAGGGGCTGCTGAAATTCCAGCCTGAAAAAACAAACAAACAAACAAAGAACATAAATGTTGAGTGTAACAGTGTATTTATAGGAGATATAGAAGCGCACTAAAGACAGTACACATTTAGTCCGTGCACAGGGCTGAGAAAGTATGTCTTGACTCATTTACGAGGCGATTGGCACTCTTTCGTCGTCTATAACTCAGATCATAACTATAGCCGATGTTATTTTCTCTGCCAAGTTACGTCCGAAACAAGCCCACTTGACAAATCACACTCATTAAATCCAAACCCTCGTTCAGATAATCTCATCTCGGGCAGTGTTTATTGTGACATTATAGTGTTGTTGTTGTTGTTGTTTCTTTCTCAGTTCCTTTCAGGCCCGTCAAAACTGGCTTAGTGTGAATAAAAACTTCACCGCATTGTTGTTTTCCTATCAGATAAACTGAGAGACTTTACGCACGGTTGTTAGATTAACATTTTGCTTGTCACTCTTGCTTATTCATTTTTGGCTCACGTAAGTGTAGCCTATGCGATGCTAACTTTTGTCTGTCTGTGCGTGCGTGCGTATGTATGTATGTATGTATGTATGTATGTATGTATGTATGTATGTATGTATGTATGTATGTATGTATGTATGTATGTATGTCTGTGGTAGAAACTTTAACATTTGACTGAACACCGAAATACTAATTTTACCTGGTTATTATTTAAGCAACAGCTTCAAAGTATTGAAGCAATGATCAACATTTCGTCGGCACGTATGTAGTTAAAGTGTGTATCCAAAGAAAACGGGTGGTGAGGGATTTTGGGGGGGTAAAAACAGGTGACTGGTTTGTGTCGTGTGTGGTATGTAGACCAGGTCAGGGGTCAAGGTTAGGTCAGATCGCAAGAAGGATTGTGGTATAGATACAGTTATCACCGAGCTGCAGTTCGCCGATTCGGAGAAGACGATTTTACATTGTTCGGTTTCGTAGCTCCAGAAAAATAGATAAAGAAGATACCAAAGGAGATTTCCTACAGGTTAATCTGCACAGCGTGTTTCCAGTGTCTGCGCGAGGAAGCGCAGCACTGTCGAAAGCGCAGTGTCGATCTGGCCATCTCAGGCAGTCGTGTCCCCGTAAGTAGGCTACAGACAGACAGATCTAGATCAAGTGTCTCGCACTCTTGCACCGTGTCACCTATGCTTACTGTGTGTGTGTATGTGTGACGGAGTGATTGAGTTTGTGTTACTGTTTGTTGATTTCTTACGTGAGCCTTGAAGGCTTCGCCTCTTGTTTTTTAAGTTATGGAAAGTAAAATAAAAATTCCAAGCAACCAAAAAAAAGAGAAAAGAGGGACAAGTTGTGTGACCAAGATCAATAGTAAGCCCTCTTTAATTAATGACAGTACATGCAGGGCACCCCACTGACGCCCCACCTTGAGGGTCCCGGGACCCCCACTTTGAATGTTTAGAGGATCATGGACCCCCTTATTGGAGTTTTAGAGGGTCCAAGGGAGTCCAGGGGCCCCAGAGCACCTGGGTACTTATAACAAGTTGTGATCACGCTTAGTGTTCAACTTTGTTGAAATGTCAACCTTGTTGAATGGAACACACACACACACATACACCGGCTCGCTCGCTCACACACACACACACACACACACACAGAGCTCTCTTCCACTGTGCTTGAAAACGGCACACTCATTTGGTCGGTGGTGGTGACAATTTTTCCCTCTATTAGTTCGCTGGATCTGTGTCACTATGTTTGTTCACCATTGAAGGTACCGGCATGGTTTTGCGCTAGCTACCCGTGCTTTTTAGGATCATAACCTTTGCCAGGCGCAGCAACATCTGCATCTGCTTCAGCCTCCTATACGATGTCGTTCCCGCGTGAAATTGGCATAGATGCTTGCTCTAGACAGCTGACGACTACAAGTCGGAAACATTACCTAAAGTACGAATGATAACAGAAATTTAGTGTATCCCGGGACCCGCATTTTTTAGGTTTAGTGCGTCCCCAAACACCCTCCATTAATTTCTAGTACGTGTTTTAGGCGTCAGCATAAAATCTCCATCCTTGAGTTATAAACTTTGTTTGTTCGTTCCCCCATGTGTTTCCCAAAGAAATGCTAATTTCTCACCCAGGAGGAAGTTGAAGCTTAAAGCCCTCACAGGAAATCAGTACCTACTATTATGGACTTGAAATTGATATGATGAGAAAAAGAGGGAGGGGGCCGTGAGATTGGAGATGATGGGGAAGGGCCTGTAAAAAGTTATAGGTCATTTGATAAAAATGGAATGAATTGCAGGTTTGTACCACTTCACCGTTCAATCTGGGTAACAGTACGTTAAATTGGGCCTGGGCCTTTTAAAAGAAATTTACAGACCTGTTTACCCTAAACCCGAGGCAAGAGTACTTTCCCAAAAAGTTGAGTGTATTTTTCAAAAAGTTGGTGTACTTTGCAAGCAAAGCCATATGGGCTAGGGAAAATGTACGCGTGGGTGCAAACGTGTTTGTGTAAGAATAGCATGTCTTGTGAACACCTTCAGAATTTAACTCCTTCCAATACAACAGGGATAAAACAATTTTATTTACCTGTCAGTTTATAGCATTATAACCAGTGTCTACCAAACAGATTGATAATGAAAAGATGAAGTTCGTGAAATAACATCTGCGGTTGACATTGCTTCAGCGCGGACTAGCCTTTTCTTCTGGCAGGATTTGCTTTTCGGGAATGAACTTCATAATTCCTTGGCAGCTTTCAGCGGATTTCTTTGCAGCAATCTTGTCCATGTGAGTTTTGGAACTGCAGTGTCGTTCGATGTCATATTTCCCAGCATGGGCAACGGAGAAATCTGATTTACAATACTTGCAGTGTGCATGACTTTTTCCCATAGTAGACTCCACAATTCCTGGCTCTTTCTTATATTTCTCCCAGAAAATCTGCTGCTTCTGCTAAACGGGCACATTTTTCCGCTTCATTTTGCCACGATTGTCCAGACGATCGCACGTGCCAACAACTGAACAAGGTTTCCACAGCTAAAGACTCGCTGTCATGGTTATCTCCCTTCGACCGAAACCGGTATCAGTTGTACCATTCCGTAATCAGCACACAAACACCGGAAAACGTATTCTAGACTTTTTCTTAGGCGTATTTTGTGCGTGTGTCGCGTATTTGCGTACCGATAATAATTTGGCGTACAAAATACGCCCAAATGGTACTAGTAAACAGGTCTGAATTTAGCATTTTCAATTTTGACATAGGGATAACAAGTCGCGTAAGGCGAAAATACAATATTTAGTCAAGTAGCTGTCGAACTCACAGAATGAAACGCAATGCCATTTTACTCGTAGCATCGTCAGGCCACCGCTCATGGCAAAGGCAGTGAAATTGACAAGAAGAGCGGGGTAGTAGTTGCGCTAAGAAGGATAGCACGCTTTTCTGTACCTCTGTTTGTTTTAACTTTCTGAGCGTGTTTTTAATCCAAACATATCATATCTATATGTTTTTGGAATCAGGAACCGACAAGGAATAAGATGAAAGTGTTTTTAAATTGATTTCGACAATTTAATTTTGATAATAATTTTTATATATTTAATTTTCAGAGCTTGTTTTTAATCCAAATATAACATATTTATATGTTTTTGGAATCAGCAAATGATGGAGAATAAGATAAACGTAAATTTGGATCGTTTTATAAATTTTTATTTTTTTTTACAATTTTCAGATTTTTAATGACCAAAGTCATTAATTAATTTTTAAGCCACCAAGCTGAAATGCAATACCGAAGTCCGGGCTTCGTCGAAGATTACTTGACCAAAATTTGAACCAATTTGGTTGAAAAATGAGGGCGTGACAGTGCCGCCTCAACTTTCACGAAAAGCCGGATATGACGTCATCAAAGACATTTATCAAAAAAATGAAAAAAACGTTCGGGGATTTCATACCCAGGAACTCTCATGTCAAATTTCATAAAGATCGGTCCAGTAGTTTAGTCTGAATCGCTCTACACACACACACACACACACACACACACACACACACACACACACACACACACACACACACACACGCACGCACGCACGCACATACACCACGACCCTCGTTTCGATTCCCCCTCGATGTTAAAATATTTAGTCAAAACTTGACTAAATATAAAAAAGGGATAAAATTCCAGACCAACCTTTTAAAATTGACAAACACCACAGAATTGTAAAAAAAAAAAGGCAACCGAAAAGGCACTGTACAATACATGCATACATACATTTGTGTTGCTTCGCCGTGTCACAAGAACAAAACATAGACAACACATATGCATGTTTCATTATCCACACTAAACTTTTTAAGAAATAATACGAGTTTTATTTTCTTAAAAGTTTCACTAGTGTCAAAATATGTCGGTATAATTAACAACTTCTGTCTTCAGCATGTATCAAAAATGTCACGTTATCAGAATGTTATCGTTCACATTCCCCGCGGAGAGACTGTACCAAAGACTGTAGGACACCGCCTCTCTGCTCAGGAATAGCCGACTTTTACAATGGGCCACTGAGAGAGCCCTTTAGTGGCAGAGGTGGGATAGCTCACTTCACTGTGGCCAACTTTTGCCTTGAAAACAACAGCAACAACAACAACAACAACAACAGCACTTTTTTGTATCCTTTTCTAATTTTCAACATCATGTAATGATTTACCCACCGTTAAATAAGTTTGTTTGCAAGTTTTATACGGTATTTGAAAGAAAAGGATACTTGTGTTGTCGCTGTATAGCAAATGTTTTTGCAGTGGATCAATTGTTCAGAATTGAATAAGTAAACGAATAACAAATACAGAAATTAATGAGTAAATAGGATTGCACAGATAAAAATGCCCATAAAACATGGTGGTTTCCCCTGTTGCTGTAAGCAATGTTCTCCAGAAAATGTGAAAGCTGTTTCAAATTGTTTCTTTGTTTATTTTCTTCCTTCTCTGTCTACAAAAGAGATGCTGAATGAATAGGGAGAATAAATGTATGAGTAGATCGAAACAATAAGTAATGAAAATATGAAAACAAGAAGAGCAAACGCTCGATCGAGTCACTTTCGCAGTTCTGAATATTATATGAGGCATCAGATGGACAGGAAGAAATTGCTATTCACAACACAATACAGATGTAAATAATTTGATGTAAAGAATAATCCTATAAAGTTTGAATCAAATCCGATGAATAGTTTCAGAGATATGATATTTCAATTTTTTTCCTTCAAGACATACCTGTGACCTTGAAAAAGGTCAAAGGTCACCAAAGCAGACGTCAAAGTGTAGAGGTCACTGGGAGTCACGTTCACATAAAATTTGAGCCCGGTCACTTTTATAGTTTCCGAGAAAAGCCCAACGTTAAGTTGTGTGTTGCCGAACAGAAAAGGCTAGTTATCTCCCTTGTTTTTCTGATAACGTTCGTAAAAGGCTACAGATGTAAATACTTTGATGTAAAGAATAATCCTACAAAGTTTCAATCACATCCGATGAACTTTGTCAAAGATATACAAGAAGAGCAAACGCTCGATCGAGTCACTTTCGCAGTTCTGAATATTATATGAGGCATCAGATGGACAGGAAGAAATTGCTATTCACAACACAATGAGTCACGTTCACATAAAATTTGAGCCCGGTCACTTTTATAGTTTCCGAGAAAAGCCCAACGTTAAGTTGTGTGTTGCCGAACAGAAAAGGCTAGTTATCTCCCTTGTTTTTCTGATAACGTTCGTAAAAGGCTACAGATGTAAATACTTTGATGTAAAGAATAATCCTACAAAGTTTCAATCACATCCGATGAACTTTGTCAAAGATATAAAATGTCTAATTTTTCCTTTGACGCTGACCTGTGACCTTGAAAAAGGTCAAAGGTCAACGAAACCATCGTTAAAGTGTAGAGGTCATTGGAGGTCACGACTAAACAAAATATGAGCCCGATCGCTTTGATAGTTTCCGAAAAAAGATATAAAATGTCTAATTTTTCCTTTGACGCTGACCTGTGACCTTGAAAAAGGTCAAAGGTCAACGAAACCATCGTTAAAGTGTAGAGGTCATTGGAGGTCACGACTAAACAAAATATGAGCCCGATCGCTTTGATAGTTTCCGAGAAAAGTCCAACGTTAAGGTGGTGTCTACGGACGGCCGGCCGGACGGCCGGACAGACTAACACTGACCGATTACATAGAGTCACTTTTTCTCAAGTGACTCAAAAAACACTACATGAACAGATTTTTCATGGGCTAACTCATATTGATTTTTCAACAAGAAGCACAATCTGGAAGATGAGATCGGAAGCGTGATCCTTTCTTCTTATTTGTTTTAAATTTAAATCCTTCCAAGCGTTATTGAGTTAATCAACTTGAAACAAATAAAAATAAAAACAAAAACCAACAACAAACATGCAACTTAATTTTAAAAGATAGGTGAGTACACATCCAACAGCAATTTTGTAAAATAAACCGAACAAAAAGATACGATCATTTAACGATGTTTACACTTCGAATCGAATGCGAGACAACATTTTGACAGTATTTAGCTGCGTAATGGGGCCACCTCATCGACCACTCCATTCTCGCTACACTGACTGAAGCCACAGGCGTTGAACATGCCCATATTTTGAGGCAGATTTTGCAAGGCCATGCAAGGTAAGGCAGATTTATCGCACGACTTTGCGGCAAGGGCAAGTCGGCTATTCTACAGCTATTTGCTCCACTGGCTTCAGTTGCCAAAAACTCGAGGCTCAGAAACAGGGGTCTGGATACTCGCAAATAAACTAATTTACTTTTAGGCAGCAACTATTCACAGTTAGATTTTAATAATAGTATACTATTATACACCATATTTTGATGTATTCTGTTATTTATTTTCCTTTTACTGTAACACCTTTAAATTAAACAATTAAAAGGTTGTTACCTTGGCTGAACTTAGTGTTCATAGTTTTATTTTCTTCTTCTGTTTACTCATTGATAAATTGCTCTTGAAAATTGTTCCGTAATATGTACATGCATGCATAATTGCATTCCCCTAAATCATGTCGGAGTAGGGTAACTTCCCTTCAAGGAAAATCAAGGTTGTTAGATGTTTTGGGGGGGAAAGTTCAGAAAGAAAATTATTGGGTTGATTTTAAAGTCAGAGGAAATTTCTGTGCACTTGCAAATCTAAATGTTACTCACTTGCCTGTTGCGCTAATTATTGGAAGGGTTGGAAGGGTTTAACTTCTGCATCCCTGCAAAGGGGAGTAAACTTCACACCTTCAAAGCGGTGCATGTTCATACCCTGTGGATTAAAAACAATGGCTACATTTCTATTTTCCTCTTGACTCAACCAGTGTTTATGGGACCTTTTCAGCTTCAGGAGGAACCACAGTTGCAATTTTATGTGACATGGAATACTGAGTTATAAAAAATCAAACAAACAAAAAACACAACAGAAAACACAACAGGAACCAGTTTGGGTAAATTCTTCATCAACATTCAATCAGCCTGTCGCCGACGTCTTCAGGATGGTAATTTGCAAGTCAGGAATGACTGCATGTGATCACATGTACAGTGTATTGTCATAATGGATATATTACGTCATTATCTTTCGCGTGCGCTCAATCTTTCGAGTTCTCTCGCGTTCTGTCTGGTCTGCCTGTCTCTCTCTTTCCCCTCACACACACACTCTCTCTCTATCTCTCCTTTCCTTCATCTTTCTTTCATTCGTATACTCGATATATGTCTGTTGATACAAGCATTTGGTATACACTTTGATTGATCTTTCACTGAGGTAATGAGAAAAATGTGTTTTGTGACATACTGCTCTGCGAGGTAGTTCGAGAGTGAGTTAGTAGTCAGCAATTTTGCAGTTTGTTTGCGGTTCGATTTACTTATGAGTGTTTGGTTTTGCCTGAAGCGTTATAGAATTTGTTGTTTTGTAAACTATTTGTCTGTGGAGGAGATTTTGCATATTATATATTTGAGGGGGTTTAAGTTAATTGCAGCTTGTAAGTAGGCTGGGAGAAGTTTTGAAGCCCTCCCCTTCCCTTCTTCCCGTGCTGCCAGAGCGGCATTTCAATTGGTCCCGTTAGCTGTGATGTAGGATCAGGTCCTGTTAGCTATAAAAGCTGGGGTATCTTCATCCTCAGGGGGGGGGGGGGGGGGGGGGGGGGAGTTGTTTGCCGTCTGTACGAAAAGCATCAAGCCTACTAATGCAGTTTTTGGCACTTCTTCCCTTGAGTTGTGGTTTGTTTGTTCTGAAAAGACTTGAGCCTACTCATCGCCGATGCTTACGTCGGGCCAGGACACAGAATAAAAAATACCTCTTGTTTTTCCAGTTTGGCCTGCTCTTCGATGCGTGTGATGATTTCCGTCATATTGGTTTCCAGCACCATACCTCCCATCACCAGCTCTCCCAGAATGTAGTGTACCTGTAACATCATCAAAATCATTGTCTTCTTATTCGTCTTCAATAACTATTATAATAACAATTAATAAAGAACAGCATCTTTGCATCCCTATTACCAATGCTCAGAGCTACTTTATTACCATCACAATACACGTCACCGTCAAAACCATCAACCTTTTTAAAGCAT
>NC_090248.1:38457985-38482985 GCF_037325665.1 Littorina saxatilis
TTCTTAACAGATTCAGAGGAGAATTGGTCAGTTAGACCTGGATTAAACACAAACATGCATACACATGTGCAAATGTACTGGATTAAATGCCTGCCAAACGGTTGTGTGACGTGTCTAGTGTGTTGGCGAAGTGTCTTGTGCTTGTCACTTCTCGCTTTCAGCCCTCACCGCTGGCTAGCACCGTCTGTCCTTTTTAGGACAATGCGAAAAGAGAGCAGAATGCGTCAGTCTCTCCTGCCAGTACAATAACCTCTCCACAACAAGCCCTATGTAGTGCCTCCATCGCGGCGACAGGCTCGGAGGAGGTTGGCCCCAAGACGTGCGGCATGCGGGCCCACCGGTGTGTGGAAACGCCCAGGTGCCCACGAACCAACCTCCAGCTATGGGTCAAATAGCCGGGCAGGATAGGCTCGTCAACCCTGGCAGGCAGCTATCCTAAGAGAAGACCACTCTGAATTCAAAACGAGGGTAGAGGAGGCTCATCATCCATGGAAGGAAACTCGTCTAGGAGAAGGAAAACTCCGAAATGAAACCCACGCAGTCCCTCGAAGACGGAACGGCACTGGCCTTTTTTAGGCAGGGAGCAGACCGGGTGCCTACGCTACCCTCGACAAATGGTTGTGTCATCAACGAATCAACGTGATGGTGTCGTCTTCATGGGTCGCAGCCAGGTGAAGACGGTGCCGGGCCCCCAGCCTCAAAGGGGCCCACCCAATGCGACTGGCGACTGGATTAAATTTTTAAAAGTTGGTCAGAAAACCTCTTTCTTGCTAAAACTATTGGATGGTTAACAGGTCATAACGATTAATGTGTAAGAATTGTTTTTCTTCATCAGTGACCAAAGACTGAGACTAACACTGTTCACGACAACACATAAGCATGCTCTATTTATTTTTTTAACAAAAATAATAAAATGGCAAGGGTCGAACCAACGACCTCACGATCAACAGCACAGCTCTCTAACAACTGAGCTAAGGAGAGATACCTGCCAGGAAGTAGAAAACTAGCAATGAGTATTTTGTGAGATACCGGTGACTGCCGGTGCTCGAGCCTGCATGGGGGCTCCGGAACCGACTTGTCGGTTCCCGAGCCACTCCGTCAATTTAACAGAGCAATACTATTAAAGTCTAAGACACTCTAAGCTGAGAAACTCACGTTCCGCCTTCCAAAAAGTTGCAGACATTGTCATCTCTCTTGGATACCAAGTGGAATGTTTCCCTCACAATCTGTTGCTGAAGATCCTCTGGCTGTGTACAGAAAATGTATAAATAACAGAATACGACTTTTTACAATTTAACTCCATTCAAAAGAAGATGGAATGTACTTGTAGAAGTAAAAGCACACACACACACATTGCCTGCTTCCAACAGGGAAGGGAAAAGCAAAACAAAAGCAGCGAAAAGCTAGTCAAAATCCCCCCAAAAACTATACGAATATGGGGGGATAAAGTAAACAGAGAGGGATTTTCTTCAAAACGGTGGAAGAATTGTTATCTTATTTTGCATACATACATGTATGCAGACTCGGTGCACTTCCAAAGTTCTATCATTTGCCTGTTCAGATTCACATTTAAACAGCAAAGTGAACAAGACTAAAAGGTTGGGCCACTTAAACTACCTGAGTGAGTTACTGAGAAGCAAACTTAATAAACAGCAACATAGGGTAAGCAGGCAGGTCGCAATCTAGGTAGCCGCCCCCTTTTGTTGCTACCTTCTTGTGTTACTTACGTAAAATTGATAAAATTTTAAGACCCGAGGCTTCCCGTGGTTATTGAAAACAAGAATTGCTTTGATCATGATTGGTAAATGTCAACACACTGCTTATCAAAATACTAATTTTGACACTTCTTCGTGTAACTCATTGTCGTCTGCCAATGCAGTCGTCGACACTTCCGGTTTAGTCAAAGGGAACTTACTCTGAAGCGGTCTGACTAAATACCGCCCGACACCGCGTCTGTTTGAATTCTTTAGTGGATCCGGCGTTGCGTCATTCAGTTTTCGACCAAAAACATGCCAAACCGTGACGTTTTCATCTTTCGCCGTGTTGATATTTCGCTTCTCGGCCTCGTTGATCTAGTATAAACTCTACACTGAACAAAAAAACACCCTTCGATAGTACTGATGAGCGACCTTGTGTACCTTACATTCATGGGGCCAAATTTGTCCAACCAATTTGTTTTATTTAACTTAGAAATTTGATTCATCCTAAAATGGTTTCAATTCTTACTCAAGGGACGTAACCACTCAGTACACGTTTTCGAAGAATTCGATTTTGGGGGTGAAATCTATTACATTTTACCACCAATTTTCTTCACATGCAAGAAACTGACATGCTTTTCGTCCATACTGAATAATTTCACTTCTTAATTTTATCAGGAAACAACATTTCAGTCTTGAGTATATGTCGAGGGGGAAATATGTACACACTGAGGCAAAAGATGCCGTGTCAGTGGAATTTGCAAAAAAAAGCAACCTCGTAGGTCTATCATTACCGGCTGTACTTTCTGATGTATGAGCACCCCGTCAAATAGGCTGTCCGGGATATAAAAAAACAAAAACAAGAAAGGTATGTTTAATTTATGACTGACAAAACAAAACCGTGTCGTAACTTGATACGAGGGTAAGGTTGCCACTTTTATCTGGACGCCTTTTTACATTTAGTCTAGTTTTGACTAAATGTTTTAACATAGAGGGGGGAATCGAGACGAGGGTCGTGGTGTCACAGTATGTGTGTGTGTGTGTCTGTCTGTCTGTCTGTCTGTCTGTCTGTGTGTAGAGCGATTCAGACTAAACTACTGGGCCGATCTTTATGAAATTTGACATGAGAGTTCCTGGGTATGATATCCCCGGAAGTTTTTTTCATTTTTTTGATAAATACCTTTGATGACGTCATATCCGGCTTTTTGTAAAAGTTGAGGCGGCACTGTCACACCCTCATTTTTCAATCAAATTGATTGAAATTTTGGTCAAGTAATCTTCGACGAAGCCCGGGGTTCGGTATTGCATTTCAGCTTGGTGGCTTAAAAATTAATTAATGACTTTGGTCATTAAAAATCTGAAAATTGTAATTAAAATTATTTTTTTATTAAACGATCCAAAATTACGTTTATCTTATTCTTCATCATTTTCTGATTCCAAAAACATATACATATGTTATATTCGGATTAAAAACAAGCTCTGAAAATTAAAAATATAAAAATTATGATCAAAATTAAATTGTCGAAATCGATTCAAAAACTATTTCATCTTATTCCTTGTCGGTTCCTGATTCCAAAAACATATAGATATGATATGTTTGGATTAAAAACACGCTCAGAAAGTTAAAACAAAGAGAGGTACAGAAAAGCGTGCTATCCTTCTTAGCGCAACTACTACCCCGCTCTTCTTGTCAATTTCACTGCCTTTGCCATGAGCGGTGGACTGACGATGCTACGAGTATACGGTCTTGCTGAAAAATGGCATTGCGTTCAGTTTCATTCTGTGAGTTCGACAGCTACTTGACTAAATATTGTATTTTCGCCTTACGCGACTTGTTACATTTAGTCAAGTTTTGACTAAATGTTTTAACATAGAGGGGGGAATCGAGACGAGGGTCGTGGTGTATGTGTGTGTGTCTGTCTGTCTGTGTGTGTGTGTAGAGCGATTCAGACTAAACTACTGGGCCGATCTTTATGAAATTTGACATGAGAGTTCCTGGGTATGATATCCCCGGACGTTTTTTTCATTTTTTTGATAAATACCTTTGATGACGTCATATCCGGCTTTTTGTAAAAGTTGAGGCGGCACTGTCACACCCTCATTTTTCAATCAAATTGATTGAAATTTTGGCCAAGCAATCTTCGACAAAGCCCGGGGTTTGGTATTGCATTTCAGCTTGGTGGCTTAAAAACTAATGAGTGAGTTTGGTCATTAAAAATCGGAAACTTGTAATTAAAATTATTTTTTTATTAAACGATCCAAAAACAATTTCATCTTATTCTTCGTCATTTTCTGATTCCAAAAACATATACATATGTTATATTTGGATTAAAAACAAGCTCTGAAAATTAAAAATATAAAAATTATGATCAAAATTAAATTTCCGAAATCGTTTTAAAAACTATTTCATCTTATTCCTTGTCGGTTCCTGATTCCAAAAACATATAGATATGATATGTTTGGATTAAAAACACGCTCAGACAGTTAAAACGAAGAGAGGTACAGTAAAGCGTGCTATGAAGCATAGCGCAATCGCTACCGCGCCAAACAGGCTCGTCACTTTCACTGCCTTTTGCACTAGCGGCGGACTACGTTCAGTTTCATTCTGTGAGTTCCACAGCTTGACTAAATGTAGTAATTTCGCCTTACGCGACTTGTTGTTTCATGCTGATAACTACTAATCATATATAGCTTGTTTTCTTGCAAAGAGGTTTTGTTTTGTGTTTTGTAACCTTCAGTCTCTCTTTAGTTAACGGTTAATTAGGACTAATCAGAGCGAATAAGCAGTACGTGATAGCTAGACACTGATTCAGCAAAAACATGATGATGAAACTTTAACGGCGGTTCACGGACTGCAAATCAGTTCACCGCAACTGCATAGTCCATATTAGGCGGGCATTCTGATCATCATCGCTCAACGGCTATCGCCAGTTATCTCTCTGACCGGACGCTAAATTCCTACGCGAATCTGGCAAAACAAGAATACAGAGTTATGAGTCCCATATGTTGTTCACGAGCCGAGTGTTCGCGAGACGAAAATAATTGCAGATTGGCCGACTTCGACAGTGATCTCCGTTCTGTTCTTCGCAGTTATGATAAAGACATCGTTCTCAAGGTCAAAACAAGTCGAAATTTTGGGACTGCTGCCGGAAGGAGACCGTAATATATGGTTGCACCACTGTCAAAAAATCGTCTGCTCCAGCGAGCGCGGAAACCAAACGGTTGATTATCACGTGACACTTTTGCCATATTTAGAGTTTTTGCACAGTGAATACAGCCGCGAAAAATAGCTCGCTTGAAACTGTCTTACATATCAATTCCTTTTGAAATTTAAAAATTACACAACACCATGAAAAATCATTATTGACGATCGCGAATCTGCATACATTCATAACACATTACGAAAAGATCTAAATATGTAAAAAATCGATTTCCTCGCCAGACAAGGAAAACCAAGGCATCCTGTCAGAGATAGAATGAGCAGACTCATTTTGACCTGAGTTCAGGATGATTAGGCGGGTTGAAGCGGCCGGGGGTCTATGTCGACCAAATGAGTGGGATTCCCTGTACTGGGTGGAGTTCCTGTAAGGGGATTCCCTGTATACAGGATTCCCTCAGTGCCAGTATACCGTGCAGGGAATCCCACAGGGTGGAGGTCCTGTAGAAGAGTACGACTAGCGTTCTTCTTCTTCTTGTCGTTCGCTGTTAGATCGTCAGTCCGGACTGCAGGGCGAAACGTGCTGTCCTCTCCAAGTCCTCTCTGGGGCCGTATAGCTTCTTTTGTAGCGCTGTCTCCTCTGGCCAGGTGGTGTCCCTCAGAGCACTGTGGTATGGACAAGCCTGCAGGATGTGCTCTGCTGTCTGATTCTTGCCACACGGACATAGGGGGGAGGGAACTAGCTTCAGCTTTGTGGCCATATGATGGTTTAGTCTGTTATGTCCAGTGCGGAGTCTGAGTAGGACGACTTGTTCTTCACGTTGGAGCAGGTGGTAGTCATCTTTCTCCGCTCTGGTTTTCCTCTTGTTTTTGATGATTGTCTTTTTTTCCTTGTACTGCAGCTGGGACGTGAACTGTTCCTTTGAGGCACCTTCCTTGGCAAGTTTGTCTGCAGCCTCGTTTCCTGCTATGTCACAATGAGCTGGCACCCACTGAAGCACGGCCCTTCAGTTCTGAGCAACCTGTTGGAGGGCGTTGTTGAGCTCAGTTTCTTTGTTGGCAGACAGAGCTTGGAGTGCTGACATTGCGTCTGTCAGAAAGACGACCTGAGGACATTCATGGTCTGATCCGTCAACTATTGTGGCTGCTGTCCTCAAGGCCTGTACTTCTGCACTATAGTTGGTGCAGTGCAAACCTGTGGGAATGCTCGCTGTTTGTGCCTCTCCCTCTGGGTACCGAACTAGAACGCCGGCTCCTCCATCTCTCACAGCATCAGTGGCTGACCCATCAGTGTAGGCGTGGATCCACGCTTCTTCAGGGTAGTGGTCTGCAATCATGGCCAGGGTAAGCGCCTTCTTACTGGTGTCACTCATGTCCCGTGATGTCACGCCTTTCACAGTTGTGTTGATCTCGAGGACCCTCTGGTTGGCTTCCCAAGGTGTTGGGCATGTTCCTGTGGCATCGAGCGGCAGAGTGCTTTCCGGCAGGTGGGGTAGGTACTGTCGCTTGAGGCTTCTGCTTTGGTGCACAAAGCTTGAGCGTTTCAGCCTGTTCCTGATAGGTTTTTCCATTCTGCTGTTCATTGGGTGCTTTGGTAGGCTTTTGTATTTCTCTGCTTGGATGAGTGTCTTTGTGTCTCTTCGAGTGATCAACGGTTGGACTCCTGTCAGGGACTCCATGGTCTTGATTGGAGTTGACCTCATTGCTCCTGTCAGGATACGGAGTGCTTGATTCTGGACTTTGTCCAGGGCTTGCAGGTTGGATTTGCAAGCGCTTGACCAGGCTGGGGCTCCGTATTCAAGTTGGGGTCTCACCGTGCCTTCATACAGTGTCTTCAGGGTCTTCTCACTGGCACCCCAGTTTGTTCCAGCCAGCTTTCTCATGATTGCCAATTTGCGTCTGGCTTTGTTTTCTGCTTTCTGGATCTGTGGTTTCCAGGTCAGTCGTTTGTCGAATGTGACACCGAGGTACGTTGGTTCGTCATCATTCCTGAGTGGTGTGTCGCCAAGTTTGATGACTCCTGGCTTTTGTTTTGGGGACAAGGTGAAGAGTGTGGTCGTGGATTTCTCTAGATTGATCTTGACACACCAGTCGTCTGCCCAGGCTGCAAGTTTGTCAGCTGCCAGCTGCAGGCGGTATGTTGCTGTGGTTGAATGTTCTTCGGTGCACCACATTACCAGATCGTCAGCATATAAAGCAGCTTTGACTCCCTTTGGCAGTTCAGGCAGCAGATCGTTGATGAAGATCAAAAAGAGAGTTGGCGAGATCACTCCGCCTTGTGGGACACCGTGTCGTATCAGAACCCTCCTGCTCAATCGGCTGCTGACTGTGACCCTCGATCTGCGGTTGTGCAGGAAGGATCGTATCCAAGACAGCATCTTTCCACTGACTCCACATCTCTGTGTCTTCACCAGAAGGCCATCTGTCCACACTCTATCAAACGCCTTCTGTAGGTCTATCCAGGCTGCAAAGACCATCTTCTGATTCTGGAAGGCATCCTCAATCTCCTGAGACAGGTAGGTGGCCTGGTCTTCTGTGCTCTGGAACTGGCGGAAGCCTGCTTGCTCTGGTGCAAGGATGTCTTCTTTCTCCAGATACCAAAGAAGGCGTTGATTCACCATCCTTTCCATGGTCTTGACAACACAGCTCGTGAGGCTGATTGGACGGTAGCTTGGGGCTTTCTTCTTGTCTTTTCCTTTCTTGTGTATAGGGATTATTGTAGCCTCTTTCCAAACTTGTGGGACTCGGCCTTCTTTCCAGCTGAGGTTGAAGATGTCGAGAAGCTTGCCAACAGCAGCACTTCCCAGATGGTTCAGCATTTCGTTGGATATCCCATCGGGCCCTGGCGACTTCTTGTTTTTCAGCTTGCGTAGTGCCTGGCGTAGTTCCTGATGAGTGAAGGGTGCTTCCATGGCTTCTGGGCTAGCTTTGTTGTTTCTCCTCTCTCTTTGTTCCTTTCTTGCCTCCCTCTGTTTCTCTGCTCCAACATTGAGGTGGCTTTCGCTTGCATAGCTGTTGGCAAAGTGATCGGCGGCTTGCTTTCCAGTAAGGATTTCGCCTCTGTCTTCGATGGTGATGTTGGCTCCTCTCACTTCCTCATCGCTCAGCTGTTTGGTAAGTTTCCATAACTTTTCTCCATCTTTCTCCAAGTTAAGTGAGGCTGTCTTCTCTCTCCAGCTTCTACGGATAGCTTGCAGCTTTTCTTTCAGGAATCTGGCCTTGGCTTTTTGGAGGCAGTTGTGGTTCTCTTGTGAGGGGATCTCCTCCGCGTTCTTCCTGGCAGCCTCAAGATCATCTTGGAGTTCTTGTAGTAGGTTGCTCCAGTATGGCTTGTATTCTATACAGGCTCCACGTGGGATGGTCTCTCTGGCTGCCTGTAGGACACAGGAGTTGAATTCCTTTGTGACAGTGTTGATGGCCCTGCCCTCTACCCGGACGCTCCGTGTGAGCTCACAGGTCCTGTGTCTGAAGAGCGCCCAGTTGGCCTTCTTGTAATTCCACCTCGCGTGGAGTGGCTGCATCCTCATACAATGCTTGTCGATTGTATGGTAGATTGGACGGTGGTCGCTTCCACCAAGTTGCTCTCCCACCTCTCTCTGCATGCTTCCATGCAGATCTTCCGTGCAGAAGGCAAGGTCTGGGGTAGATGTGCTTTTCCAGCGTCTAGAGTAGAAGGTGTGGGAATCATGTGGCTTGTTCACCAATTGTAGCTGATGATCGTCCTGCCAATTCTCGACCTCCTCCCCTCGTCTGTCCATGTGATCGTACCCCCAGCTCTGGGAGTGACTGTTGAAATCCCCGAGCACAAGGAAGTGGGAGTCGTCGGTTGGAATGGTGTCGAGAGAAAGAGGCCGATCACTGGGGCAGTAGTAGTTCAGGATGTTCATTTCCACTGAGCCACTCTTGATCCTCAGCTTCTGGTACTCTGCTCCTTCCATGAAAACCTCTGTCTGGCAGGCACTGATGTTGTTTCTCACCAGGGTCAGTATGCCCCCTTTGTGCCTATTCTCTCGGTCAGACCTGAAGGTCTGATAGCCTCTGATCTTGAAGGCTTTGTTGCTCTGCAGGTGTGTCTCTTGTATGCAGCATACACTCACTTTCTTGTCAAACAGTGTGTGCTCTAATTCAGTCTTTTTATTGAAGACTCCTTCGGCGTTCCACTGCATGGCAATCAGCGGTTGCTGTCGTTTGATGTTTCGGCCAGTTGCTTTCCCCCGCTGTCCCCTGGCTCCACGAGACAGCTGGGAGGGACCACCAGTAGCTGAGGTTGGGCTCCTTTGAGGCATGGAGCCCGGCGCTGCACCTGCCTGGCGGGACTTCACAGGGCGAGCACCATCGCGTGCATTTCGGACTGTCGACATTTCATTTTGCGTTTTTGCGTGGATCTGTGGTTGGTTAAGGTACGCCTATTGGCCCAGATCCTCCGACTTCAGCCCTTAGGTTTCTTTCGGGGTTACCCCGCCCTTAGTTCCTGGCTCAAAAACCTAACCCTGGGAACACATGGGGGATTTCTTACCGGGGGTCCCACCCCGGGGCTAGAGCTTTTAATGCGGCTCTTACCCGCATGGTGTAACCGTCATCGGACACGTAGGGCATTTATAGGGTAGTCAGTGCCATCTGCCAACCCACCCCGTCCTGGTAGAGACACCGCTAGTTGGTCCGGGACTGCTTATTCTATATTCGCAGCTGGCCCCCATATCTGGGGGCCGTTCGGCCTATCCGCCAGGTTGAGGATAGTCGCCCACCTACTGAATTGGAAGTAGTCTGTTCCCGGGGACTAGCGTTCAATATTGCGCCGGTGTCACGAACTGAAAACTCTGCCTGACCATATGACAATCCTTCTCATTGCGGTCAATGCGCATGCGCTAACATGGGAAGATTAATCAGGTCTTTACCGGCACGGTGGCCTAGTGGTAAGGCGTCCGCCCTGTGATCGGGAGGTCGTGGGTTCGAACCCCGGCCGGGTCATACCTAAGACTTTAAAATTGGCAATCTAGTGGCTGCTCCGCCTGGTGTCTGGCATTATGGGGTTAGTGCTAGGACTGGTTGGTCCGGTGTCAGAATAATGTGACTGGGTCAGACATGAAGCCTGTGCTGCGTCTTCTGTCTTGTGTGTGGCGCACGTTATATGTCAAAGCAGCACCGCCCTGATATGGCCCTTCGTGGTCGGCTGGGCGTTAAGCAAAAAATAAAAAAAAAATAAAAAAATAAAGGTCTTGAACAACCTAACCCTAACCCTAACCATAACCCTTACCCTAATCCTAACCCTAATCCTAACCCCGGTTACCAGGCTAACCCATAGTTCGTTCGGTCCAAGTGTCGCATTTTTTAAGTCCAAGATTGGCGCATGCGCATTGACCGCAATGAGAAGGATTGTTCAGCAGAGGTTTCAGTTCGTGACACCGAGCCCATCCGCGTCGATGCCGCAGTTACGTGACTTCCCGGGCCGCCCTTCCAAAATTGTGGTTCCACAGGAAAATCTGTTCGAATTTCTGAATTCACGTGCGGCATTCACCCAAGCTAACATGCTTGGCTGACTCAATATAAAACAAGTCGCGTAAGGCGAAATTACTACATTTAGTCAAGCTGTGGAACTCACAGAATGAAACTGAACGCAGTCCGCCGCTAGTGCAAAAGGCAGTGAAAGTGACGAGCCTGTTTGGCGCAGTAGCGATTGCGCTGTCAGAATAATGTGACTGGGTCAGACATGAAGCCTGTGCTGCGACTTCTGTCTTGTGTGTGGCGCACGTAATATGTCAAAGCAGAACCGCCCTGATATGGCCCTTCGTGGTCGGCCGGGCGTTAAGCAAAAAATAAAAATGGAATCAGGAACCGACAAGGAATAACTTGAGACGAAATAGTTTTTAAAACGATTTCGGAAATTTAATTTTGATCATAATTTTTATATTTTTAATTTTCAGAGCTTGTTTTTAATCCAAATATAACATATGTATATGTTTTTGGAATCAGAAAATGACGAAGAATAAGATGAAATTGTTTTTGGATCGTTTAATAAAAAAATAATTTTAATTACAAGTTTCCGATTTTTAATGACCAAACTCACTCATTAGTTTTTAAGCCACCAAGCTGAAATGCAATACCAAACCCCGGGCTTCGTCGAAGATTGCTTTGCCAAAATTTCAATCAATTTGATTGAAAAATGAGGGTGTGACAGTGCCGCCTCAACTTTTACAAAAAGCCGGATATGACGTCATCCGGGGATATCATACCCAGGAACTCTCATGTCAAATTTCATAAAGATCGGCCCAGTAGTTTAGTCTGAATCGCTCTACACACACACACACACAGACAGACAGACAGACAGACACACATACACCACGACCCTCGTCTCGATTCCCCCCTCTATGTTAAAACATTTAGTCAAAACTTGACTAAATGTAAAAAGATCGAAAAACATCAAATTTTACCGATGCCGGTACAGTGCAAACACCCTTTCGTTTAAACACTCACCGCTTTTGAATATCCTAGGTGCCCTCCGTAAAGAGCGAGCAATTTTCAAAGAATTTATTTTTGCGTGATTTATCTTACTCCTGAGCCATCGCGAACCCGTGTGATCCAGTTTCCTTTTTTCACAATGTAGTCGTCAGTTTGTGATTTCAATGCGACTCGCTGTAAGCTTATTTGCAATAGCACGTTATTGTGTACCTCTGAATCTAAACGCAACAAACGAACTAGAGCGGTGGCAGTTGACCGGTGGCAGTTGACTGTTCAGAGAGAACGGGCGCTATAGGCACAACCGTTGTCTGCTACGAGTAAGACGGTTTGCGTGACACGTTTCCGGGCTTTTCTTTTTTCTAACTTTCAAAACTTCGAATTGTATACGTACTGCATGATCTTGTCTTGATGAAAAAAAGAATTCTTTTATGATTTAAGATTACCCCTGAGCCATCGCGAACCCCGCGTGTGATCCAGTTTCCTTTTTTCACAATGTAGTCGTCAGTTTGTGATTTCAATGCGACTTTTAACAAGCTGTCAATTTATTATCTAGATTTTAAAAGTTAGTTCTAGCGCCAAAACGGAGGCGCCTGATTTGCTGATCAGACGGTCCACGAAAATAAATTCTTTGAAAATTGCTCGCTCTTTACGTAGGGCACCGAGGATGTTCTCAAGCGGTGAGTGTTTAAACGAAAGGGTGTTTGTATATACTGTGTGTAAAAGCCTGACAGTATCTGTGATGGTTTACAAGAGGCTTACTGTGCCTTTAACTGAATGTGTGTGTGTGTGTGTGTGTGTGTGTGTGTGTGTGTGTGTGTGTGTGTGTGTGTGTGTGTGTGTGTGTGTGTGTGTGTGTGTGTGTGTGTGCCACCGCTAATGCCCCCAACTCGGATCGTTCGGCGTTATGTAGACACTGGTAATTAATGGATTGGTGTCACACGACCGACTCATAAAATCTAAATCGGCCGTTACCTAGCAATTAAGAAAACAAATGATGCATGCACCGAAAAAACTCGAAGTAAATTAAATTTGGATTGAATTTGATGTGTAATTGGGTGATGTGTTTAAACGTTGTAGACTTATAATAGTGTACGCCTGTTCGTTCGCTGATTATTGTTTTCTCCCCTTAAGCCTGTGTTAAACCTTTCTTCTATTCTAAATCTGTATGCTTCATTGTGAGTGTTGTAAATGCAAACACACACACACACACACACACACACACACACACAGACACACACACACACACACACACACACACACGCACACACACACACACACACACACTGGATTTTAAGAAAGAGGTAATTTTATCGAAACATGTACACAGCAGCAACCATGCATACTTTATTATGGTACAGTATATGCTTCATGTACGACTCTCTCGGTCTGTGTCCGTTTGTCTTTCACTGTGGAAGTAAGCTTTTTTCAGTTAACATCCCCCCTCCCCTCCCAAGCTACAGGCTACGCGCGCACCGACACACACACACACACACACACACACACACACACACACACACGCACACTGACGCACGCACGCACACACACACACACACACACACACACAGACAGACAGACACACACACACACACACACACACATACATAGTGACACACACAGTGACACACACCCACACACACACACACGGCGCGTACACTAGCGTGCGCACGCTAACGCACACACTCAGTCACACACACTATTCTATACGGGTAATCTTGTAAATGAAAATACAAGTCAACCCTGAAGTATCAAAAAACCTCGTATGGCTGAGAACAGTAACAAAAATAACATCAACAATTCTAGAATCATCACACAAATGCTGACACTTTGCTCGTTAACGTAAGTGTAACATTCAAAATAGCCCTGCAATACACACACACACATACACAAACACATACACAAACACACACACACTCACTTGTGGTGTGTGGTGGAATACACGTACGCACTCCCACACATTCACACGCGCTCGCACTTTCACTACACAAGCATACATGCGTAAACGCACACGCATGGCCCTGAGAAGCTTTTGAAGGCGCTTTATTCTTTCTGTCTCTCGCTCTGTCTGTGTGACGTACTCATGCAGTTTCTGTTACTCACACACACACACATACACACACACTGGCACACACAAACAATTGCCGACATACGCACTTTCAGCAACAGCAAGGTTCGCCAAGTATCATTACCACTCAACATTACACTCACACACAACTTTCATCACTGACATCCTCATTTCAATATGTCTAATCTTCCGCTTTTCTCCAAAATATTTCTTCCAATTTCGGCATAAATATCACTGCCACTTTTGAGAGTTTGCGGAGAAGTGAAGGACTTTTCCGGATCCGGTCTTGTCACGTGGACCAGGAATGTCTCTGTCCGCCAATCAAATTTGAGCGTTGGTGTTCTGTCCTTAATATCTCGCTGAAACCCTTTCTCCCACGAAGGATGGCAGATACCGTAGTCGCACATGACCTGCGGATAAATAAATAAAGTTGGCCAAAAAATTATTGCAACAAATTTCAAACCCAAATTAAAGCATTAATAATAATTCCTGTGTCATTTAATCAAAACTGTATATGCCAGTTAAGGCCGTTCACTTAACCTTCAGGATCACCTTCTGGATTAAATATTTCTTTTACAGGGATCACGTGACCGCCGCTCAAGTAAGGGTACCGTCAAAATCGACCAGACAAAAACGGAAGAGCCAAATGAAAAATCGACAAAAAATCACAATAGGCAAAACCTTGCAACTTTGACATACGAGAAGAAATTCAAACCA
Organism: Littorina saxatilis; assembly: GCF_037325665.1. NCBI lineage: Eukaryota > Metazoa > Mollusca > Gastropoda > Littorinimorpha > Littorinidae > Littorina > Littorina saxatilis. Next base: position 38,472,075 of record NC_090248.1, read on the forward strand.
ATCATCTACCCTTAACAGATTGTTTTGTTTTGCTACCTTACGTATTTCGCGTGCTATGCTATTCCTACTGATGCAGGTGTCGATCGCAAGAGCGGTCAAAAACGGAACGTTTTACGTCAATTTTTATGGGTATCATGTCAAAAAGCGCTACATTTTAGCAATGACTTGGTGGATTCCTTTGGAACTTTCAGAATATTTTACCAACATACTAGCGATACTTCGTGCGAAAGTTTGGATCGTTACGGTTATTTATCCAGATGTGACGCAATGTTTCGGAAAATGTTGTTAAACTTGTCATAGGATTGTTCACTTGTGTCCCAAAAATTAATGACTTTGCATATCTACAGATAAATGATTGATACAGATTTTTTCTAAGTTTCATTTGCTTATAGCCGCTGGCGTTTCTTCTTCTTCTGCGTTCGATGATAGCCGCTGGTCATGCAAGCACATGAGAAAAAAATGGAACGTTCACGCTGTTTCGCGCTTACAGCTGTTATCGCTGCGTGCCTCTTAAAACATGCTACGGTCACGCTTGGCTGGGCATCGCTGTGGCACCAGAATCATCGCTTAAATATATAGCGTGTTTACAGGGCCAGCAAATTTGCGTCAGTGCTTTACACGCACATAAAACTTTAGCAGTGTGTGTATCAATCATTTTTCTAAAGACATGCAAAGTCATGAATTGTTTGGACCCAAGGGAACAATCCTATGACGAGATTAAAAACTTCTTTCGAAAAATTGTATAACATTTTAACAAACACCTGTAACAATCCATCATTTCGCTCGAAGTATCTCGAGTATGTTGGTAAAATATTCTGAAAGTTTCAAAGCAATCCACCAAGTCATTGCTAAAGTGCAGACTTTTTTTGTCATAATACCCCTAAAAAATGACGCAAAAAGTCCTGTTTTTGACCGCACTTGCGATCGACACCTGCATCAGTAGGAATAGCATAGCACGCGAAATACGTAAGGTAGCAAAACAAAACAATCTGTTCAGGGTAGATAATTGGTTTGACTTTCTTCTCGTATGTCAAAGTTGCAACGTTTTACCTATTGTGATTTTTTGTCGATTTTTCATTCTGCTCTTCCGTTTTTGTCTGGTCGATTTTGACGGTACCCTTACTTGAGCGGCGGTCACGTGATCCCTGTAGAGGAAATATTTAATCCAATTGGTGATCTTGAAGGTTAAGTAAGTAAACGGCCTTCTCTGGAATATAAAGTTTTAATGAAATGACACGGGGATTAATGCTTTAATTTGGGTTTGAAATTTGTTGTAATAATTTTTTGGTCAAGTTTAGATGAACACATAAATAAATAGATGAATAGACAAATTCCGAAAGAGTGAATACCCTTGCTTTTACTAAGACTAACATTGGAGGGGCCAATCACAAGCGAGGGGTGTGTCTTGCCGAAACACGTGGACATAAGAACGTGTGAATCTATTTGTCCGAGAAAAAGCAAGGGTATTCACTCTTTCACAACCCATACAAACCAGACGAAGTTATTTCCGAAAATCGTCTATTGCGAAATAGGTATATTACAAGATACAAAATAACGCATAGATTAATTTGGGATTAGCGTACCTTACCCACTTGCCCTCCTATCCAAACTCGCCTTACAAGTTGCTAAAACATAAAAAGGCGACAACATGGTGTACTTTTTTTGGTGTTCTTGGATACTATTTAACAACTAGGCAAACCGTTTTGGGTTTCTTTAGACAGCCGGTTGAAGAGACGTAAAAAAACCAATAATTAACTTTCTTTCTTTCTTTTTTCATTTGGTGTTTAACGTCGTTTTCAACCGTTCAAGGTTATATCGCGACGGCCAATAATCTCCATTCGTATGCAATCGTCACAACTGACAATGCGAAGTCACGTGTGATCGTTTTCCTACTCCCTTGTCCCATTAATTATGCCATTAAGTTGTCTGCTTTTTCGCTCACCTATAATCTGGGCATCTGCAGGTCTGTCTGTCTTATCTGTTTATATGTTTCGAAGATGTTTTTTTTGTGTTTTTTTTAACAGAGAGGAGTAATTAATGTGATGGCTATAGGTTGTGAAGACCAAGAATACTAAAAATGCAATCGATCAGTCAATCAGTCAGCCTACCAAGCTTTCAGTCAGTCAGTCGGTCGGTAAATCGGTCAATCAACCAGCCAGCCCGTCGGCCAATTTATGGTTAGTCAGTCAGTAAGCCGGCCATTTAGTCAGTCAATCAGTCAGGCAGTCAGTCAGGCAGACAGACAGACAGCCAGCGAGCCAGTCAGTCAGTCAGTATGTCAGTCAGCCAGTCAGTCGGCCACTCGGTCATTCAGTCAGTCAGTTAGTTAGTCAGTCAGTCAGTCTCTGAATCAGCTATTCTGTCTGTCTGTCTGTCTGTCTATCTGCCTGCCTGTATGCCAATCCCGCACGCTGATATTTAAGAAATAAATAACACTTCCGTGACACGGCAAACAGCTTAAATTAAACTAAGCAATCGACCCCTCCCCCCCCCCACACACACACACACACTCAAGAAACCGACCTGTAAATGCCTGAAGAAGAACAGCTGGTCCGGATACCGCTCGTACGTCTTATAGGAGATGAGGATCGAGTTCCACACGAAGTTCGAATCCACATAGTACCGCTGGGCAGCCAGCATGTGGCGTAACCAGGGTGCCCGGGGGCGTGCAATCAGTACCCCGTTGTTAATGTTATCCGGGTAGTCCCCGTAGTTTACCCAGTCCGAGGTGGCCACGGTCGGGTAGCTGAGAAGCCAGGCGGGTGCTCGCTGGGTCCACATGGCCTCAAAGTCGTGGTACACGCCGCCGTAACGATGCAGGATCTCATATCTGAGAACAAGATTTGAGTTTGAGAATATAATAGGAATCACTGTCCGAAAGGATATTAAAATTACTGCCAATCTGGATCACTGCATTCAAGAACCGACAAAAAACATAAACACAAAATACAACCACACACCCATACAAACAAACAAACACACACACACACACACACACACACACACACACACACACACACACACACGCTCACACACGCACACACACACACACACACACACACACACACACACACACACACACACACACACACACACACACACACACACACACACACACACACATAAATAAAGGCAACCGAACGACCAGTATGTTGGCGCATTTCTATTGCTGAGGTTTTTATTCCGCCCGTGTCCTATTAAAACCAATCTCAAATTGCAGTCGTTAAATCATTGCGCATGTGATGCATGAGGCGTTTTTCCTAAATTGGCTAATGTTAAGATCCATATTGTGGAATAGGATGTAAAACAATCTCAGTTTGAAGCTGGTCTCGGTGCAAAACGTTCAGCTAAAATGAAATTGCACGAACAGTGTGCATTTATCGGAGCATTTTAAATTTCCACTGTGTAGATTTTAATTAAAGCTGTCTTATGCATTATTGTGACTGCCTCGACTTTAATTCAACAGAACGGATTGGCTGGTTCTGCTTTGTCGGAACCCCGAACAATGCAAATGTGTCACCCCAGGGCAAAAACCAGAGAGGAAATTAATCGCAAGAACCTCTGATAGCTTTCACAGTGACATGAAGATTGAATTAAATGTTAAATTTGAATGTACATTGTACAGTATTTGTTATAAAGCGCCGTGAGAATGCTATTCGGAGTTGAGTAATCGCTATATATAGCAGGGGCGGAACAGTTAAGCCAAAGGGGGGGGGGGGGGGGTGTTGCAACCTGGGGTCCAGGGGTGGACCCCTTGTGGTGTACGGGGGCAAGGCCCTGTTGGGGGGGTCTCGCCCCCCAAAAGCTGGTTTAAGCGTGTTTTTATTAATTTCTTGTATACTGACACTTTATAAACAGAAACAACATTAAGAACGTTAACAAGCAGACTGCTTATGGACACGTTCTAAAACTGATAATCAATACACATTCTGATAACAAGACATGGCAAACAAGTGATAACTTCAACCCTTTTCTTTCAAAATATTTCATAATATTTTATACAAATAAAAAGAGAGAGAGAGAGAGAGAGAGAGAGAGAGAGAGAGAGAGAGAGAGAGAGAGAGAGAGAGAGAGAGAGAGAGAGAGTGCTTTGCTACATCTATTGCAGTCACTGTTAATATAATATCAGCCGAAGCGATCAGTTGACATAACGTAATCTTGTACAACAGAAAATATTTTCGTGTTAAAAAATATAGTTAAATCAGTATTTCCAAACAAAAGTGTTTTGCAGTCCAGAACGTGCGTTGGCAGACTATTGAATAAAATGGTTCTATGTTCTTTAAATTTTGGACAATGTAACAAAAAGTGTTCAGCATCTTCTGGGCGTACTCCACACGTGCATTCTAAATTATCAGAGAGGTGTCGGTTAACAAGGTCTTGTTGCAAATCGCTCATATTTAATCTCAACCTGCTGTGAAATACCTGTGCCTTGCGGTTGCCTAAATAATAATACTGTGGAACAACAACATCTCCATTGGTCAAAAATCTTTTAAATTCACCAACTGACTGCGTTTGTCGTATATTTTCTGGGAGATTATTCCACAAAGTTGTCGTTGAAAGAAAAAATGAAGATTTACATAACTCACTTCTGCATAATGGAACCTTACGTTCAAGAGGGCGTCGTCTGTGGTAAGAATTTACATCGGAAACCAGGACCGGCAGTTTGAAATATAAATATGCTGGGGTTAAACGATTTACAATTTTATAATACAGCAAGAGTTTATGACGACGTCGCCTTTCTTTCAGGGGCACAAAACCCGATTAATTATACAATTTTTGGTGGCTTGTACCACGAACGGCACCTACAATAATTCGGATTGCATCGAGATGCAAGGTCTCCAACTCGTCTGCTAAACACTTCGTACAGTTATCCCAAATAACGTCCGTGTAATCAAACAATGGTAATATAAAAGATTTGTATATAACTTCAAGCGATTTTCTGTTTAAACGATACTTGAATAAGCCAAAACACGCAATTGACTTTCTACATTTAGCAATAAGACTTTTTATGTGGGAATCCCATTTACAATATATATAATTACCTTGTAGGATGACGCCAAGGTCCTTGAAGAGGTTTAGCTATTTTATGAACAATGTATGGCTTATCCTTGATTTTAACCATGATCAACTGGTGTCAGCAGCCACTCATTATTTCTTTTAAAGTTAGTATTAAATTATTTTTGGGGGAACAGCCGGGGGGGGGGGGGTACGGAACCCTTGTAACCCCCCCCCCCCCCTAATCCGCCCCTGTATAGGAACGGTTTATCAAGACTGTATGGCCCGTAGTTGACTTTGCGTAGGCTTCGCGCAGTCTTCTTATGAAAAAAATCAGTGCCAAAGCTTCGTGCAGTCTTCTTATGAAAAAATCAGTGCCAAAGCTTCGTGCAGTCTTCTTATGAAAAAATCAGTGCCAAAGCTTCGCGCAGTCTTCTTATGAAAAAAATCAGTGCCAAAGCTTCGCGCAGTCTTCTTATGAAAAAAATCAGTGCCAAAGCTTCGCGCAGTCTTCTTATGAAAAAAATCAGTGCCAAAGCTTCGCGCAGTCTTCTTATGAAAAAAATCAGTGCCAAAGCTTCGCGCAGTCTTCTTATCAAAAAATCAGTGCCAAAGCTTCGCGCAGCGAGCTTTGTGAAAACCACTTCGCGAAGTCGACGTCGCCTAATTGCCATATCAGGCTTCAAGGATAGAACGCGAACTGACCTCAAAATATCACTCTTGTGGGCGAGGTTGTCCACGCGCTGCTGAAACACGGTCTCCGGCTCCTCAGTGGGGACGAAGGTGATGTTCTCGTTCTTCAGCAGCTCCCAAAAGTGGCCGCTGAACTCCTTGTTGCCGTAGATGAAGACCTGGGGGAAGCCGCCCACGTACAGCGTGCTGAGCACGGTCAGGAACTGGTAGAACTCCATGGTGTTGGGGTTCTGCAGACCGTAGTTGAACCAGATGAGGTGAGCGATGCGCGGAACCTGACCCGGCACTTTCTTGGGGTGCATGGGAGACCGCTTGCCGTAGTACAGCCAGCGGGACAGCTCGGCGAAAGACCTGTTGGAGTACATGATGTCTACTGGGTACAGGTCGGGCGAGTCCGGTACGTGCACGCAATGCACCGTTTCGGCCTGAATCGGGTCTTTCCGGGCCTGGTCGTAGGCTTCCGTCGGAACACAGCCGGCTGGGTCTGATAAGATCTTCTGAACAATAGATTCCTTTTCCGCGTCTGGGAATCCTCGGTTGGCCCACACGATCCCGCGTGTGACGTCTGAAGCGTTGGCTTTGGAGAAGGCGTGCCAGAACGTCCGCTTCTCGATGTCACGTGGTACGCGGCTCATGATGACGTTGGAGCCAACCAGGACGCCGCCTTCTTGCTGAAGAAAGGAGAGGGCCGTGCGCAAAAAGTCCGTGGAGCCGCACGGCATGTTCGCAGGTTTTTGCAACGGTCTCAGCACCAAGTTTGGCATGGACTGCTTCAGCTCCTGTGAAAAAAGAACCCAGTCCAGCCATTGGCGTCATTCAGTAAGAGACAAAGACAGACGCAAACGCGCAACACATCAGTCATTCAGACCAATGCCAACGAATTCATGTAATACAACGGAACCAACAAAGCTGACTGTGTGTGTGTTAATTTGAGGGGTTAGGTACTATAAGTTTCCGCCACCCTATCATAAGATTTTGAGTGTTGCGGTCCCATTCGCTTGCGATACATAAAGCCCCGCCTCGCATGCAGGACGTCCCCCGGAAAAGCTTTTTAAGTTTTTAAAGTAGATCAAGCATTTTTTTTAACAAGGTTTGAAAAGTGAAGAAATCTAAAAGCTTTTAAGAACCTTCTTGACTCAACAACTGCGATAGACTATAATGTGAGTAGTTTCAAACACGGAGGACACCATGCGAAATGGGAAAGGAAACTAAGCTGAACCGAAGCCGAATAGCAGAATAGGTTGATGGGACATGAAAAACCAACAAACATCCGACCCCATCAACCCCCACCCCCCCCCCCCCCCCTCCTCCTTCACTCACCCAGAACCAGGAGTTGTACATGTCGTGGTCCACAGACGGAAGCTGGTGGTAGTGAAACACGAGCTTGATGGGCTGCAACAGGCGCACGACGCTCAGCAATCCCAGGTAGTGCTGGAAGGCTAGGTACCCGTCATGACACCACAGGTAGTGCACGGTGGTGGGTAGCTGCAATCAACAAAAACACAACTGAGCCTATCATCTTACAGTGAACCAACGGTACAAATTGTGTTCCAGTGCATGCAACGTGCGCACAACACTGAGCAATCCCAGGTAGTGTTGGAAGGCCAAATAGCCATCGTGATACCACTAGAAGAAAAACAAGTCCGGGATCCTTCGGAGTGGTCTTTGTGGACTTGTGGTCGCTTTCGACAGGTGGTCGCAAAGGCAGGTTCGACTGCAATAAACGTCTGAAACAACGGTAGGAAGCGTGTTCCAGTGCATGCAACAGGCGCACGACGCTGAGCAATCCCAGGTAGTGGCGCATGGCCAGGTAGCCATCATGACACTACAGGTTGTGCACGGTGGTGGGTAGCTGCATTCATCACTAAGCAATTTGTTTTAATCGTGATGCAGTGCATGCAAAGGGCGCACAATGCAGATTAGTTCCAGTTATTGCTGGAAGGGCAGCTAGGTATCCGTCATGGTATCAGAGGTAGTGCACGGTGAATGGTAGCTGCAATCAAAATAAAAATTTAAAAAATGGTAGAGGCGTGGTACAGTGCCGCAAGAACATGCCTCTAATGGTTTCACCGTGAGGGCATTACAAAAAAGATTTACCATCATGTTCCAGTGCACGCAACCTGTTTTTGTAATGCAACTTATTAAGGCCAAAAAAAAAAAATTGTCTGTTTAGGGTAACATGACCAAAAAAAGTAGGGTCGGTAGGTAGGTAGGGTTTTTTTTTGTGTGTGTGTGTGTGTGTGTGTGTGTGTGTAAATGAAACGCCAAATGTCTCTTTTTAGCATTTTTACCTCTTTTTTTTTCTTTTTTTTTTTGAAATCAAAAAAAAGTTTTTGGGTCGGCGCCAAATCGATAGGGTCGGTCGGGTTACCCTAAACAGACAAATTTTTTTTTTGGGCCTAACATTGCTCCTCGCTTCCACTTTTCGCCCAACCCTCGCTCTTTCCCGTCACTTAACAAACTACAACTGTGCAGGTCTCGTATTACCATTCCAATCAATTATTATCGCATTCCTCTCCTATCTCGCGTTTCAGCCCCCCCCTCCCCCCCTTCCCCATACCAAATAAAGATACCTACTGTCACACCGTGCAGGTATTGTATCAACAACCCCACTCCCACCACATCTACCCACCGTCCCTCCCCCACCCCGTACCCCTTGTTTTTTCCCAACCTCGACCTCCATGTCCCGTCACCGAAGAAGATAGATACCCTGCAGGTATTGTAATCCACATCTCAACTCCCACCGCATCCTTCCTCGCCCATACCCTATAACGTGTTTTTGCCTCACTTCGACCCCCTTCCGGCAAATGTCCGATTCTCTAAAGGAGAGACTAAAATACCCTTTTCAAATGTTGAATTAACTAAAAAGGATCTGGGAGAGGGGGGGGGGGGGGGGGTAGGCCATTCAGTCCCCTTGCCTTGCCACTCACTGTGCCCCTGCCTCAATAAGTGACCCTCCACCACGGAATGAGTCGCATGTCACCTTTGCATGATTTTCATATTTTTACATTTTTCTAAAGAGTTTTTTATGCTCTATCCAGTGGTGAAAACCGTTTTTAGAAAAGAGCGAAAACTGTTTGAGTTATAAGCCTGTGACTAAGGTGACCCTCACACTGTTACCAGACACTCCCCGGACTTATATTAAGCCTAGCGCAGAACCGCGCGAGGTGACATGCGACTCATTTCGTGGTGGAGGGTCACAATTTTTGGGGGAAACCTTCCATCTCCCTCGTTCCTGTAAGTGCAGAAGCTACAGTGGACCCCCCCCCCCCCCCCCCCCTTCAAAGACCTTGGTTTTTTCCTGAGATGTTCTGCTCATATGGCATTTAAATTTACCTCCAGTTAACCTCCTGTTTAAAACCTGATTATCTCAGATTTTCTGAGGTCCATGACAAAGGATCCACTCAGTATCTACCTGTCCAGGTAGATCTTCCGGATGCTGTATCTCCGGCCAGTCCTGGTGACCTGAGAAATGTCGGTACAGAGGCAGCTTGTCCGACTCCATGACCTTGCGATTCAAGGGCTGGTCCAGTTTCAGGTCCGGGTGGAAGACGTACGGATGCTCACACATCTCACACTCTTCTTCTCCCTCTTGGACTCTCACTGGACCTGCTGCTTCGCCTGCTCTTCTATCCAGTGCCTTCTGCTGCCCAAGCCAGGTTGACATCTGGAGAGAAAGAAATGAAAAGCTGTTGTATATGCTGTTCTATGTTGTGTTGTATGTTTGTTATATATGTGACAGGGGAGGCTACCGCTCCTTTCACAGCAGACTCTGCACCCGAGTTGTTGGCCTTTAAGTCAACACCGGTGGATTGTGGAATTCTGTTTGTGATGGGGTCTGGTGGTTTCCGATTGTCTGTATGTTCATGGAAACCTTCAGGTTTGCATTACAGTTTTTATAGGGCTAAGAAATTAGCCCTAACATTTTCAATCCTGTTTGATTGCACTTCGCCTCCCGAGGTGATCGTAGTGTTACGGCACTCGGTTACATATACACTGCAGGACGGGTGCAGTGGCGTGGTGTTAAGACGTCGGCCTCCTAATCGGGAGGTCGTGAGTTCGAATCCCAGGTGGAGATTAAACCAATTGATACCTACGAAAGTCACAGTTTTCAATTGCTTCGTGCGTCTTTGTTTCTTGACCAGTACTCTTGATTTTGGTACCGTTGTGTTCCCAAGACTCTGCACTTTCCTTTGACATAAGGCTCACTGTGTATAACTGGATCAAACACGTGATAACCGCTAATGAATAAAGTAATTAGTTTTTTTTCTCGATTAAGCGACTAATTGGAACCTGGCAGTGAGGATAGTATCACCGCAACAGTTGGTCTTCATCCTTATATGTACCCGTCTACGTATGTTCGGTTTTGATTATCTCCTAGAGGAAGTAGATATCGATAAAATATTAATATGGCGGCCATTTGCATTTCATATTTTTCTAAATATCTGCATTCTCTTGCAAATAATTAAAACCATGCACGGACCAAACTGGCGGCTCAGTTAACGCTCAGTATGATATGCGTGCCCTGACAAAAACACAAGCTAGTACTGTGACATGCATGAGGACTGGATTATTTCTTTTACAGCCATAATATTTCTGAACTCAAGTTGTACATGACAAGGTGGGACAATCCAGAGAAACAGGTGGTGGGGGCGGGGGAAAGAGAGAGAGAGAGAGAGAGAGAGAGAGAGAGAGAGAGAGAGAGAGAGAGAGAGAGAGAGAGAGAGAGAGAGAGAGAGAGAGAGAGAGAGAGAGAGAGAGAGAGAGAGATGGGAAGGGTGATAGATATTGGTTGATTGATGTTGTAAGGTGTCTATACTCACGGCATCCCGCTTTTCTGTCGACTTCTGTGGCGATTTGTCTACATACAAGTAGACATTAAACAGGATAAACAGCAACACAAAAACAAGCAGAAGCCTCTTGACATTCTTTTTCCGAATCATCGTGTGCTTCTGGCGCTTACTGTAACGTCAGTCCTGAAAACAAATATAGTTCTTATTATTTATGTGTAGGGGTGATCAGTGTGTGAGTGTGTGTGTGTGTGTGTGTGTGTGTGTGCGTGTGTGTGTGTGAGCGTGTGTGTGTGAGTGAGAGAGAGAGTGTGTGTGTGTGTGCGCGTGTGTGTGTGAGTGTGTGAGAGAGAGAGAGAGAGAGAGAGAGAGAGAGAGTGTGTGTGTGCGCGTGTGTGTGTTAATGTGTGTGTGTGTGTGTGCGCGCGCGCGC
>NC_090248.1:38487985-38652985 GCF_037325665.1 Littorina saxatilis
ACTTGGTTCTCATCCAGTTGGGTACTTTCTCGTGCACACCACCCCGTGTAACGGAGGAACGGACACAACGTAAAACATACCATCTGTAGGTGGGTCACTGAACATAAAGGGAAAGTTTGTGTGCGCGCCTGTGTGTGTTTTTAATCTAAGACAAATGTCGCCAATTTTTTTTTACAGAGTGACGTTTAAATCAACGATTTTATCATGTAGGTGGGTACCCGGTGTATATTTGTGTCGTTTCTGAAAAAAAAGTGTTATCCACTACTCATAAAAATACAGACACAGACAGAAGCATCGTCGAAACTCTATAACTTTCAGTCGGCCGTGTGAGGAAATATCAAAGCACAGGAACGTGCACAATACTATTAGCAAAGTATTTGTGGCTAGCGCAATTCAAATGTGAATGACGCAAAAGCTTAGATTAAAAAAATATTGAAGAAAAATCAATCAAAAAGCTTCAACAAGAAACAGAACCACAACCACGACCACAACCACAACCACAACAGCAACAACAACAAATAAACCAACGATCGCAAGGAGATCACAAGTGTCTTCGTGGCAATGTAAAGAGCAACGAGAAAAAAGCAAGCTCACCCGAACTTATTTCACCGCGATCAGCCGATCTCCAGTCGGTTTTAACCGAATAAGATACTCAACGTTGGAAATGAATCGCGAGCGGGGATCGTTGTTGTAAATATATCTTGACGTGTCGAGTACGTAAGGTGAGAGGGACCAGTGGACCCCCCCCCCCCCCCTTACAAAACCTCCTTAAATCGAAGAAAATCAATCTTGAAAAGGAGATAGTACCTGGATTTACGGCCATAATCAACAGAAAATCTGACAAAAGGATGGCCCTAAAAAAAGGGAGGTTTTAAACTGGGGAAGGGAGTTTGGGGCTGGGGGTGCTGGTTGTCTTAAAATGGGGTTCCGTTGTATAACGAACGCTATGCAGCCGGCTCTCGTGACACTTTTTTTTAGTCCCCATTCATCCCAGCACGCCGGTGTAAAACTAAATGTTTATTCCACCAAACATTGACTCCGGAGTAAAAATTTCGTACGAAATTTTAACTCCCAGTACACCTGTCGTACGAGAAAAGAACTCCCCAAGACACGAAAAAAGTACTCCGTCTACGAAATATTTACTCCCCAAATTTTTTACTTCCAGTAAAAATCTCGTACGCGAAAATGGAATGCGGGCGAAGGGATGCTGCCAATAATTATGTGATTTCGCGCAAACCAATGTCGCGCTACCCTCCCTCCACCCTTTCCACCACCAGGACTAACAGGGGACAAGGGAGTAAAAGTTGCGTACACCTGGCGTGGGAAGTAAATTGCTCGTGTTAGGGTGGAGTAATTTATTCGTTATTTATTCGTCCGGAGAGTAACATTTTCGTACAAAATGTTTACTCGGAACACACCTGTCTTTGGGAGTAATATTCTCGTGTTATGGGGGAGTCTTTTTTTGTAAAGGGAGTAACATTTTCGTACGCAATGAGTTAAAATCTCGTGGGAGTAATTTTCTCGTGTTACGCCGGCAGGGAACTGGCAGATACACTGCTTGAATACGTGCATTCAGCACGGTTAGCAGGATCGATTCTACTTTGCTTAAATGCGCGGTATTGATCTTTTCTATCAAGGCAAAACATTTTTTCTCCCTCGCTAATCCAGCCCTGAATATTCAATTCTAGTGAAAGAGCCTACCATGGATACCACGAAAAACACTTCTTTGACAGTATGATACAATCAATGAAGAAAGCCACCTATTCAACTGGACAGCTTTTTACATTTAGTCAAGTTTTGACTAAATGTTTTAACATTAAGGGGGAATCGAGACGAGGGTCGTGGTGTATGTGTGTGTGTGTCTGTCTGTGCGTGTGTGTGTGAAGAGCGATTCAGACCAAACTACTGGACCGATCTTTATGAAATTTGACATGAGAGTTCCTGGGAATGATATCCCCGGAATTTTTTTTCTTTTTTTCGATAAATACTTTTGATGACGTCATATCCGGCTTTTTGTAAAAGTTGAGGCGGCACTGTCACACCCTCATTTTTCAATCAAATTGATTGACATTTTTGTAAAGCAATCTTCGACAAAGGCCGGACTTCGGTATTGCATTTCAGCTTGGTGGCTTAAAAATTAATTAATGACTTTGGTCATTAAAAATCTGAAAATTGTAATATTGTTTTTATATAAAACGATCCAAATTTACGTTCATCTTATTCTACATCATTTCCTGATTCCAAAAACATATAAATATGTTATATTTGGATTTAAAACAAGCTCTGAAAATTAAAAATATAAAAATTATTATCAAAATTAAATTTCCGAAATCGATTTAAAAACAATTTCATCTTATTCCTTGTCGGTTCCTGATTCCAAAAACATATATATATATGTTTGGATTAAAAACACGCTCAGAAAGTTAAAACGAAGAGAGGTACAGAAAAGCGTGATATGCAGCACAGCGAAACCACTACCGCGCTGAACAGGCTCGTCAGTTTCACTCCGTTTTGCACAAGCGGCAGACTACGGTCATTGTGAAAAAATGCAGTGCGTTCAGTTTCATTCTGTGAGTTCCACAGCTTGACTAAATGTAGTAATTTCGCCTTACGCGACTTGTTGTCCTTGCTGACTCGTGCACTTCTGTATGCTGATCCATGATAGAAGATCACATACACACACAAAAATGTAAAAGTGCAATGTCTTTGGCACGGTCGTCCACCAGCCAAGTTCCACTTCCGAGTGAACACTTTTTGTGTAACCACGTCTGAACACCCTTTTACATGTAAAAATGTGTTCACATTGGAACACTAAATGTGTTCACATTGGAATTACACATAAAGTGTTCTGAACACTAAAAGTGTTCACATCTGAACACTTAAAAGTGTTCACCCTGCTGTAACCAGTTCTGTGCATACAATTTTTCAAAATTATGCACACAAGCAACCTTACCACTATTATGATGAATGTTTTTCATAAATGTATGCTGTTTTTGATTACTGCTTCACTTTATCTAGCGTGCAGACCGTACGAAGAAGAAGAATCCGAAAATCTGCCACTGTAGTGTAGGCTGGGTGAAGGGTAAAAGCTGAACAAATACACAAAGCTCATACTACAAAAAGGCGATGAAAAAGTATAAGGAACCCCTGAGCATACAATTATAACAATAACAAAGAACCAAGCATATCATTCAGAATAAAAAGCAACCTCAAATTCAAACAGTAGGAGTTTGTTTACCAACGCAGAATTAATGTCAGCGGAAGCCGACGTGATGGGAAAATTAGAGAAATTGTCTTCAAACGTCCATTCATACACACTCATGAGTAAGCTAACAGTAACATGTTACAACAAAAATACGAGTGACTAGATTAAATACAAAAACTGTGCCAGCAACTTAAAGATAACAACCGAAAATCAGGAGCCAAATGAGGTCACTGTAGCCCGATTGCGTTCAACGCAGGGATCATTCTGATAATCATCGGTCCACGCTATCGCTCATGTCTCTCTGACAGGATGGATAATGACTACGCGGACAAAAGGCCGAAATCTATCATAACAAGAATACAGAGTTATCTCCCATATGTTTTTCGCAAATGTTTCTGAGATTAGACGAAAGACGAAAGTGATTGCAGATTGACCGACTTCGACAGTTATCTCCGTTCTGTGTTGGATTTTTTTATTTCACCGGTTCAACCGTGGCAGTCGACCGTCTGTTTCTGTGTTGTGAAACTGGCTTGTGGCCTCTGCTGATAGGTCAACTTGCTCCTCGTTATGAAATCTACACAGAGAATTATGATTTTGACATAACCTCATGCGCATAAGAGATTCATAAGCGTAACGCAGGTGTGACACCCTTCATAACGCAAATGTGACAGGGCCTTCAATGGAACTGAAGCGGAACACTTATTAAACACTTATTGAACACTGGCGTTGCATTGTGCGAAAAAGTGTTTACCGTGTGTTCCAAAAGTGTTTGGAAGTGTTGAGGTAGCAAAAGTTGCTTATTGTGAACACAATGTGAACACTTTATCTGTTCCGAATGTGTATAGTACGGTTGCTAGAAGCGCTGACCAACAAGTGTTCAGATATTTTTCTAATTGTCGTTTCTAGATAGTAAAATATGTGCTGAAAACGGTCAGCTATCGCACCATCAAGAAATCGGTTCCCTAGTACCCCTTTAAGGCTCTGGAACCACCCCGGGTGGCAATATCGGGTCGCAACAGAGAGTGTTCCCCATAGCCGGAAAGAGCCTCAACCGTGAAAGATAAAAAGAAAGGTATTGAACAAAAAAAACGCACAACACCAATGTGAACCATTTGTGTTATCATACTTATATTAAAATATTGATGACCATGGAATAAATGGGTTATTTTTAGATTTCTGACAAAAAATCGCAAAAAACATGACAAATTGTCTTTTTTATAGCCTAAACTATGAAAGATTTAAAGACAAGTATTGAACACAAAAGATAGCAATGGATAATGGCAACAACATTTGCTCTCATTGTGGTACAAAATTGTTGAATGTTTTTTAATACTTTTTCGTTTTTGTGGATTTCACAAAGCATACCAATTAAACGGCAGTCCAGGTAACTCGTCCGACTTTTTGCGGCTAAGAGCCTCAACATTTGAAGATAGAAAGACTATCATTGAACAAAAACTATGGTAAACACTAATGTTAATAACTTTTGATCTCACACTGATATTGAAATATTGATGACCATGCAATTAATGGGCTATTTTCAGATTTGTGGGTACAAAATCGCCCAAAACATGACAAATTGTCTTTTTTCTAGCCTAAACTATGAAAGATTTAAAGACAAGTATTGAATATAAAAGATTGAACGAGATAATAGCAACAACATTTGCACTCATTGTTGTACAAAATTGTTGATTGTTCTTGAATATTTTCCGTTTTTGTGGATTTCACAAAGCGTACCGATTAATCGGCAACCCGTGTCAATCATCCGAATTATTTCATGCTGCGCCAAAACGATTGAAAATGGATGGAATATTAGTGTTTGAAGACAAAAGGCGCACATTGTCATGTTAAGCATATCTTGTTACACCGTATACACATCAAAATCGTGATAGCTCTTGGTTTGAATGTTACAATGTTTGATTTTGTGCAAGTTACACACATTGATACTGACAAAATGTAATGATATTCCAGGACAATATATCCAGCGCGCTCTTTGGGTCCCCAAAACACTGTACATGGCGAGTCCCATTGTGGTGCCAAAGTAGAAAATAATTATATTCACTTTAGCGATAGTCCGCAGTAGACGACATCAAATGACACAGACTGTAATGATAACTCAAAACTCGTCATCGCTTTCAGCAAACGCGTCAAAGTCAACCTCCTCATCTTCTTCCTCGTCATCCTCTTCTTCACAACCACCATCTGCCAGAAGATCGATCAGCGACACAGGTAGGATGGGCTTGAGGCACCACACGGGTTCCAGGACACCGTCTGCATTTTTCGTCCATCCCTGCCCCTGGTCGTAGGGTTTGGGCCTCTCCTGAATGCCTTCATGAGCACGCTTGTACAGGGCAACGCGGTGGTTTACTCGCTGAATGTGCGGCATCAGAGCAGATTGGCAGGGAGGCATGCGGGCTAGATCGACCTTACACTTGGACGTGAGTTTCTCGTTGTCTCCCACCATCTTGCGGAGTAGCTTTCCACGAACGACATCAACTGATTTCTCACGACTGTAATTGTCCATCAGGCACGTAAACTCTTCCAACTGCTTCACCACACTTCTGTCTTGTGTGTGGCGCACGTTATATGTCAAAGCAGCACCGCCCTGATATGGCCCTTCGTGGTCGGCTGGGCGTTAAGCAAACAAATAAACAAATAAAGTTCGCCATACAAATCCGTTGCAAAAAAACTGATTTAATCCCAAATTCAATACTCCATCAATATTAGACAACTGAGCAAACATTTTGTTGTAATGCTGTCAGTTTTTCCAGGTTTTATGAGTTTGGATGAAAGGTAGATATACGTTTTCTTTCGCAAACTGGACATTTAATTTCTCCGCGTTGAAGAGTTTTGTTCCATAAAAGACTTGCTTCTGACCATTTGCTTCTTTCAGTTTAAAAAATAATAGTCTCAGTGAAATATTCATGTTGTATCCGTTTAAATATTAATCTTTGCAGCAACATAATGTATGTTAAGAAGCGAAAGAAATTGCTTAAGACTCCGAGTACAGTAGGCTATCTTGTAACTACTATGAGGGTACTCAATTTTCTTGTGTGTGAAAAGGGGAGGGGGGGGGGGGGTGGGATGGCTGTTTTTTGCACACGACATCAGGAGGAGGTCTTGTACAGTGGAACCCCCCTATTAAGACCTCCACAAATCTGAGAAAATCAAGTCTTAAAAGGGAGGTAAATATACAGAGGTTATGAACATGTGACAGGGGAGGCTACCGCTCCTTTCACAGCAGACTCTGCACCCGAGTTGTTGACCTTTAAGTCAACACCGGTGGATTGTGGAATTCTGTTTGTGATGGGGTTTGGTGGTTTCCGATTGTCTGTATGTTCATGGAAACCTTCGGGTTTGCATAACAGTTTTTATAGGGCTAAGAAATTAGCCCTAACATTTTCAATCCTGTTTGATTGCACTTCGCCTCCCGAGGTGATCGTAGTGTTACGGCACGCGGTTACATTTGGCGCTTGCGAGCAGGAATGGGACTCGGCATGATATGTTCAGGTAATGGCATAATATGACCACTGAACATTTTCGGGCTGTTCCCATTCTGCGAACTTGGGAAGGACAGTGGTCCCCCGGTTCGGAACTTCGGGACGAAGTTCATTCAAACGGGGGCGATTGTGACAGGGGAGGCTACCGCTCCTTTCACAGCAGACTCTGCACCCGAGTTGTTGACCTTTAAGTCAACACCGGTGGATTGTGGAATTCTGTTTGTGATGGGGTTTGGTGGTTTCCGATTGTCTGTATGTTCGAGGAAACCTTCGGGTTTGCATAACAGTTTTTATAGGGCTAAGAAATTAGCCCTAACATTTTCAATCCTGTTTGATTGCACTTCGCCTCCCGAGGTAATCGTAGTGTTACGGCACGCAGTTACCAACAGATAATCTGAAAAAGTAAGGTTTTAAAAAGGAGGAGGTCTTTTATTTGGGGGGGGGGTCTTTTATTGGGGGGGGGGGAGGTCTTTTATTGGGGGGGGGGAGGTGTTTTATTGGGGGGGAGGTCTTTTATTGGGGGGGGAGGCCTTTTATTGGGGGGGGGGGTGTCTTTTATTGGGGGAGGGGGAGGTCTTTTATTGGAGGGGGGGGGGTCTTAATTAAAAGGGAGGTTCCACTGTACAGGGGATCTGGATCTATGACATTTCTGTTATTGTCTGATCAACTGTTTTCCATTGTTTGTTCACCATCGCATGTTTTCTGAGTGCTATCGATTGTGATGAGGTAGCATCGACTAACACCAGCTCAATGTGTGTCTGTGTTTATTTAGCTCTTTCGCAATAATCGTGTCTTAAAGTTCGAAGTATTAAACGCGTGGTTTTTTTTAACACCAGGTCCATCCATCCATCCATCCATCCATCTATCGATCTACCTATCTCTCACCTACCTACCTATCTATCTTTCTATCCAACCATCTATCTATCTATTTATCTATCTATCTATCTATCTCCTTATATAGATAGATATAATGAATTTTCGTATATTTTCGTATAACAAACAATTTATGTGATTCCGAGTCTGACACATTGTTTTCAAAGCGGTTCACATTCGTTTCAAAACCTCAAAACAAATATCCAGTTTCTTAAACTGACCACTGATTTGGTGTTTCGGGTCCCATTTATATTGGAAGTTTACATCAAACTAAAATGTTATGTGCCACACTGCTAGCTCATACATAAAAACAAACATACATTCGCCAAAACATGAAGAAAAAAAGAAAAGACCAACAAAGCACTAATCGCCTGGGGGGGTTTTCAACAATAAAATTACACTTTTAGATCTATGGTAAACAACCTCACTCAATGACGCAGTAGATTGGTTATACACCTGGATAATTCAGATTTTGTGATTCTTTGTCACGAATTGCGAGCCATGAGTGGCGTGCAAAGGTAATTTCCATGCACGTCTTCCCCCTGCATGCGTCGATTTTAGATTAGAAATAGCACTCTGCTGGCCTTCACACCCAGGGAAAGCGTTCGACGTAGAGCACTCAAAAAGAACCCGACCTTGCACTGGTTCAGTCCAATATTTTCTAAGTGCAACTCGGTGTTGGTTCGTTCCTAATCAACAGTGCACACCTTTGGAAATAACGCAGGAGTAACAAGTCGCTGTTGAGCCTAATTGTTAACCTAAACATGTTCGCTGCCAGGGAATATTTTTGATTCAAAGCATTGCCTGTATTTACCTGAATTCAAAACTAACAGTGTGGGTTTTGATGTATAAATGAATACACCACACACACACACACACACACACACACACGGCACACACACACACACGCACGCACGGACGCACGCACGCACGCACGCACGCACGCGCACACACACACACACACACACACACATACACACACACACACAAAACATTGTTTTTTTGTTGTTTTTTATATTTAGTCAAGTTTTGACTAAATATTTTAACATCGAGGGGGAATCGAAACGAGGGTCGTGGTGTATGTGTGTGTGTGTGTGCGTGTGTGTGTGTGTGTAGAGCGATTCAGACTAAACTACTGGACCGATCTTTATGAAATTTGACATGAGAGTTCCTGGGTATGAAATCCCCGAACGTTTTTTTCATTTTTTTTATAAATGTCTTTGATGACGTCATATCCGGCTTTTCGTGAAAGTTGAGGCGGCACTGTCACGCCCTCATTTTTCAAACAAATTGGTTGAAATTTTGGTCAAGTAATCTTCGACGAAGCCCGGGGTTCGGTTTTGCATTTCAGCTTGGTGGCTTAAAAATTAATTAATGACTTTGGTCATTAAAAATCTGAAAATTGTAAAAAAAAATAAAAATTTATAAAACGATCCAAATTTACGTTTATCTTATTCTCCATCATTTGCTGATTCAAAAAACATATAAATATGTTATATTCGGATTAAAAACAAGCTCTGAAAATTAAATATATAAAAATTATTATCAAATTTTTTTTTTCGAAATCGTTTTAAAAACACTTTCATCTTATTCCTTGTCGGTTCCTGATTCCAAAAACATATAGATATGATATGTTTGGATTAAAAACACGCTCAGAAAGTTAAAACGAAGAGAGGTACAGAAAAGCGTGCTATGCAGCATAGCGTAACCACTACCCCGCTCTTCTTGTCAATTTCACTGCCTATGCCGTGAGCGATGGACCACGAGTATACGGTCTTGCTGCGTTGCATTGCGTTCAGTTTCATTCTGTGAGTTCGACAGCTACTTGACTAAATATTGTATTTTCGCCTTACGCGACTTGTTTCTTCTTCTGTTGTTATTTATTAAACGGTTTCTTATCCGTTAAAGCGCGTTATCCAGGGCACGTATTCTTGAAAAGTCTGCACAATTGTGTCCGTCAAAGTCAAACGGTCGTGTAACTACCGCCCGGTATTTGTTTTTATTGCCCGGTAATTATTTATTTTTCCCTGGTATTCATGTGAGTCTGGTAAAAGGTCGGCAGTCACCAGTGTTGGTTATTTTTAGAATAGGAGATTTCCCATGCTTGCTTTTCTCTGCGCATGCGTTACCGGCGTTTCCGCCGGCGTGTCAGTTTTAAAGTCAATAGCAACAACCAAGCAAACTTAATGAAAAAATAAGGGGGGGGGGGGGGATCATTATTTAATGAAAAAAAAAATTAACCTCTGTTGCATGGTTGCTGCTACCGTTATTTTGTTTGCCTTCTCTCTAATTTTTTGTTCAACCCGGGAGCATCCTTCTTTATTGGTCTTTATTTTTTTTCTCAGTCAAATGTTTACATTTTTATTTAACAAACTTAATCAATAAACTAATATCATGTTAACCAAAGATTTTAAAAAACTAATTCCTGCCTAAAAGTAATGTTAAAAATCAATTTTTATATTCCTTTCAACGTACTCTCTTGCACATGAAGAAAATAAACAACAATAAACAAATGACAAAGAGTAAAAAATAATAATGGCCAGATGGTGATTTGAACTCGACTCAATCGCGTATCAGGCAAACGCGATAATCGTTCGGCCACGATTTCAGTTTACAAATTCTCGAAACTGTAATGCTGTGGTCTATTTATGACTTTCCGGGGCTACGAGGTTGAAAAATAGGGGTACAACAGGGGCGGACCTAGGGGGGGGTTCCTGGGTGCCCGGAACCCCCCCCCCCCCCCACCCCCCATCCGTTTTTTTTTTTACCTTGTTATCTTCCACGAGAGGCCTCCGATTGACCTAAAAAAATAAAATTCCTTCAGAATTCCCCCACCAGGGCTTTGCCCATGGACCCCACCGGGGCCTGAGCGGCCCCTGGACCCCTGCTCCAATTTGGAACCCCCCCCTTATCCACAACTAGGTCCGCCCCTGTACAATCATGTACAGAATTCTGTACAGCAAACGCTACCGGAAACCCCACCTATACGGCGTGTATGACCTTGAGAGCTTCAGTCAACCCTATAATTTTGCAGGAATAACATCCGGTTTGCTCTCTCAAAACTGATCATATTTTATCTTCAAGAGAGATCAAGGAGAAAAAATAAACGCTCCGGCGAAGATTCGAACTCTCGACCTCGAGACTTCGTGTCGCATGTCCTAACAACTAGGCTACTGCGCCAATCGAGAAAAAGAAGGAAAAACATTGATATGAATTAATGTTATGTTATTCTTGAAGCAGCATGATTTATATCTCTATCCGCCCAATGTTCAGAAGTGAATACATGTATAACTATTTCTTAGATGTCTGTTTCAACTGCACAGAGCTTTGGAGAGATTCAATTACTGTTCTTCTCATTTTTCTTGCATGTTGTAAATAGAGATATCGCAGC
The DNA here is from genome assembly GCF_037325665.1 of Littorina saxatilis. Classification (NCBI taxonomy): domain Eukaryota; kingdom Metazoa; phylum Mollusca; class Gastropoda; order Littorinimorpha; family Littorinidae; genus Littorina; species Littorina saxatilis. The sequence goes on from NC_090248.1 coordinate 38,498,952, forward strand.
TATTTGCATGGCGCGAATGGCGTGTAGCATGACGGTGTAAACATGTACTGCGATTCCGTGAAACATGTTTGCAAATAAAGGCAAATTTTAATGGCAATTTTTACGTTTTTGCAACGCATGAATGGTAATTCAAGCGTAGAAAGATATAAAATTATCAATTTTTTTTTAATCTTTGACAACACTGGTGGAGTGGCCTAGCGGTTAAAACATCGGCCCCAACATTTCGAGGTTCAGTCAAATACGTGCTAAGTGCAACTCGGTGTTGGGTCGTTCCGAATCAACAGTGCACACCTTTGGAAATAACGCAGGAGTAACAAGTCGCTGTTGAGCCTCTTTGTTAACCTAAACATGTTCGCTGCCAGGGAATATTTTTGATTCAAAGCATTGCATTCAAAGTATTTACCTGAATTGACAACTTAGAGTGTGGTCTTGATGTATAAATGAACACACCATACACACACACACACACACACACAAACACACGCGCGCGCGCACGCACGCACACACACACGTACACACACTCGCACGCACGCACGCACGCACACGCACGCACGCACGCACGCACGCGCACGCACGCACGCACGCACACACACACACACACACACACACACACACACACATTGTTTGTTTGTTTGTGTGTGTGTATGTGTGTGTGTGTGTGTGTGTGTGTGTGTGTGTGTGTGTGTGTGTGTGTGTGTCTTCTTCTGTTTTTTATATTTAGTCAAGTTTTGACTAAATATTTTAACATCGAGGGGGAATCGAAACGAGGGTCGTGGTGTATGTGCGTGTGTCTGTGTGTGTGTCTGTGTGTGTGTGTAGAGCGATTCAGACTAAACTACTGGACCGATCTTTATGAAATTTGACATGAGAGTTCCTGGGTATGAAATCCCCGAACGTTTTTTTTCATTTTTTTGATAAATGTCTTTGATGACGTCATATCCGGCTTTTCGTGAAAGTTGAGGCGGCACTGTCACGCCCTCATTTTTCAACCAAATTGGTTGAAATTTTGGTCAAGTACTCTTCGACAAAGCCCGGGGTTCGGTATTGCATTTCAGCTTGGTGGCTTAAAAATTAATTAATGACTTTGGTCATTAAAAATCTGAAAATTGTAAAAAAAATTAAAAATTTATAAAACGATCCAAATTTACGTTTATCTTATTCTCCATCATTTGCTGATTCAAAAAACATATAAATATGTTATATTCGGATTAAAAACAAGCTCTGAAAATTAAATATATAAAAATTATTATCAAAATTTTTTTTTCGAAATCAATTTAAAAACACTTTCATCTTATTCCTTGTCGGTTCCTGATTCCAAAAATATATAGATATGATATGTTTAGATTAAAAACACGCTCAGAAAGTTAAAACGAAGAGAGGTACAGAAAAGCGTGCTATGCAGCATAGCGTAACCACTACCCCGCTCTTCTTGTCAATTTCACTGCCTATGCCGTGAGCGGTGGACCACGAGTATACGGTCTTGCTGCGTTGCATTGCGTTCAGTTTCATTCTGTGAGTTCGACAGCTACTTGACTAAATATTGTATTTTCGCCTTACGCGACTTGTTGTTAATTACACGGTTTCTTATCCGTTAAAGCAAGTCACCCAGGACGTCGGCTGACGTCCTACAGGCAGCGAACAGTCGAATTCGCGAAGTCTACTTCAAAAAGCTTGCTGCCCGATATTTTGAATTTTCGACAAAAAAGACTTATCGAAGTACGTGAAGTCAACTTCGGTTGAAATGAAGGACAATCTTTGTTTCATATCATTTTTGTTTAGCACGTTTTTAATTCACTCACAGCATATATATATGTCAACGTAATGTTCGATTCAGGAAATGTAAATAAAAATTGAAAACATGCAGTTTTGTGTCTGTTATTACACCCCCGGTATAGGGGTGTGTATAGGATTCGGTCGATGTGTTTGTTTGTTTGTTTGTGTTCGCATATAGATCTCAAGAATGAACGGACCGATCGTCACCAAACTTGGTGAACAGGTTCTATACATTCCTGAGACGGTCCTTACAAAAATTGGGACCAGTCAAACACACGGTTAGGGAGTTATTGCTGGATTAAGATTCTACAAGGACTTATAGAGGGACATATTAATGGTCAAAGGGAAATAACCTTCTCAGTTGGTGGCAGTGAGAATGGTAAGGACGGGGGTGTTTTTCCTACTTCGGAGGAATTTCTTGTTTTTCTCTCTTTTCAATTTCAATATGACGCAGACCTTTGGCTAACACATTAAGTAAACCCGTAAACCATCACAGATACGTCAGGCTTTTACACACAGTACAAACACCCTTCCATTTGAACGCTCACCAAACGGGAACATCCTAGGTGGCATACGTAAAGAGCGAGCAGTTTTCAAAGAATTTTTTTTTGCGTGGTTTTTCTTACCCCTGAGCCATCGTGAACCCGTGTGATCCAGTTTCCCTTTTTCACAATGTAGTCGTCAGTTAGTCATTTGAATGCGACTCGATGTGAGCTTATTTACAATAGCACGTTTTTATGCACGAAACAAACGGCTGTGGTTCACAAGAACTCTAGCGATGGCTTTTGACTGTTGAGAGGAACGGCGATATGCACTGATAAACCGTCGTCTGCTACGACCCTTGCGTGACCCTGCTTCCGGGCTTTTCTTTTTTCAAACTTTCACAACTTCGAATTGTACTGATCTTGTCTTGATGAAAAAAGAATTCTTTTATGATTAAAGAATGTTTGTGTAACAAGCTGTCAATTTATTATTTAGATTTTAAAAGTTAGGTCTAGCGCAAAAACGCACCACGGTCCAAAAACATTTTGATTTTGATAATCATCGATTCACGGCTATCGCCAGTTTACATCGATAGAATGAGACCCGAAGGGAAGTAACTCATGTTTGACCTGAGTTCAGGATGGGTCCAAAAAGTGTTCGAGACAATCTGCAAAATTAATTCTTTAAAAATTGCTCGCTCTTTACGTAGGGCACCTAGGATGTTCCCGTTTGGTGAGCGTTCACGTGACATGGAAGGGTGTTTGTACTGTGTGTAAAAGTCTGACAGTTTTTGTGATGGTTTACGGGAGGCTTACTGTCCGGGCGTGATTTCCGGTACATGTATCATAACAGCCGTCCAGCACCAAAACGAGGCGCCATTGTTGTTGGACCAATTCCACGAAAATAAATTCTTTGAAAATTTCTCACGCTCGACAGAAAGCAGCCAGGATATTCCCGTTCGGTGAGCGTTCAAATGGAAGTATGCTTGTACTGTATGTAGCCCGCTCGGGGAGCTCTGTTATGGTTTACGGGAGGCTTACTGTGCCTTTAAGCTTCCAAGCTGAAATGCAGTACCATAGTCCGTATATGACGTACATGTATCACATTTTCAGACGCACTGAATTTCCACGTCTTGGAATGTTCTATCTTTACACAATCTCAAATTCATAATACAATGCACGCACTCACCTTTTAACTCGTGCACAGGCCTCCCTCAGGCATTTGATATGTTTGCTCGACGAACGTATTTACACCAGCTGATCAATAAAGGATTCCATCCTTGAAAAAAAGAAGAAGAAACAAGAAGAATATTTTTTCTGTCTTGGGTATCAAACGAGCACACAGCCCACACCGCACACCTCCGTCCTCTGGTATACTTGTTCCAGAAAGAATGAACACCAGGTAAACAAAAGATTTAATAAAGTGATGATGCGCTTATTTCTCTTTCCTGGGTTTCCAAAGAGCAACCACTCAGTCTTCTGGTGTCCATGTAAAACACAGCAGATTCCATACAGCAATCAAAAGCCTTAATTTTTTGTTCCGGGTAGCGAACAAGCACGCAACACACACACCTTCGTCCTCGGGTATGCTTGTCACAGAAAGTATTCACACCAGGTAAATTATAGCAGATTCCACACGATAGTCCAAAGCTTATATAAGATCTCTGTCCTGGGTTTTCAACAAGCGTATAGTCTATAGAAGACACCACACACTTTCACTTTTTGGTTCAAATATCCCAGGCAATTATTCACACCAACTAAGCAATCGATGATTCCATACATGCTCATTAATTTTCATGAGCTTGGTTCTCTGCCCTGGGCTTGTACGGTAAACTGCACATCATTCATTGGATCGTGCGTCGCGCGGATATCAAAGTATTGACACGCACACGATGGAAGTTGGGTATCCCTATACCCGGCTACTGTCCCAGAATTCGCACGGCTTGGTCCTTTTCATTTCAGTGAATGCAAACCGCCCGGTCCGGTTTTAGCCGTGTCAGTGCGAATTCTGGGACAGTAGCCGGGTATAGGGATACCCCACTTCCATCGTGTGCGTGACAATACTTTGATTTCTAACACACATGCCATGTCACGCTGTGTTTGACTTCTTTGCGCATTCCGTGGCTCTGTGTGTATTAAAGCTCCCTTGCTTTCCATGCAGTGATGTTGACAGGATTTATTTTCTTCGACACATTTGCAGAATCAGTCATTCATTTTTAAAGACAATTGGGGGGGGGGGGGGTGTTTAGGTAGTCCTTTACGTTATACCCTCCCCTACCCCCGGGCCCCCTCCCCGCCGACGATGATTTTTTTTTTTTTAGGAAGATCTGCCTAAATAACGGGAACAGTTTTTGGCGATTTGAAAGAAGTTTCAGTGTTTTTCCAAGAACTCTCTGCTGTGTAAATGATCATGTATTCCACCACAAATCTGTTCAAGCCTTTACATTGGATAAGGATATATTCTTCAACTCGGACGCATAAATTATACTAAATATATCAGCAGTCTGGCTGATTTCTTTGCAGAGTAGAAATTTGCGGATGAAGAAAATCATCGCAGGTATATTGACGTGACACAGATGTTAGTCATGTGGGAAAAAATTCAGCAAAAAAAGCCAGGGGCCATGCAGGCTGTGTAGGTTTTTTTGTGCTAAATGGACAAAGTGGCAGGATGCTCGTATCTCGGGTAAAACCCCAACGATTCATTCAACTGTTATTTTTTGATATAGTAATACACGGCCGCGAAGGGAGCCGGCAAGGTACCTTGAGTCGGGATTTTTAAGGGGGGAGGGGAGGGTGAGAGGGGATGGGGGAGGGGGGGGGGCGAGAAAAAACACCCCACACAGAACCGAGTGTACTCGGTCTTATCAGTCTATGTCTGGAAATAACCCATACCCGTGGTCAGATCACTTTGCACTGAAATACAGGGACGCTTCTGCATTCCTAAACATGTCAATCGTATAGCACAGTCCACTCTGCTTTTTAACTGGTTGGTAAGCATGACATGAGAGAAAAAAACCATACAACACAACTCTTTCCTCGCACGCTTTACGGTCTTCTCCTATTTTCGCCGGTCTTTATCCTCAACATCCGCCTCTTCGTTGCTAAACAGACAACCCACATATCACATATAATTATATACACTGAATCTGTCTTCTCGTATACTTACCGCGTACTCTTTGGAAAGAAGCAAAACACACGACACGTCCACCGTCTCTACGCAGGGTCTGTTTTCTTCTATTTTTATGTGAAATCAGTGGAGACAATGCAGATGAGACACAGTTCACACAATTAACATACAAGCAAAAAACAACAGAGTCAATGCATAGTGTTGCTGCAGTAGGCCACCGAAGTGACAATTATTTATTAAATTCTGTAATTATTTTACCTTATTAAATTCTGTAATTATTTTACCTTACCTATGTTTTTCAAGAATAGATAGTTAATTGCCCAACCTGTTAATTAATTTAGTTTGGGATTCTCATGGAATCCAACAATTGAATTTCATTATAAAATCTAGAGAGTCCATAAAGCTTTTGGGGCTGTTCCACCATAACGCTGACAATTGAAACGTTCGTTTGATATTATATTTAGATATATGTTTATGCCAGTTGCCACAGTCGCCGGCTGCTCAGCCCAAAAACCGCTCAGGGCGAAAGGGAAGTAGTCTGGACCTAGTGCAACTGTGGACTATAGCCTAAGTTTCGGTTCCAGACCAATCAATAATGGTACTGCACCGAAGCTCAAACGGTGGTGCCAGCACACCCTGGCAGCATGCAGAATAAAAATTGTCAGAATCGAAAGTGAATAGGAGCCAATAAGGGCATGTAATGTAATAAACCATGGACAGAATTATGGCATGGACAACCCATCGTTAGAGGCTAACTCATTCCAGTGACAGGAACTAAAAGTACAAGCAAATTTACTAACATATTCAGCAAGGTGACAACAATAATAGCTTGCAATATAATGACACCATGACAAGGATAAGAATCTAAATTTGCATTGCAATATGTAACCAAAGGGGATAACTGGTAAACATAGGGATGGGTGGGAGGGAAAAGACGGAGAATAAGTCAATAAGTATAGACAGAGCAAAAAAATGATGTTGTCTGTAGGTAGACAAAGAAGAGAGTGCCCGAACGAGGTCAAGGGGAAAGCATCCACGCGAAGCTGGCTGGCACAATCTCTGGCATTACCCAGCGATTGGTCCATGTGCTACTCATTAATATTCATGGGGTTACAGCAGAGGAATTCCGATTTCCCATAAATGTCCTTGTTTCCCACAAGACTTTTTATGTGAAATCAGTGGAGACAAGGCAGATGAGACACAGTTCACACAATTAACATACAAGCAAAAAACAACAGAGTCAATGCATAGTGTTGCTGCAGTAGGCCACCGAAGTGACAATTATTTATTAAATTCTGTAATTATTTTACCTTATTAAATTCTGTAATTATTTTACCTTACCTATGTTTTTCAAGAATAGATAGTTAATTGCCCAACCTGTTAATTAATTTAGTTTGGGATTCTCATGGAATCCAACAATTGAATTTCATTATAAAATCTAGAGAGTCCATAAAGCTTTTGGGGCTGTTCCGCCATAACGCTGACAATTGCCAGGCAATTGGCTGCGCAGCGCCAAAAGTAGGAAGTAAGAGAAATAGTGGCCTATGCAACAACACTGTTTAGGGGGAAATCCAACGGATGGAGACACAGACTTGAAACGATATGAGTAGATTTGAGCAGTGTTCTGGCAGCAGCCCTCATCCTCGTGGTTGGTAAAGACTATGTTGTTGTTGTGCCTTGTGGATACTGAGACAGGAGAACATCCTGCACAAATTCAAACAGAGAGATTCCCGGCAGTAAAATGGACACATAAATTGTACAGGAGTCATAATACTGTCTGCCTTTGCCAAGGAGCTGAAAAAAGACAAGAAATTATTGGAGGAGAGCTGAAAAAGTCTCTGCCGGAGGTTAATCCAAACAGACATGCATGACAGGGCAGTAACCATAATAACATGGGACAGGTTACAGAGCACACTCTGCCCTTCCTAGCTGTTGCACCACTGAGAGACACACCGAACAATGCAATTAACATAATAACACTAAGGAGAGGTTACAGAGGACACTCTGCCCTTCCTAGCATAACTGAACTCTCGACAAGGCGGGGTTGGAACTAGAGTGCGGACGAACGTTCGTCCCGTATGTATGTTTTGAAGGCATCCGATTTCCATCTTCCGAGCTGACGGATCTGACAAGCCTCGCTCGGCTGCTGCAGTTGCTGCACCTATACGAAAGCTATAACAATGGTAATGAGAGGGGTCAACCTGACAAAAGACCAAAGCTCGTTTGAGCTCTGTTTCGAATTCCTTATGTAGGACTGGTCTGCCAGAAGCCCATGCAAAAAGAGGGCTGTTACCTGGACGGCGCAATTGCAAGTAGGCTGAGGGAGGACGTTGGGTCAGGGACGGCACACATCTTATGTATGTATCCCAGGGCAGACACATACGAGGAGATTGTAGCCGGCTTGTACGACTTATTCGTGAGAAAGGAAATGAACAGTGCAATGGTGCCTACTGGAATGGGAGGTGCTAATGCTAGGCAATGCTTCTCAGCAAACTCTACAAATAAGGCCCAGGCTCGACGGTATGACCTCTGAGTGGGTGGAGCAAGAGACGATTTGAGGAGTATATTTGAGGAGTAGGCTTAACATGGAGGTTTGGGGTTCAAGCAGGGCAGCAGAGGTACCTGCACTGGGTTGTGTCATGATAAGTCTATCCTTGGAGGTCTGTTTGGTGAGAATATCCGCCAAGGCCAGATTATCTGTGTAAAAAGACAAACATTTGTTAGCGAGGGACTCTCCCCACAGTTCCACAGCCAGCACGATGGGGTACAGCTCAAGCAGGGTGATTGACTGGGAGCGCGCGCCACAGGTCGTTCCATGTCCCAGCAACCACTGAGCCAAAGACTGCTCCATAACCTAGTGAACCAAATGCATCTGTGAACAGGTTAAGTGAATCCGAGATCAGGAATCTGCCAGGAAGAACAAGAGGTTTGCCATTGAAAACTTTCAGAAACAATGTCCACATGAACATGTCAGCGCGGACTTCTTTCGCAATTCTGATAAAGTGATGGGGCTTGGACACACCGACAGTCTGTGATCAGAATCTGATGGTTGACACCAGATAGATGGTGCCTTGAAAACATTCAAAATGTGACTAGTATGACACAGACGGATGGTGCCGGTTACATTCAAAATGTGACTAGTTTTTATGTATCGTGGGCTGGGTGAGAGAAACGGGGCTGAAAGGATTGCTGGGGCTGTGATCCAAATTGAAACTCATGGGAGCGATTGCCTCTACCGCGGTTGTTTAAAAACCGAGGCAGGATTGAAAAGGGGTGGGTCACTGGTTTGGGGCAGTGGGTGGTTGGGTGAAATGCTCTGCACCCAGCATTAAAACACTGATGTTGATAAGAACATTGCGTGCCTGCTGAGCATTCACCTGATTTGTGGAAGGAAAAACATGCCCCGCTGGGGATGGGGACTTGTTGGGCCATGGGAAGTACGAGGGAGGGAGTTTGTAAGCCCAAGGGAGGTTGGGTGGGATGCCATCGTGGCATTCATATAAAGTTCCAAGTGAGTGGTACCCCAAATGGCTTCCCCTCGCTCGATCAGGCGACGAAACTGGGCGTCATAAAAACGCCAGTCGCCCCGCTTCCCTGCCATCTTGACCACGACCTCCATGTGGTGAGCTAGCCCAGGAGCTAGCTCAGGCCGTCTCGCAGTGACGATGGCAGAAAAACGGTTCGTGAACAGCAGGGCTCCCCATAGCGCGCGTCCCTGCGTCCTATACGCCGGCACTAGAAGCCGAAAACGCGCACTAGGAATGTATGGAGGGGGTCCCTGGACGGACTAGATTTTAAAAGAGCGGGTCCTAGGACGCACTAAATTTCCTTTATCGTGCGAACCGTAGATACCGTTCTTAGACTGCAATATCGACACTTCGCAGTACACTATACGTGACCACAATGTTTTATAATTACACTGGGACTTTTCGGCTTTTGGACCCTTGGGACCCTCTAAAATAGTACAGTGGGGGTCCATGGACCCTCTAAAATTTAAAAGTGGGGGTCCCGGGACTCACTAGGAGGGGCGTCCGTGTGGAGCCCTGAACAGTCTGTAACCTTTGTGTCTTGCCTATCAAAAACGGAAAACGCAAATAACTCAGTTAACTCTTTTTATGTACACTTTGTTTTCCTGTATGCTTTGCACAAACTCTTAGGAATCAAGCACAGGAGCTTGTATCAAAGCGCCGGTCGATGTACTCCTTTATCCTTCCTGTATGTTTACTAAGACTAGAAGTAACAGTACCGGAAGGATATTACCCAATATTGACGGACTGTGTGATGATATCTTCTGCTATATGGTCTGTTGAGACAGTGATAACAAAATTGAGACCGGAGGTTGAGATTTTCATATCACTGTCGAAACAGACCAATAGCAGAAGATATCATCACACAGTCCGTCAATCTATCTATATATATATACGACTAGTGTCTGTCTGTGTGTCTGTCTGTCTGTGCGCGATGCGCGGCCAAGGTTCTCGATGGATCTGTTTCAAATTTGGTGATCATATTCAGGTACACCCTGGACACAACCTGGTCGATGAGATATTTCAACACGTGCTCTCAGCGCGCAGCGCGGAACCGATTTTGGTTCCACCTCAGCTATTTTGGTTCCACCTCAGCTTACCCGGGCCCCCATACCGACACACCATAGCCGCTACACCACATCACAACGCCAAAGTTCTCGGTGGTTCTTTTTCAAATTTGGACACCGTATTCAGCTACACCCCGGACACAATATCATCGATGAGATATTTCAACACGTGCTCTCAGCGCGCAGCGCTAAACTCATGTTCGTTTTTGTGTTCATTTCACCATTATAAGTAACTCTTCCTTATCTTCTCCAGTGTTTGGCGTTTATCTCCCTTCCTTCGTGTGGCTTTCCCGTTCAGTTGTAAGTTACTATTTATTTTTAGAATGTCACTGCGCTGTCCAGAACGCTTCCCTTGCACCCGTAAGTTGTTCTTACTGTCAAAGTGAAAAGGTCGAATCAATTTATAGCCACGCGAAAAATACACTCTCACCTATCTCTATATATTTATAGATACAGATATGCATATATATATACGGCTTCTCTGTGTGTGTGTGTGTTTGTGTGTGTGTGTGTAGGCAAAAACCTATGTATTATAGAGTTCTGTTTGTGATGGGGTCTAGCGGCTTTTGTCTGTCTGTATGTTCTGGCATGTGAGAAGCCACAGCAGATAATATAGGGCTAAGAAATAAGCTCTAAAATTCTCAATCCCGTTTGACAGGACTTCGCCTTTCAAAGGTGATTGTGGTGAACCGCCACGCTGTCTGTCTCCGCGCCGTTCACCCCAAATTCCCGTTTCTGAGAGTGACTATTTTTAGAATGTCACTGCGCTGTCCAGAACGCTTCCCTTGCACCCGTAAGTTGTTCTTACTGTCAAAGTGAAAAGGTCGAATCAATTTATAGCCACGCGAAAAATACACTCTCACCTATCTCTATATATTTATAGATACAGATATGCATATATATATATACGGCTTCTCTGTGTGTGTGTGTGTTTGTGTGTGTGTGTAGGCACCTATGTATTATAGAGTTCTGTTTGTGATGGGGTCTAGCGGCTTTTGTCTGTCTGTATGTTCTGGCATGTGAGAAGCCACAGCAGATAATATAGGGCTAAGAAATAAGCTCTAAAATTCTCAATCCCGTTTGACAGGACTTCGCCTGCAGAGGTGATTGTGATGAACCGCCACGCTGTCTGTCTCTGTCTCGCGATTCACCCCGGCGAAGCCGGGTATTCCTCTAGTGTTAGATATATTGCAATTTCTCTAAACATTTTGTATTCACTGTAAAGACATTACAAAAGTATTTGTCTCAGTTTTGGCTGTTCCATATCCCTCCCTCCGATTATTATTTCTTTTTGTTCACTCTTTTCTTGTACTTTCCAGTATTTCCAAATGTCTTTTCTTTCAAAAAGTAATTAGTCACTTGCTCAACTAAATTCAGGGATAATTACATTTTCATATATATTGTTTTGTTTTTGTGTTTTTGTTTTTGAAGTGGGGAAGCAATAAAGAGGTCGTCGATATCAAAACTAATATCGACGGAAATGTCGTCGATATCACTTTTGCAATGAGCTCAGTTTTGCCCAATTGACCAATGGAAATCTACGTAACATGTGAAATAGCAATATAGGTGTACATCGACAGGCGCTTTGATACAACAAGCCGGAGAATCGCCGGAAACGCCAACGGTGCGTACTCGCTTCGGGCGTGCATCCGGTGGCGATTCCGATCGGATGTGTTTGGAAAGTGTTCTCGTTTGAGGTCAGTTTGACGTTTATAAGTCTGATTTTACTTTAAGCAAGCGTATGAAACATTAGGCTTGTATATTACACCAACCGTTAGGTTGTTTCATGCAGATTATCTAACATACAACAAGTCAAACGCCGTTTTTTGTCTTTCTGTCCCGATTTTTTCCGTTTTGATGGTCGTTTCTCCCGTACTGATTCTTTGTGGAACAAAAGAGTATGTTTTAAATCGCACTTTAATGTCTACTTATACAAGTCGTCAAGTGTTGTGACCCTAAGTTGCGTCTAAGTTGTTTTAAAATAATTTGAAAGAACTGATACTGCATCCACATTTCAGTCTCTGCCATTTCTGTATACTATTGAACAATGAAATACCTTAGTTACTCAATACAACGCTGTTTTTATGACTAAATCAACTACAGAGTCTTCCTGGTAAGCGACTCAGCACTGTTGTCTATACCAAGTCAGCACCGTTGTCATGCTTTCGTCTCCACGTGGCGGCACCGTTGTTTGAAAAAGTGAACATCTGATCTTCTAAATCTATTCTACTGAATAGTTCCTCCATTCTCAACAACAGAAATTAGTAGCTTAAGAGAGAACATATTCAAGTTTATTATGGCAATTACATTTTTCACTCAAAAGGATTCAGTGCGAAGGAGCAAGCATTTAAAGTCAAACGTTTACCGCGGGAAGACAAAAATCAGCGTTCAATTAACCATACAAAAGAAATTCTGCATTAATCAACTCATTGGTACCTTTGTTGTACAAGTCTAACGTCTTATGCACTCGTATAAACAACAAGTCGCGTAAGGCGAAATTACTACATTTAGTCAAGCTGTGGAACTCACAGAATGAAACTGAACGTAGTCCGCCGCTAGTGCAAAAGGCAGTGAAAGTGACGAGCCTGTTTGGCGCGGCAGCGGTTGCGCTGTGCTTCATAGCACGCTTTACTGTAGCCTACCTCTCTTCGTTTTAACTTTCTGAGCGTGTTTTTAATCCAAACATATCATATCTATATGTTTTTGTAATCAGGAACCGACAAGGAATAAGATGAAATAGTTTTTGAATCGATTTCGGAAATTTAATTTTGATCATAATTTTTATATTTTTAATTTTCAGAGATTGTTTTTAATCCAAATATAACATACCCCGACGTTATTCCTAGAACGATCGAGAGCTTTTAAGACTGTAAGTTAAGTTAGTTGGACCCCGACATTATTCCTAGAACGATCGAGAGCTTTTAAGACTGTAAGTCTGTACAAGTGTAGCCAGGATTCTTTTTCACGGTGGACCAGTGTTACTTGCACACCGGGTGCACAAAACTACAAACTTGACCCTGCCACCCATTATAGTACTTGTGTGTCAAAACGATCAGATGACAATTGCCCATACACACGCACAAAGCTACACAGATCTTTGCCAGCGTTACTTGACTAAAGTCAAAAGTTTCCTCATTTCGTTGAAGCAGTTGCTGCGGCGCGAGAGCACTATGAGTTTTGGAACAGCGTTGGAGACCTCGCCAGCACAAATGCCGTTTTTGTCAGAACTTAAAATACCAGAAACTAAGACAGGTTTTGGGAGGTCATCTCGGTGTCGACACATGCTTTCATTGTCAAAACCGGTAAAGTACGTAAAACTAAGACAGGTTGGGGAGGTTTAGATCAAATCATTTCGGTTTCGACGCATTCAGCTATACTGTCAAAACTGGTAAAATACTAGAAACAAAGACAGGTGTGTGAAGGTCTAGAATAAATCGTCTTGGTGTCGACACATGCTGTTACTGTAAAAACTGGTAAAATACCAGACACAAAGACAGGTTCGGGAATAAATTTTCTTCGTGTCGAAGCCGGATATACGCTAGCTAAAGTTAGAAAACTATCACCTGTCCGGCTCGGGAATAGTTAGTCGTGAATTCGTCTCGTGAATTCGTCTTGGTGAATAGTTAGTCTTTGTTGTTCTCTATATTTGCATATCAAGCAAGCAAGGAAATTTAATCGAAACTTCCTTCTGGATTAGCAATGGTCGACGCGTGTGAGAAAGACTGTGTCTGTAAGGCTGGAGTCCACCCGTTGTGAAAGTAATACACTTGTTTTTAAAGTGACATTTTCAATAAATCCAAGGAGTGTTGGGGTTAGGGTTAGGGTTAGGGTGAGGGTTAGGGTTAGAAATAACAAAACAAAATAGTACTTAACGTGGTAATAGACGAACTCCGGAAATAGCTCTGTTGGGTTGGAATTGATTGTAAAAGAGTGACTACTCTTGCTTCTAGAGAGGCAAGCTTTTTACTAGTGTTTCGTGTTACGTGTTACAGACACACCCGCGCTACTGCCTGGCGTATGTTGTCACGTAGGAAAGTTTGACTCGCTAAAAACAAGAGTATTTTGTGTGTGTGTGTGTGTGTGTGTGTGTGTGTGTGTGTGTGTGTGTGTGTGTGTGTGTGTGCGTGTGCGCGCGTGTGTGCGTGTGTGTGTGTGCCGTGTGTGTGTGTGTGCGCGTGTGTGCGAGTGTATGTGTGTGTGTGTGTGGCTGGGTGTGACCATTATGTAAGTCAGTGTAGGTGTGACCCTATATGAGAGTGCGTTTTTGACACTTTGTTTTTATTAATATCACCAGCAGATGCTGCAAAAACATGAACACGCATTCGATTGGTAAATAGAACTCGAGACTGTGATTGACGGTAACTGTCGTGAAGAAACTGCAATCACATAAAAGCGCTCGGCCAATAAAGCCAGGAAATACAAATTGCATAATATGTGTCAGTGTGTGCGTGTGTGTGTGTGCCGGTGTGTGTGTGTGTGTGTGTGTGTGTGTAAGTGTGTGTGTGTGTGTGTGTGTGTTTTAGCGTGCGTGCGATCGACGGTGCGTCAGTGGCTTGCCGCGCGTGTTTGTGTGTGTGTGTGCCCACGGTCACGTGTTGGTGTGGCGGGTGTGACCCTATATATGTGAGTGCATTTGTGACATTACCGGTATATTTGGGATTGATACCACCACATATTCTACAACAGATGGTGCAAAAACATCGTTCGAGTTGAGTGTCGTGGACAAACTGCAATCAAATAAAAGCGCTCCGTCAATGAAACCTGGAACGAAAAATCACAAAATGTGATTTGAACTGACATTCAGTTTACTTCTGGCTCTGACAACCCTAAAACTGTTCTGTCCAGTCTGTCTAGTCTTTCTGTCCTTGTTTCTCGGTCTGCGAGCGTGTAAGGCCAGTACAATTTATGTGCGCGGGCATGTGTGTATGTCACAGTGTGTTTGTTTGTGTGTGTGAGTCAGTGTGTCACTGTCACGTGTGACGGCCGGCCGTGTGTGGGTGTGTGAGTGTGTGTGTGTGTGTACGTGTGACGCCGCCGGGGGTGTGTGTGTCAGTGTGTCAGCCGGTGTGTGTGACGGTGTGTCAGTGTGTGTGTCACGTGTGTGTCACGGTGTGTGTGTGTGGGTGTGTGTGTGTGCGGTGTGCCAGTGTGTGTTCAGTAAAGAGAGAGACTGAGAGAGAGAGACTGAGAGAGAGAGAGATTGAGAGAGAGAGAGAGAGAGGGAGATATATATATCAGTACCACCTGACCACTGATGAGACACATTAGTGTCGAAACACGTGTCTGGTCCAGGTACAAATATAATGGTCCTCCTCAGGACTAGATTACCTTGCGATACGTCCCCCACAAAGGGACTTTGCTCTGTAAATCTGGGTGCCCCTTGAGGAGGGTCGCTCCCAATGGGCTGTCTGCGAAGGGATACTTACTTCTCTCTCTATCTCTGCTAAGAGATTTTAACAAATCTCGGAAGAAAGTCTCTGCTGACTTTCAATTGTTTCTTTCACAATTTCTGATGTTTTATATATATGTTACAGGCATTAAGTGAAACCAGGCATTACGCGTAATGCCTGAAATGTTCAGGCATTACGCGTAATGCCTGTGACAACTAGGCATTACACGTAATGCCTAAAAATACCAGGCATTACACGTAATGCCTGAAATTTGACTCTCAAAATTACGCTTATTGCCTGAAGCAATTCAGGCAATACACATTACCTCTTGGATGGCGGTGAGAAATTTTTTTAAGGACAAAGTGTTGACAAAATGTCATGGTGTGAATATAGTAACTGACATTCAATCAAGTGAGCTTTGAAATGAATGCACATTTTATTTTGCGATTATGAGTGATGGTTCGCAATGCAACATAATGTATTTCTGACATAGTGTTCACCACAGTTTGAATTTCACGTGTGAGTGCATGTCACAATGGAAAGCAGAGGTCCAATATTTCCAGTCGAGTTTTCACCAGTTGCTTATTCGTCACCATGGAGGATAATGAAAAAGAACAATTGTTTACTCCACGTTTGTTTGAACATTATGAAAAGGACGGCAGAAAGTTGCTCCCGAAAGCTGTGTACTTCAGAACAATCGAAGAAGTAAAAGCTGCCTTCCAGAAAACAACATAGTCACGTCATGAGTATCATCTCTTGGGAAAGTAAGTGATGTGTGGTGTTTGTCAAAAACAGATTTGAGTGTTGGTATTCAGCTCTACGTCTATCGTGAAACAATACTGAAACCGGGTTATCTCCAATGCTGTCTCTGATAGAGTAATTGACACATAATTAAAATGTCAAAGGTAGGTAACAAACAAGTCGCGTAAGGCGAAATTACTACATTTAGTCAAGCTGTGGAACTCACAGAATGAAACTGAACGTAGTCCGCCGCTTGTGCAAAGTACCTCTCTTCGTTTTAACTTTCTGAGCGTGTTTTTAATCCAAACATATCATATCTATATGTTTTTGGAATCAGGAACCGACAAGGAATAAGATGAATTTGTTTTAAAAACGATTTCGGAAATTTAATTTTAATCATAATTTTTATATTTTTAATTTTCAGAGCTTGTTTTTAATCCGAATATAACATATTTATATGTTTTTGGAATCAGAACATGATGAAGAATAAAATAAAAGTAATTTTGGATCGTTTTATAAAAAAATAATTTTAATTACAATTTTCAGATTTTTAATGACCAAAGTCATTAATTAATTTGTAAGCCTCCATGCTGAAATGCAATACCGAAGTCCGGCCTTTGTCGAAGAATGCTTGGCCAAAATTTCAATCAATTTGATTGAAAATTGAGGGTGTGACAGTGCCGCCTCAACTTTTACAAAAAGCCGGATATGACGTCATAAAAGACATTTATCGAAAAAATGAAAAAAACGTCCGGGGATATCATACCCAGAAACTCTCATGTAAAATTTCATAAAGATCGGTCCAGTAGTTTACTCTGAATCGCTCTACACACACACACACACACACACACACACACACACACACACACACACACACACACACACACATACACCACGACCCTCGTCTCGATTCCCCCTCTATGTTAAAACATTTAGTCAAAACTTGACTAAATGTAAAAAAGCTTAGTACACTGACTGTATCGTTCTTGCTGGAACAAAAACAGTTAATAAGAAAATTGCGTTGTGTTATCTCACATTCCGGGGCTGTTGAAAGCTAGCTACGATATCAAATTATTATTATTGATCGCTTGAGAAACACTGTGTGAACGGGTGTTTTTTTCTCATAAGGAAGATTTGTTGTTATTATTCGACGTAAGTTGTTCACGATCTTTAGTAGTTTGAATGTAGCGCTCGGGTACATTGACATGTTTTAGCAAGATGAATTCAATCTGGACCCTGTCCTACGTGTTATAATTATATCCGACTCGCTGCCGAGAGTTATGGTACATTGTTTATAACCTTGATAAACATGTCCTGTTATTGCCATTAAATAGTTGTCATTTACTTTAATTTTCAGATTCGAGGTATTAAGATGCGGTGACATCAAAAGGCTTGTACAGAAAAGTACTAACACAGCTGAGGAATCCATTCTCTACAATGCTACCCTTGAAGAAGCATACAATATCGTCAAGAGAGCGCATGTGGCCACAGGCCATGGCGGTCGTGATCGTATGGAGAAGGAGTTGCACGAGAAATACGACAACATACCACGCCACGCGATAGAACTTTAGAAATCTTTGTGCGCAGAGTGTCAGAAGAAGAAGAAACGAGAGAGAGTCAAAGGTGTTGTTGTTCGACCGATTCTATCAAACGATATTCAGGCATTACACGTAATGCCTGGTTTCACTTAATGCCTGTAACAGGTTTCAGGCATTACGTGTAATGCCTGGCAATGATTTTCAGGCATTACGTGTAATGCCTGGTATTTTTATGCATTACGTGTAATGCCTAGTGGTCACAGGCATTACGCGTAATGCCTGAACATTTCAGGCATTACGCGTAATGCCTGGTTTCACTTAATGCCTGTAACATATATATATATATAGAACGAGAGCGAGGCCGGAAAAAGAGAGGGGAGAGAGAGAGAGGATAAGCGGCCATAATTTGGTAAGATCATGATAAGATCAGAGTAACTAGATATGATGATTTGTAAGCAATTGCTGCTTTTTCAAGTTTTACAATCAGCCCTGAACTCTAACGGTAACAATGAAATCATTAAGTCGAAAGCACTTGTAACAAGAAATTCCTACGAGGTAGGAAAAACACCCCCGTCAAAGGGAAATAACCTTCTCAGTTGGTGGCAGTGACTGAGTGAGAATGGTTATTTCCCTTTGACCTCTATAAGTCCTTGTAGAATCTTAATCCACCAATAACTCCCTAACCGTGTGTTTGACTGGTCCCAATTTTTGTAAGGACCGTCTCAGGAATGTATAGAACCTGTTCACCAAGTTTGGTGACGATCGGTCCGTTCATTCTTGAGATCTATATGCGAACACAAACAAACAAACACATGTGCCTCTATAAGTCCTTGTAGAATCTTAATCCACCAATAACTCCCTAACCGTGTGTTTGACTGGTCCCAATTTTTGTAAGGACCGTCTCAGGAATGTATAGAACCTGTTCACCAAGTTTGGTGACGATCGGTCCGTTCATTCTTGAGATCTATATGCGAACACAAACAAACAAACAAACACATGGACCGAATCCTATAAACAATCCTGGAGATCCGGTGTAGGATCCGGTCCGGTCCCCCCTCTGAAGTAGTCCCCCGGGGGACCAATTCGTGGCAAAAACTGCTCTATAATGGTCCCCCCTTAGACATCCAGCCTCGTTTTTCTTAGGCATTCAAGCCATTTTCAATCTATATCTTCGTCCGGTATTATGTAGTGCACAGACAGCAATCTCTTTGTTTGACTATATTTTGCAGTAAATAAAATAGATCTGATTTATAATGCCGTTCAAAAGAAAAATCACATGAAATAAAATGAATAATAAATAAATACTGATAAGAAGAAATGAAAGCAGTCTCTGATTCTTTCCTTTCTTTTCTCTGAAATTGCTGGTAACATTACTAACATTGTAACAAGAAAAACGAGGCTGGATGTCTAAGGGGGGACCATTATAGAGCAGTTTTTGCCACGAATTGGTCCCCCGGGGGACTACTTCAGAGGGGGGACCGGACCGGATCCTACACCGGTAAAACATTATTGGCATAAGGTACTGTATCATTCACCGACGTGGTCTCTAAAATGTACCGACCATGAAAAAGCTCGACAAGGCAAACAAGGTAAACAGAAAACTATAATAAAATAATAATGCGTGCGTGTGTGTGTTGTGTTTTTTGTTTCCGTTTGCTTATTTAAAAGCAAACATGCAACGTGTCCATTTTAATACTTCAAACGAAGAGTATTCCTTGATTTATTTTGATTTAGGTAAAACGACGTGACAAGGGAAATCACCCTGCTTGGTTACCAGTTCAGTTTTCGGAAACCGTCATCGTACGGGCTGAGCAAGTTGAAGAAGAGAAAGTTGTTTGTCTGGGTCGTTTCAACGTGTTTAAGGTAATACTTTGATCGTTTCATTTTTTTTGTAAATAATAGGAACAGTACCCCAATTCAAGGAGGTTGATTGACTGGTCACAACTTGACTAAAATGATCGAATTATTATAGAACATGTATGTTGCTGATTTTATCATCTGATGAAAGTTTTCCTGTTGCATGTTATATTTTTCATGTTGTTTCTGTTGTTGCTTTTGTGTGTGTGTGTGATTCAAATGTTGTCAAGTGTAATGATGTAAAAGTGAACTGAAAGTGTATGTCTTTGTTAGGCCTTAAAAAAAAATAGGTGTGGTTACGGTAACCCGACCTACCCTATTTTTAGGGGCCGACCCTATAACTTTTTATTACATAATTTGTAAAAAAAAAACAAAAAAAACAAAAAAACCAACAACCCAAGTGCAGAAAACGCAATGAAAGCGAAAGCGCTCGAGTCGCACACTTATTTCCCTGTCAAGTAGGTTTAGGCCTAATTTGTACACATTAGAAAAAAAAGTTTTAAAAAAAAGTGATTGCCTACCTTCCTACCCTATTTTTTGTGTGGCTATGTTACCTTAACCACACCTATTTTTTTTTTGGCCTTAGCACGCTGCTTGATTGTGAACAAAAAATTAAACACAGATACAGAACACAGACATAAACACAGAAAGCACGATAAATACACTTGCATAAATAAACTAACATCCTACGAAAACGAAAACTCTTTTTTTGTCAACCACACCGTTTATTCCCTTCATTTAATAATGTATCGATAGAACATTAGATTTTCCTTCTGTGAGCCATGTGATGTCAGAGGCTGACAAAAACTGACATTTAGGCTGCTGGCCGATACTAAAAATGAGTGCATGTTTGCGTGCGTTCAATCTTTAAAAAAAAGGAGTTCCAAGTTCTAACTGAAACAGATCGATACATAAATGTTGAATTTGAACTTTTGTCGCAACGACTTTTTGTTTGTGTCGAGCTTTTGTTGTTCGATCTTACGTTGTTTGAGCTTTTGTCGTTCGCTCTTATGTTGTTCGAGCATTTGTCGTTCGATCTTGTGTCGTTCAAGCTTTTGTCGCTCAAGCTTATGTCATGACTACCCCCTCTGACATACTCCATATGTCACTTTATCACATAATTCTTGTTTCCTTTTTGAGGGACGTCCCAATTCTCATTGCATTTGCAGGTTTTGAATTAATCAAATTTTGTGGCATTTTTTGTTTTCTGTACAAATTAGGCCCACAAAAAAAAATAGTCTGTTTACGGTAACCCGACCGACCCTATTTTTTTCGCGCGACCCTAGACTTTCTTTTGGCATTTGGGGGAGAAAAAAAAAATCTTTTGTTTTTTTTTGCAAAATAACGTAAAAATATGGTTTTTTGGAGGGAAAAAAAAAATCCTGACCTACCGACCCTATTTTTTGGGGCCTATGTTACCGTAAACAGACCTTTTTTTTTTTGGCCTTAGCTCATAACATGAGCATGATATGGTCACTTTTGTTGTTGTTGTTTTTTCACAGCTGAACCTGGAATAGTGAACTGTCAGGAGACCGCTGCTTCTCACAACGTACAGCATGGAGAATGCAGAAACAGCACTCCTGCCAGACATCAAGACAGAGATTGATGTCGCTGAAGAAATACTACAGCCTTGGCGCACCACTGAACCAAATCCTTATGGTAAGGTTCATTACAGATTTCGGATTCAAATAAAGAACAAATCCATGTACTGTACAAAACAAACCAAACAATAAAATAACATGTGTGTCTGCTAAAATTGTGTGCCTCTTCTGCAAACCGCTTTTTTATTGTGACACTGACAGTCATATCCCTTGGTCGTAGTGTGATCATCAAAAACAAAAACAAAGGAAACATCTGATAGTGATAGTGTACTAATAATGGATCACAATCAGCATACACCTTTATGGATGAGACTCGATTTCTTTTTCTTTCCAGTATCGCTCAGCGGGGTTGTGGCCACAGAGAACACAGCAGCCAAGCATGCCTTGCAAACGTTAGAAGATGAGGCTTCAGACAACATGCACAGTGATGCCCTTCTTGATCAAGCCATACAGCCATCAGAGGCAGAAACTGCAGTCACCGTTCATAGTGATATGTCAAGAAAACGGCATGTGTGTACAGAGTGTGATGTTACCTTCGCAACACCTTGTTACCTTAAGAAACACATGTTAACACACGCAGGAGACAGACCATTTGCATGTACAGAGTGTGATCAAAGGTTCTCTCGGTCTATTAATTTGAGCAGTCACAAGACAACACATAAGCCAAAAAAGCATGCATGTACAGTGTGTGGCGATAGGTTCAAACGGCCAAGGTGTTTGAAGAGACACATGTTATTACATACAGGAGAGAACAAACATGCATGTCCAGAGTGTGGTGTTGGGTTCACTGCCAAGAAGAGTCTGACGCAACACATGTTCAGATGTAATGGGAAGAAACAACCTGAACAGCCAGAGTCTAATGCTAGGTTGAAACACTCAGATAATTTGGAGCCACACGTGTTGACGTATACGGAAGAGAAAGAAACATTCATGCGCATTGTTTGGAGCTAGGTTCATACAGTCTGGAGGTTTGAAGTGACGCAAGTTAACTTGTACAGGAGAACAACCATATATGCATACATGAACACTGTGCAGTGTTAGGCACACAAAAAAGTCTGTTTACAGTAACATAGGCAAAAAAAAATAGGGTCGGTAGGTCGGGAATTATTTTTGTATTTTTTTTCCCCCAAAAAATACATATTTTTAAGTTATTTTGCCCCCCCAAAAAAGACTTTATTTTTTATTTATTTTTTTTTTTTCAAATGCTAAAAAAAAGTCTAGGGTCGCGCGAAAAATAGGGTCGGTCAGGATACCTTTTTGGCCTTAGATTCAAACAATCCAGCAGTCTGAAGCAACAGTCATCCAAAACAGGAAGGAAATAATTGCAAGAAGTGATTGTGGGCACCTACATGTGTTTGTTTAGTGTATCATGTGTGATTGCGAGAGCTTGTCCGAGGTTTTTTTGGTTCGTGACTGAATACAAACTGCAGATAAATTGAGTTCAGTTTAGTTGTGATGTTGGTTAGAGAGAAATTTAAGTTTTACACCCTCACAGCAAAGTGACCAGGGGCATGTTTGCTGGCGTTACACCGACAAAAAAGAGGTGTTTTTTTTAATTCTTTTTATTTAATTAAATTCATTTATATTCACATAAACATAGCATACAGCATACACAGAATTTACCAGCATAAGATAAGATTGTCTTGGCGCATACACACGCCCATACCTACACAAGACATACATAGACAATAGGGTGGGTGGTTGAAAGGATGGGGGGGTAGGTGGAGACGGCGGTCACACTTTAGCCTCCAAGTACATGTATACATGGGGTTTAGTTATAGGCGTAACAGTCCTGTATAATATACATGTGTTATGAATAAATGGAACAGGGAGTATCACATTCAAAAATGTTCATACAAAATCAATCAATACAATTATCCAATGGCATCAATGAAAAAAGTGTCTTTATAAACACCAATCCTTTGCAAATTTACCACAATAATTATTTACACTAGCATTATACTTTATGCTGTGCATAAAATCATTTTTGCATGTTCAGATGTGCGAGGATAGACAAGAATTTAAGATAAAAAGTTTTCCGAAACCGGACAATCAGCCAGCGCCAGCCAGCGCCACAGTCACCACCACAACCACATGAAACGTTCATTGCCAGTTTACGCTGAAAATGTTTATTGGTCGACACCACAGGTCGTTCATTTTCAGCGCAGATAATGCATACAAAATCAGTGGAATATTTTCATAAATTCCACAAAAACTATGATTGACATAATCATATACATTGGGTTGTACATTTGCATAAATTCACCAAGAACAAAAATTGTCTTACACATCATAGATGGCATTGTCCACTATGTATTAGCTTACTGTTTTTTGTTCTTGTTTCCAGCTTCACCAACAAGCTGTCAAATTTTACTAGACTGGTCACCGGGTTACTTCCCTTTATCTACCGCTTTCTGCATCCGCTCATTAGACCATCATCAAAAAACTTATATTGGCAACTCTAAAAAACAATAAACATTGTGTTTTAGCCCAATTAAAGCACATCGATTAAATACATAATGTCTGTCATTCACCACCAATCCGGCGGTACGCGCCCACACAACTACGTTATGGTGGAGTAAGGGGATGGCGGTGGGGTTGAAAATTTTCGCACAGTTGTTTGGGACGTCTGGCACTGGCTACCGCAGATGCAGAAATGGCAGAGAGACTGATCTTGGGCCGGCTGGCCAATGGGAAGACGGCATTCCGCTCATTAGTTATGCATATGACCTGTGCTCTGGCACCGTCTATACACCACAATCTCGCTTCTCTTCACACCCAAAAATATCATTTATGCTGTGCATAAAATCATTTTTGCATGTTCAGATGTGCGAGGATAGACAAGAATTTAAGATAAAAAGTTTTCCGAAACCGGACAATCAGCCAGCGCCAGCCAGCGCCACAGTCACCACCACAACCACATGAAACGTTCATTGCCAGTTTACGCTGAAAATGTTTATTGGTCGACACCACAGGTCGTTCATTTTCAGCGCAGATAATGCATACAAAATCAGTGGAATATTTTCATAAATTCCACAAAAACTATGATTGACATAATCATATACATTGGGTTGTACATTTGCATAAATTCACCAAGAACAAAAATTGTCTTACACATCATAGATGGCATTGTCCACTATGTATTAGCTTACTGTTTTTTGTTCTTGTTTCCAGCTTCACCAACAAGCTGTCAAATTTTACTAGACTGGTCACCGGGTTACTTCCCTTTATCTACCGCTTTCTGCATCCGCTCATTAGACCATCATCAAAAAACTTATATTGGCAACTCTAAAAAACAATAAACATTGTGTTTTAGCCCAATTAAAGCACATCGATTAAATACATAATGTCTGTCATTCACCACCAATCCGGCGGTACGCGCCACCACCTGATGACTCACATCAGGTACCGCCACCAAGCAAAATCGACCTTTCTCGGAAAGTTGCACTGCACACTTTCTTATAATCCCAGGCTGCACTGCACACCTGTGATCCCATGTTAATGTTCTGCTGCACTGCACGCAGACATGTGCCTGACCTCCCCCTTTCTGTTGCACTGCACACAGAGAGAAGCCCTACGTTTTACCTGATCTACCAGTTGTGCACCCTGATGTAAGACAAGAAAGCGTTAGAAGACCATCTGCCCGCCTGACGGATTTGAGCGTCCGATGCCCCGTTCCGAGCCATGTGGGAGGCACCCCCAATCCTAAAGCTATGCGATTTGAAGTTCTGTTTGGGCAGGCCACAAAATTGGAAAACCAACTGTAGTTGCTCGTTGAATTCCCTGGCCGTTATGGGTGCCCCCGACATAGCTCGGAACAACGGCCCCGTTGCGTTCCCACGAATGCTCATGTAGGCCCGCATGGCCTCTACCGCGCATGGGACGCCTGCCTTGGCTTTCTCTACGGTATGGGTAACTGGTTTTGCGCTAGATTTGAAATTGCGGAACGTTATGGTCAATGCCTGTCCGTCCAGTCGGACATCTCCCCTATGCAATACGTTTTCTGGTTCCCGGGATACCGCCATTTCCCCCACCCGCAATAATGAGTGAAAGGCCAAGGTGCACATAGCCCGGAAACGTATCTTGCCGAATTTCTCTTTCGATTGTGTCTATCTCTATTCCCAGGAATGTCAACCTCGTCTCTGGGCCCTCCGTCTTATCAGGTGCCATGGGAACTCCTATTTCCTCACACAAACCCAGAAATTTGTCTAGGTATTCTTTGCCTAGCTGCTTCGATACTGCCGCAAGGAAAAAATCATCCAGGTAGTGCACTAATGGTATCCCTAACTTCTGAACAGCAATCCACTCCAAAGCCGTGCCTAGTTCTTCGAACAAGTGACAAGACGAAGAACAACCCATCTGAAGCGAAAGATCAACATAAAAACTTCCTTGCCAGCTCAGTACGAAGAGGTTTTGGTCACTAGGGTGAATAGGCAACAACCTAAAAGCTTTCTCCACATCAGTTTTTGCCATAAATGCTGTATTTCCTACTGTCTGCACTAACTGTACTGCATCTTGCACATTGGCATATGACACTGTGGCCATGTCTTCCTCTATGAAATCATTTATGGATGCCCCCTTCGGGTGAGATAGATGATGTATCATCCTATACTTTCCTTTCATCTTTTTCTCTACCAAGCCGATTGGAGAACATTGGAACTGAGTAAAAGGAATATGCCTAAAGGGACCTACTAACCTCCCCTCTTCTATTTCCTTCTTTATGTGCGCTTCTACTACTTCTGGCATTTCTTCTGCTGACTTCAGGTTCTTCTGAACTACACTATTTGGGGCTCCTGTGAACCCTACCCGGAAACCCTCTCTGAATCCCTGTATTAAAGCCCGCTTCTTCTGTGGATCGTACCCTTCCAGCCACTTTTCCAGCTTGTCCGCCTTCACTGGCGTGGCCCCCGTGCCCCAGTCTTCATTTCTTTCCTTCTCCTGCTTCTTTTCCCCCCCGTCCCGCTCGAAAGGGGTGCCCTTTGGCGCTGCATTTTCGGATTGCGGGTTGCCCCCCACACTGCGAGCAAAAGTGCTTGAAGCCACAATTGGGGCGGCTGCAAGATCCCTGTTCATTGAACTGGAAGCAGAAGCCCCCCACTTTGGCTGGGTTTCCACTTCCAGTCTTCCCCCCTGCGCCACCCTGCGGCTTCTTCTTTCCCCCGTCATGGGTCTGGGTGGCAGGCTCTAAGCGGGTGGTGGCGAACAGGTCCGCGTCGCTGTCCCCCCATGCCCTTTCTCCTGCAGCAATTGCGAGCCGGTAGCGGTAGTCATAGTCCCGCCAATTGCCCTGCAGCTCATGCAGGGTACACACCCGAGCAAAGTGGGCACCCAGGCCCCTGTGTACCTCTTTCGCTCTGTCCTGTAGTATAGTGATATAAATGTTCCAGGCCTTCACCCACTCTGTGAAGGTTAACAGTTTCTTTTCTTTCTTCTTCTTCTTCTTCTTTTTGTCTTCATCGTCCTCATCCGAGTCCTCCTCCAGCATTTCCTTCGGGTCCGCGGGCAGGAGTATTGCGAACCTAACCGCCACACCGCTCCAGATCTTTTCCTTTATTGTCTTTGGCACGTGTAGGTCAATGGGCAACATTTTCTGGTTGCCGGTTGCCCACGCCTGTGTACCGCTAGTGTTAGATTGCTCACCGGAGTGTCCAGAGTGCCCAGCCATGCCTGAGTTGGATTTTCCACCCGTAGAGGTGGTCGATCCTGCGGGCGATGCCTCAGGCGCCGGCGTCTTGGCGGCCCGAATCTCCGCAATCTCCTTCCTCAGGGCCTTCTGCTCAGCAAGGAGCTGGGTTAGCGACTCCTTCACGCCCATTTCGTCCTCTCCTTCAGCCTCCTCGTCTCGAAACCTCTTCGGGGGCTGCTTTGAGGGACGCCCCGGTCGCTTGGTTGGACGCTTCGACATCCTGAAACATTTCAAAGGCCCTAAGCATCAGGGGCCTATTTTTTTTTTTTTTTTTTTTTTTTTTTTTTTTTTTTTTTTTTTTTTTTTTTTTTTTTTTTTTTTTTTTTATATATATGCAGCACGGGCTGTACCAATAAAACATTCCCCATGAAGTCACAACCGGTTCTACCAAACCAGAACCAACAATGACGTCACTCCAGAAGCTGGAAAGGATATTCCCTCCTATTCCACTCCCGGCATCAAAGCTCTGCGTCTGGCGTCTTCGGTAGAACCCAACCACTTCAGTCTGGGAATAAACCTTGGTACCCCGTTCGTGCTGCATCTACACTCCTATTGTGGTTCTGCCCTCAGCACGAGAGTACACCTAAGAAAACACTGTCAATCTGATCATGCAGCACGGGCTGTACCAATACACATTCCCCATGAAGTCACAACCGGTTCTACCAAACCAGAACCAACAATGACGTCACTCCAAAAGCTGGAAAGGATACCCCATCCTATTCCACTCCCGGCATCAAAGCTCTGCGTCTGGCGTCTTCGGTAGAACCCAACCACTTCAGTCTGGGAATAAACCTTGGTACCCCGTCCGTGCTGCATCTACCCCTATTGTGGTTCTGCCATCAGCACGAGAGGATACCGGCTATCACTATTAGCCCCCACTTCCCTCTCACCCGCTGAACAACCACAACACCTTCTTACCTCATTGGTCTATATGCCGACTGTCCAACAGAACTTTTCTCAGTGCTCTGTACAGTAGCATGTGCCCCGACCCTGACAGATGAATCCCATCTGCTAAAAAATGTTTCTGATACTGAGCAAACTTCTCTGCTGGAGGGAAAGCCACGTAGTGGGGGAACAAACCCACTATCCTGTGTGCCGTTTTCAGCTGTTGATGAAGAAGCCTATTCACCTCCCTGGCTATGTCATTGAAACCCCCCCAGCCACTGTATCTCTGTGTCATCCCTGACACCACCACTACTGAGTTTGCCAATGTTTGCACCCTCACACACAGATGCCACAGCTCACGAAACACTTTATTCGGTGTCGTTCCGGGAACAATATTATTGTCCCCCACCATTAGCACTATCACTCCCCATTTTTTCCGGGTGAAAATGGCCCTGTTCTGTTCTAGCATTGATTCAACGTCGCTTATTTTTCGGCCCCCTCTCCCATCGAATATCTGCTCAAAACCATCAAAACCTAAATCTGGCCGCACCCCCTCATCTGTGTTCACAAATCGCTGAAACCTCCACGTGAAAGAGTGCCCGACCACCGCACAACTTGTAAACATTTTCGCTCCCGCCGTCTTTCTTCACAAAGAAACTAGTCACGTGACCGAGCGATTCGCGTTGCCACTGCTCGGACCAATTTTAATGCCAGGAGAAGATGATACTGTCTTCTTTTCTCCCTGAACACTTTTACTGACGGCTGTCAGCTAATTGTACCATCACCGTCTACCTAGCTATCACCCTCGTTCCTTCGAGTGTCACTCCCGGCAAACGTGAAACCACATGTTTCTGCCTACGGTGCCACGCTGTCTCCCAGTTTCCCAAACTCCAAACTTTCCTTGCAGACAACTAATTGGCCCCACTCGAGCCTATTACCGCTGTTTCGATCTCAATCGCCCCTCTCGACAATCAAGCAACAAAACAAAACAAAAAAAGGTAAAAGTACGTGTACCTTCTCTTTCCAAAATCCTTGAAACGTTGAAAATTTTCGCACAGTTGTTTGGGACGTCTGGCACTGGCTACCGCAGATGCAGAAATGGCAGAGAGACTGATCTTGGGCCGGCTGGCCAATGGGAAGACGGCATTCCGCTCATTAGTTATGCATATGACCTGTGCTCTGGCACCGTCTATACACCACAATCTCGCTTCTCTTCACACCCAAAAATATCATTTTCGATCACAAACCTTTGTTTAACAATTTTCACAAAAACATTTAGTGTTGGGACTGTCTTATTTAATTTGGCTCCAAATGTACTTTGTTTGGCAAGGAGAATAAACAAATCAAAAACAGCATCCGTATGAAAGCTGTCTAAATACCCTAAAATAACGAGCTCTTTTGACAAATTCAAATTACTGCAATGTGTGAAATTTAGGCATAACCATTCTGTGAAATCAGACCAAAAAAGCTTAACTCTTGTGCACTCCCAAAACAAATGTTCTAAGGTTTCCTCTTCCTGTGTACAAAAGCTACATAGTGATGTGTCAGAAATTTTCATCAAAAATAACAGGCGCTGAGTGGGGAAAATTCTATGTAGTATTCTATATTGGAACCACCTCAGGTATGTGTCTTGTGTAGGTCCGCCTTATTGTCAAAAATACCTTTCCAACATTTACATCAAAATTCAATAAATTAGACCATTTTTCCATGCACTGTAAATTGCCATCATTTTTCACAAGATGGGTATATATATGTTTTACTCCACCTTTAGACATTTGTTTCCATACAACATCATCACCAATATGAAAAACATTGTTTAAAACTGCATCCAACTTTAATCTTTTATGATAATTCTTAACTGAGCGCATAACGCCCTCGAAAAACACAAAATTCAGTTGTAAATCTGGATGTTTCAATTTAAAATCGTTATATGACATAAAACCATCAGCTCCCATCAAGTGACCGACTGTAATAATGCCGTTTTTCATCCAATTCCTTATAAAAATAACCTTTTTATCAATGCAAATATGTACATTATAATACAGACGCTCTGAGGCAAAATCACTCAAGGAGATGGGGACACATTTACATGCAAAATGCTAATAATGTTTGAAAAATTTTCTCCAGAAAGGATTCTGAACTCTTTGCATCAGTATGTTTTCAAACTCACCTCCTCTCTTGTGAATATTATGTACAAGTGGACACAGAGCTTGTAAAAGTTTAGTTACTTTTCCTTCACTACAAAGGACTCGCTGTAACCATGAAATCTTCAGAGCTGACAAAAAGCATTTCAAATCCACCATTTTAAGCCCCACCCACCCCCCCTCCCCTCCCCCTCCCTCTTCAAAGGACTCTTTGAAGAAGAGATTTGATTGTATCCAAAATGTAGTAAACTTCCTTTGGAATTAGCAAAGGTGTTCTCACTTCGCCTCGTAACTTAAACCCTTGACTGCTGGAAAAATTAGGTTAAACATATTCAATTAAAAAAAATTCATACATTTCAAGAGAAAACAATTACATGTACACCAAAACTTACAAAAATGGCCTCAAGGGGAGGCAGTCATGTTGCTGCAATTCAAAGGGCAACATACAGCGGTTGTTTCCCTTGTCAGAGTATTGATTTTTTTTCAGTCAGTGTTGGCAAATCACGTAGCTGATATGTATGTATTGTGGCTTTCAAAGGGTTTGGTTTTACTGATTCAGTAAGCACACTTGTGCATTTCAGTGCATTCAATTTGCAACGTATTATAAAAGCGGAGTCACAACACACGTATTCTGAGATTTCATTGATTTTTTTGGGTTGTGTTCTTGATAATAATTATGGATGTTTGGGCGTTTAAAAAAGAAAGAAGTTATATAATGAATTTAGAATAAGAGAGAAGATAGCGCTGTGGCAATTTTCTGAGTTTTGATTTTGACTCCTACTTTGTGTCAGAGTACGTGTCAGTAGATATATATTTTTATCCGAGAGCACCCATGTCATAACTTAACCAGACACTCACGTGTGGATATATCATGTTAATAAGGTCGTGTCAAAGTTCAGTCTGGCAGAGACCTAATTTTCACCTGCTCTAAACCACCGAGACTGACAAACGTCATGGCTTGCTGTGTGATAACTTGAGAGATTTAGACTCGTTCGCTTTTTCAAATATTTGAAAGCTCGCTTTCGCTCGCATTTCACTGAATATTTAAATAGAACAACTTGTATCATTCTTGTGTACATCAAAACCATGTAGTATTCTCGATTTATGGTTTTGTGTCTGTGGATTTTTCTATATTTTTACAAACACACGTACAGAAAAAAATTTGCAGAAATTCTGACACACAAATAAATAACGTGAAATAAAGACACATGAAAAACAGCAAAAACAAAGAAAAGAAAAAACGGAACAATAAACACACACGCACACACACACGAGAAGACATTCTGGGTCATGTGCCACTTTTGCGGGTAGACAATCTGAGGATGAACCTTGTGGAAGTAGACTTAACGGAATTTAGACGCAGACATGCTGGGAATTTTGTGCAGAAAAACGGGGAGTATGTACACCTAACGGGAATGAAACGTTCACAAGTGGAGGGGTGCATGTAAAACCTTGGCCGTAGATTTCAGATAGTGAGCCGAACCGTTTTCACGAGAAGCGGGACTGTACGTGCCTTTGAGTGTTGTCTACTGCGTGCCCATATGCACCGCCTTGGTCTGTCGCACACACCGAACTGCCCATGCGAAACAGGCCCACAGATCCCGGAGCACATCCTGCAGACCTGCCCGCTCCACCAGGAAGCCAGAACAGATCACTGGCCCCAAGGTGCCACACTGCAGGAGCAACTCTGGGGCACCAAAGACTCCCTGATCCTGACCACCAGCTTTATTCAAGCTACAAAACTTGAAGTCTGACCTGAGGCCAAAAATCCTGGAACGCCGAAAAAGAAGAAGAAGTAGTGTCCCCCTCTCAGCTCCGCCCACGCTTTGTAGTAGCCGACTTCATACTTTGCTTGCCTTCAACTGACTTGTTATGGACAATTACAATAGAGAGCCCCAAAGGGTTTAAAATCGTGATCGTGATTGGCGTTTTTTGACCTTTCTGTGACCGTGATTGCCGAAATTTCCATTTCTGTGATCGTGATGGGACTTTGCCCGTGATCCGTGATGACAAAAAAATCAAGTCTCGTGATCGTGATCGTCATTTGTTTTCGTGATCGTGATGGGCATTATTGCAAAGCATTTTATTTTCAACGT
Source organism: Littorina saxatilis (assembly GCF_037325665.1). Classification (NCBI taxonomy): domain Eukaryota; kingdom Metazoa; phylum Mollusca; class Gastropoda; order Littorinimorpha; family Littorinidae; genus Littorina; species Littorina saxatilis. The sequence goes on from NC_090248.1 coordinate 38,530,866, forward strand.
ACATTTTTCACAGCTGTATCACTCTATCAGTCTATGATCCTCTATTCGTCAAGGTGTTTGTGATCGTGAAAACAAAAATCAAGGTAACTGTGATCGTGAAAGCTAAAATTTCCCTTCCCGTGATCGTGATGATACCCCCCCTTTGGGGCCCTCACAATACATCTGCGCAGTCGCTACTACACTACATGCTGCGATAGGGATTATGACGAGTACTTGGCCTGTTTTCTTTTCACGCAACGTGTAGCGGGCTGGGGAAAAAAAGAATCACCTCAATAATCTGCAGTGCGTCGTCTGTCCTGCTGGCGTTACATAAGTGAGCGCCGGGCCTTAGGGGTGTCAACTCGCCCCCGTATGTTCAAAGCGATGGATGAAACCATGTTGCATTTTTGACGTTTGTCGATCAGAACAAGTCATGACAAAAATCACACTTCTGCCCGAGTTTAAAAGTGAATTTTTGTTTTGTTATTCAGCGTCTTTCAATTAACCTTTGCCGGATGCCGCTTTTGACTACACACTCCCGACGATGCGGGTTTGTCTGAACCCATACATTTGAAAGAGGGTTTTTACCGTTTATTCCTCTAACGACGATGCGGGTTTGTCTGAACCCATACATTTGAAAGAGGGTTTTTACCGTTTATTTCTCTAACGACGGGGTGGGTTCAGGGAAACCCACAGCGCTACTTCAGTGGTTGCATCGAGTTTCTCCCTTCACCGACCTCTTGCAGGGGAGGGAGAGGGGGAGGGAAAGGGGGAGGGAGAGACTGAGAGAGACTAAGAAAGAGAGAGAGAGACTAAGAAAGAGAGAGAGAGACTAAGAAAGAGAGAGAGACTAAGAAAGAGAGAGACTAAGAAAGAGAGAGAGAGAGACTAAGAAAGAGAGAGAGAGAGTCTAAGAAAGAGAGTGAGAGTCTAAGAAAGAGAGTGAGAGAGAGAGACTAAGAAAGAGAGAGAGGGAGACTAAGAAAGAGAGAGAGAGAGAGACTAAGAAAGAGAGAGAGACTAAGAAAGAGAGAGAGAGAGACTAAGAAAGAGAGAGAGACTAAGAAAGAGAGAGAGAGAGACTAAGAAAGAGAGAGAGACTAAGAAAGAGAGACTAAGAAAGAGAGAGAGAGAGATACTAAGAAAGAGAGAGAGAGAAAGATAGAGAGAGACAAATAAAGAGAGAGAGAGAGAGACAAATAAAGAGAGAGAGAGAGAGACTAAGAAAGAGAGAGAGAGAGACTAAGAAAGAGAGAGAGAGAGACTAAGAAAGAGAGAGAGAGACTAAGAAAGAGAGAGAGAGACTAAGAAAGAGAGAGAGGGAGACTAAGAAAGAGAAAGAGACTAAGAAAGAGAGAGAGAGAGACTAAGAAAGAGAGAGACTAAGAAAGAGAGAGAGACAGACTAAGAAAGAGAGAGAGAGAGAGACTAAGAAAGAGAGAGAGACTAAGAAAAAGAGAGAGAGAGACTAAAAAAAAAGAGAGAGAGACTAAGAAAGAGAGAGAGAGACTAAGAGAGAGAAAGAGAGACTAAGAAAGAGAGAGAGGGAGACTAAGAAAGAGAGAGAGAGAGACTAAGAAAGAGAGAGAGAGACACTAAGAAAGAGAGAGAGAGAGAGACTAAGAAAGAGAGAGAGAGAGACTAAGAAAGAGAGAGAGAGACTAAGAAAGAGAGAGAGAGACTAAAAAAGAGAGAGAGAGACTAAGAAAGAGAGAGAGAGAGAGACTAAGAAAGAGAGAGAGAAAGAGAGACTAAGAAAGAGAGAGAGACTAAGAGAGAGAGAGACTAAGAAAGAGAGAGAGAGAGAGAGACTAAGAAAGAGAGAGAGAGAGACTAAAAAAAAGAGAGAGAGACTAAGAAAGAGAGAGAGAGACTAAGAGAGAGAAAGAGAGACTAAGAAAGAGAGAGAGACTAAGAGAGAGAGAGAGAGAGACTAAGAAAGAGAGAGAGAGACTAAGAGAGAGAGAGAGAGACTAAGAAAGAGAGAGAGAGACTAAGAAAGAGAGAGAGAGACTAAAAAAAAGAGAGAGAGAGAGACTAAGAAAGAGAGAGAGAGAGACTAAGTGAGAGAAAGAGAGACTAAGAAAGAGAGAGAGACTAAGAGAGAGAGAGAGAGAGAGACTAAGAAAGAGAGAGAGACTAAGAGAGAGAGAGAGAGAGACTAAGAAAAAGAGAGAGAGACTAAGAAAGAGAGAGAGAGAGAGAGACTAAGAAAGAGAGAGAGAGACTAAGAAAGAGAGAGAGACTAAGAAAGAGAGAGAGAGAGACTAAGAAAGAGAGAGAGAGACACTAAGAAAGAGAGAGAGAGAGACACTAAGAAAGAGAGAGAGAGAGAGACTAAGAAAGAGAGAGAGAGAGACTAAGAAAGAGAGAGAGAGAGACTAAGAAAGAGCTAGAGAGAGAGAGAGAGACTAAGAAAGAGAGAGAGAGACTAAGAAAGAGAGAGAGAGACTAAGAAAGAGAGAGAGAGAGACTAACAAAGAGAGAGAGAGAGAGACTAAGAAAGAGAGAGAGAGACTAAGAAAGAGAGAGAGACTAAGAGAGAGAGAGACTAAGAAAGAGAGAGCGAGAGACTAAGAGAGAGAGAGAGAGACTAAGAAAGAGAGAGAGAGAGACTAAAAAAGAGAGAGAGAGAGACTAAGAAAGAGAGAGAGAGACTAAAGAGAGAGAGAGAGAGACTAAGAAAGAGAGAGAGAGAGACTAAGAGAGAGAGAGACTAAGAAAGAGAGAGAGACTAAGAAAGAGAGAGAGAGACTAAGAAAGAGAGACAGAGAGAGAGACTAAGAGAGAGAGACAGAGAGAGAGACTAAGAGAGAGAGACAGAGAGAGAGAGACAGACAGAGAGAGACAGACAGAGAGAGAGACAGAGACAGACAGTCAGATAGACAGACAGTCAGATAGACGGATAGACAGACAGACAGACAGACAGAGCAACTGACAACAGACATACAGACAGAGAGATACGGACAGACAAACAGAGAGACAGACAGTCTCTTGGAGACAAACAGGCAGACAGACACTGTTCCGCCGCTTTGGTAATTATGGGTGTAGCAGAACCCGCGCCGTCGGCAGAGGGATAGTTACAATCACTACTACTCTTTAAAAGTATGGGTATGTGTGAACCCGCGCCATCGGTAGTGTTTATGTAAATTATCATAATCAATTAATTCTGATGTTTTGTCATGTACACACTAAAAATTTGCAGACAGAGAGCAAATTAGGTGTGTGAGAGATACTTAAAATTTCAAAACGATACCTTTAATGGTTCCAGAGTTACAATGATTTTAGTGTGTCTCTGGGTACAGGTGAACCCAGGAAGCACGGCAAAGGTTAAGGATTGATAAAGAGAATAGAGACAAAACTGCTTGGAATTGTGTATTATTATAGAGGTGAGGGCCCCAAAGGGGGGGGGGGGGGGGGGGGGTATCATCACGATCACGGGAAGGGAAATTTTAGCTTTCACGATCACAGTTACCTTGATTTTTGTTTTCACGATCACGAACACCAGTGGCAAATCACGGTCACGGTAAAAGTTGCATGTACAGAAAGCACGTGTCAAAGTAAACACAACCACACAGTAATTCGCTCCTCTGGATCTATTGTTTATTCAACACAAAGTGAGAACTGTTGCACTTTCTTATTATTATTTTTTGAATTCTCTTTCATACACACATAGAAATACATATCATGATTTGTAATCAGTAACAAGAATGTTGTTTTCATTGTTCTCTCTCTCTCTCTCTCTCTCTCTCTCTCTCTCTCTCTCTCTCTCTCTCTCTCTCTCTCTCTCTCTCTCTCTCTCTCTCTCTCTCTCTCTCTCTCTCTCTCTCTCTCTTTCTACTACTTTTCTCATTTATTATTACTGTATGGTTGATGTTTCTATGATTCTAGTCGGGCGCACGCGTGAATATGTGTTTGTGTGAATGTAAAGGGCACATTGTAAGATTAAGCCTATGGCCTAAAATGTCTACCCTTTATGCAAATAAAATGTTCTAAGTCTAAGTCTAAGTCTCTCTCCACTCATGCACATTCAACTCCCACACCCTCACTCACACACATGAATATATACTTGCACAATTTTACATTTCCAGAGCTAAATCTTGTAAACCCATTTTCTCATAAACTATTGGGTGGATTGAAATTAAAGTACATGTATGTGTGATGGGTTCTTTATTTTCAACTTTTCCATACAATTTGAGGTACACCATCGCCTGGTTTCATGGCCTTGAAAAACAAACAGGAATGCCATTGGCCAAAAATGGTTTTACCTGAAAGAAGCGCGCAGTGCCAGTGGCGAAGCCACTTCTTCATCATTTGCGAAAGTGCGTGTACCCGTGGTTTGTTAGAATGCGCCGTGCGGCCCGGGTCCTCCGTCTTCAGCATTCGGGGTTTTCTGTCGGGGTTACCTCACCCTTAGCTCATGGCCCGTACGTCCTACCCTGAGAGCACAGGGGGGAGGATTTGCCGGGATCCCACCGGCGGAGCCAGTTTGGTCCGCGGCCGCAAGCGGCTGATCTCCATATCTGAAGACCGTTCCCCTATCCGCCACCCGGGGACGCGCTGGGTTGGGGGTGGTCGCCCCACTGAAAATCCCACACTGGGTTAAGAAAGATCAGCCTGTCCCAGGTGGCGAAGCCACAAGCCTGAGCCTGCAAAGCAGGCGAGCCAACTAGGGGGGTCCGGGGGCATGCCCCCCCGAAATTTTTTTCTTCTTTAAAAAACGGTTAAAATCTGTGCAATCTGGTGCATTCTGGGCCGGCATCATTTTCAGGGCTGTAATAGTGTTGTGATCTTGTTAAAAATCCCATTTTAGCCTCCCCCCACCACCATTCAACACACCACCAAACTGGTGAAAACAACACTACTGTGCGCTGGCTTCATTCAGACCGGCGCCCGGTCGCGTTGCGCGATATTCACACGGATCGTTTTTGCGGAAATTTTTCAACTTCATCGGAATAAATTTGACTTTACCGGATTTTGAAAACGGCTTTATCGGATTTCCGGCAATTACCGGAAAAGTAGCATGCCTGACAAAATCCCCAACGAACATGACTCCTCGGCTTTGATCGTCTTTGACATGAGGATCAAGTGACCCAAACTGGCACGTCTCCCCGCCATTGTTTCTGAATTTAACCCATTGTTGAAATTAAAGTTTACAGGCGCTAACATAAATCCAAGCTTAATCAAGTTAATGCAAAGAAGCGACAATTAGAATATATGCCAGGCGTGTCCACGGTTGCTGGGATGAAAAAACACATTTCTAGTTTCGGTTTTGGCTACACGCAGACTCGATCTCGAGCCAGTCGAGGTCACACTGAGCGAGTGACAGCCGGACGCGGCAATGTCGACAATGTCAATGATCTCACTCAAACTCAAAGATCTTGAACAAATTTCAAGATCTTTGCCTACATTCAGAACAGTCATAGAGCAACATAGATCAACATACCTTGATATTTCGTCTTCGGAAAGACCGACCCGTAGAAGGAAGGCATTCTCGCCGCCTGCTTTGGTCTGGCTTGAATCCACAAAATATAACAGAAGTTCGATGACAGTACCGCTGCACGCCATTTTTGACTCACATGCGAAGCAAAAGTGAGTCTATGTACTCACCCGAGTCGTCCGTCCGTCCGTCCGTCCGTCCGTCCGGACGTCCGTCCGTCCGGAAAACTTTAACGTTGGATATTTCTTGGACACTATTCAGTCTATCAGTACCAAATTTGGCAAGATGGTGTATGATGACAAGGCCCCAAAAAACATACATAGCATCTTGACCTTGCTTCAAGGTCAAGGTCGCAGGGGCCATAAATGTTGCCTAAAAAACAGCTATTTTTCATATTTTTCCCATTTTCTCTGAAGTTTTTGAGATTCAATACCTCACCTATATATGATATATAGGGCAAAGTAAGCCCCATCTTTTGATACCAGTTTTGTTTACCTTGCTTCAAGGTCAAGGTCACAGGAGCTCTTCAAAGTTGGATTGTATACATATTTTGAAGTGACCTTGACCCTGAACTATGGAAGATAACTGTTTCAAACTTAAAAATTATGTGGGGCACATGTTATGCTTTCATCATGAGACACATTCGGTCACATATAATCAAGGTCAAGGTCACTTTGACCCTTATGAAATGTGACCAAAATAAGGTAGTGAACCACTAAAAGTGACCATATCTCATGGTAGAAAGAGCCAATAAGCACCATTGTACTTCCTATGTCTTGAATTAACAGCTTTGTGTTGCATGACCTTGGATGACCTTGACCTTGGGTCAAGGTCACATGTATTTTGGTAGGAAAAATGTGTAAAGCATGTGAGTCGTATGGGCTTTGCCCTTCTTGTTGATCTTCGAATTCGAATGTGACTGAATGCACTCAAAACTTTTGCACGAAGCCCTTCCATTGGATGAAGTTTGGCAGACTTTTGCAATTTGCCTTCTGATTGGATCTCTGTCAAAATCATATTTCTGAATGTGTTGTTGCTTCCCTTCAATCGGGATTGGCTCCTTGACGAATAGAGGATCATAGAGTGATACAGCTGTGAAAAATGTACGTTGAAAATAAAATGCTTTGCAATAATGCCCATCACGATCACGAAAACAAATGGCGATCACGATCACGAGACTTGATTTTTTTGTCATCACGGATCACGGGCAAAGTCCCATCACGATCACAGAAATGGAAATTTCGGCAATCACGGTCACAGAAAGGTCAAAAAACGCCAATCACGATCACGATTTAAAACCCTTTGGGGCCCTCAGAGGTTGTACATAACGATGTTCAACCACAGGCGGAAGTTATCGTCCACTGGACTACTACTATCACAGAAAGACTACAAGGTACGTCACTCACCTTCGAGTCTTCTGTGTTCTGTGTTCAAGACGGTTTGCCTCTTCCTACAGTCTGTGTAAGGTCAAATAAATACAGTTGAATGATTGTTTGAACTGTATGTACCTTTAATTTTCAGCTTCCGTCCCTTGCAGGTTGTTTTTAACCATCATTTGGACGAATCTTCGTTTGCGAGCCGCTAACTTCCACTCGGCGTCAAACTCATGCATCCGCACCGAATATGCATACCAGCGCTCATTGGTCTAAAACATATGTAAATATTGTGCAGCAACCACGGGAAAATAATCTTCGAATATCCTGTTATTAACCAATGAGCGCTAGATAACTGAGGGCGAGATAGAAAAGGACGAAATGGGAGGGGCGATCCGGGACGTCATGTGTCACCAGGACATAAACGTCAGGTTGAGGGTGTCTTGCAACGCCGAATGGGTTCAGCATTTTTTTTTCTCACTCTCATAAACAACGATCTGGAAATCTGACCAGAAAAAAAGGAGTAGGGTGGGGTGGGGGTGCGGAGGATGCCGTGTCAGTGTGCCGATGTATTTGCTTGTCGCCGAGCTGTCTTCGCAAATCAAGTGTTGGCATGCTTTCAAAAACATAATTCAAACACTGTGGCTGACATTTGAGGTATCAACACCTTTCTAATTTGGAAATATTTGTATTGAATCAGAAGGCACAGACTTTCACTAGTCTTCTGGTTGAAAACTTGTCAAAAGCAAAGTGTGTTTGAGGCATGTATCATAATGTATTGTAATTTCACAACGCAGCACAGCACACCATAATAAGCCAAAGCAAATCAGTAAAAAGTATGTATTTCTTTTCTTTTTTGTTCATTTTAGCACATAACAGATTCTTGACAATTTGCAGGGCAAAAAGCTTTAGAAAGTCAGTATTGGATCATTCGGCGCACGCGCTCAGACACACCCATGAGCGCTCGCGCACACACACGCAAGCACACACACAATCATAATTACACACACGCACGCAAACACACGCACACACACACACACACACACACACACACACACACACACACACACACACGAGCGTAATTTTCATCAATATTCGATAGTGGCGACAGTAAAGGCAGCACGCTGCATTTCGCTGCTCGTCAAATCTCCGTTGACCTTGACTTCTCTTTCCGTGACCGTGAACTCTACTGGCATGGTAAATGTGAACACTTTGAACTCTCTATAGAAGGATGCGAAGAAAGTGGCAGACATAAAAGCCATAGCCCACTCCAGGGCGGTAGAAATAATGTGTTCCGCAAAGCCCTGAATCAGAAAGGGTTGATATAAGTTGAATAGATTTTTATTTTCTGTAAAACATACAGTCAGACAGCAGGGCAGCACACTGACGAATAGACACACATGAAAATTGACAAACATACAGAGACTTGGGCACACCCTCATATCTTTGCACGCGCACGTTACACACAGGCTCCAAACATATAAGAACGACAATCAGTCATTACCAATCAATCCATCTATCCACCAATCGAGCAAGCAATCAATAGCCCTTCCTTTAAAAAAAAAGATAGATCGCAAAAATGTGATGCCAGTTGTGTGGCAAAATCCATGCTGAAAGGGTATATTACCTTGTCACTTGGCAACCATTTGAATCCTTGTCTATCTGTCTTTATGTCTCCGCGTTTGTTTTTGGCCAGTGAAGCAAAGACGACCACTGGAAACTGTTAAGGACTACACATTTACTGTATAACATAAGGCCAAATAAAAATATATGTTGGTTTAGGGTAACCCGACAGACCCTATTTTTTCCCGCCGACCCTAAAACTTTTTTTTCATTTCTCAAAAAAACAAAAACTGTTGGCACATTTTGCGAGCTATACCGAGACTAAAGGAAGTAACCTCCTTTAAAATCGACTAAATTAAAAAAAATTAAAAAGGCGACCTACCGACCCTATCTTTTTTGGTCACGTTACCCTAACCAACATATATTTTTATTTGGCCTAATCAGACACCGCATGATTATACCATGGGATAATAGAATGCATCCCGGTATCAACTTTGGCAGTCAAGTCATGGCCCGACTGAAAGCAGGTCCTTAGAACTATATCTTGTTAGTCAACAAATGGAAAACCGGCTGGATCCAATTTAACATTGTCCGACATTGGCTTAGATGTGCGACTAACTGAGTAAGCTTTACTGTTTTGGTACAAAGCAACGATAGACCACATCGAGAAAAGACGTTCAGTTCTAGGGGAAAATTGTGATTTAGGTAGCATGTAATTGTACCATTATCATAATTATTTTAGTGGGTAACTTAATTACTCGGAGTCATTATTGAGGTGAAGGGTGCGCGTCTTGAAATGAAAGAAAGAAAGAAAGAAACTTTGTAATTAGGAATGACTTTGCTCCACATATTGCGGCACAAACTGCAGAATACCGTTACATTCCACAATTTTCTTCTTAGTCCTTCACACTGATTCCCGAGTTGCAGAGCGGGACAATAGATCGAACCTCGGTAATGTTGAACTTTAGCGTTGTATATTCAGGAACTACTGTTTGCAGAACCTGCTCTTCAAGTAAGGATAACAAATCATTTTAGATACCTTTGAAGTTGCGAAATGAACTGTACAAATGCCTTTCATTTACACTGATGGGTTTTAGAAGGAACTTGAAAACATCGGCGCTGCCAGTTTTTGTGCACTTTTGTCGATGGAAGGGAGACAACTCTGTCGATAATACGTATGCGTTTTCTCTCCCATGGCAGTCATTTTTGTCGATCAAATGACAACATTAATTATTTAGGCTAATTTTTTTTTTAAGCTCAATCCGTCAATTAATCGGTTTCACGATAACTATTCTTTGGTTTGATTAAAGGGACTTGTATCAAAAGTAAGTCAATAATGCCACTGGATTGTGCACTCTGAAAGTACAACGCTAAAGTTCAAGATTACCCGAACCTCTATCAACAACAGCATAATTATCATTCTACCAGAATTATAATTCATATTCAGAGGTTTTGTGTTTCCAAAGGATACCGAGCACACAGCTCGCGGTGATGGCAATAGACAGAACTGCCCGGAAGTGACGTAGGCAAGCGTGGTGACCCGGAAGTAGATGTGCCTTGTAGGAGATGACGGTCTGTATCCATGTGTAGATGGCGCCTCCACCGAAAGCAAAAAGTGCTCCGACCAAATGGACATAGATCACGTTACTTTCCTGTAAATATAAGAGGCCCTGGTGAAACTCAAGAATAGTGTCCCAAATTATCTTTTTACGTCAAGCCGCATGGCAGTATAGGGCCTCCCTTGAACATAAAACTAAAATCGTTTTGATTTAATCGGAATTTAAAAATGATAATGGGGGAGGTAGATCTTACAAATGAGGTTCCAATGTATCAATTTGAGAGAGAAAAAAAGAAAACGAATTAAGCTTGTTTGACGCCCTTACTTGAAAGTTGGCGACAAGTAAAACGCCAAAGGCAGCAATGAGTCCCAAAACAAGGCCCGCAGTGTTGGCTCTACGAAGACCACATGATCCATCCGACTCGTAGAAAGTTCTGATTTGTTGCCATCGCAGGTACACACTTATGGCGGCTGTCAACAGAGTACGTATAAATGGCTGAATAAAATCATGTTTGTTTACAAGATATTTGCCTCTGTAAAAGTAGATGTGCCGTGTGACTGTATGAAAACGTTTCCTTTTTACATTTAGTCAAGTTTTGACTAAATGTTTTAACATAGAGGGGGAATCGAGACGAGGGTCGTGGTGTATGTGTGTGTGTGGTGTGTGTGTGTGTGTGTGTGTCTGTCTGTCTGTCTGTCTGTCTGTCTGTCTGTCTGTGTGTGTGTGTAGAGCGATTCGGCAGAGTAAGCTACTGGACCGATCTTTATGAAATTTTACATGAGAGTTCCTGGGTATGATATCCCCAGACCTTTTTTTCATTTTTTGGATAAATGTCTGATGACGTCATATCCGGCTTTTTGTAAAAGTTGAGGCGGCGCACTGCCACACCCTCATTTTTCAATCAAATTGATTGAAATTTTGGCAAAGCAATCTTCGACGAAGGCCGGAATTTGGTATTGCATTTCAGCTTGGAGGCTTAAAAATTAATTAATGACTTTGGTCATTAAAAATCTGAAAATTGTAATTAAAATTAATTTTTTATAAAACGATCCCAAACTACGTTCATCTTATTCTTCATCATTTTCTGATTCCAAAAACATATAAATATGTTATATTCGGATTAAAAACAAGCTCTGAAAATTAAAAATATAAAAATTATCATTAAAATTAAATTTCCAAAATCGATTTAAAAACAATTCCATCTTCTTCCTTGTCGGTTCCTCATTCAAAAAACATATAGATATGATATGTTTGGATTTAAAACACGCTCAGAAAGTTCAAACGAAGAGAGGTGCAGTAAAGCGTGCTATGCAGCACAGCGAAACCACTACCGCGCTAAACAGGCTCGCCAGTTTCACTGCGTTTTGCACGAGCGGCGGACTACGGTCATAGTTAAAAAATGCAGTGCGTTCAGTTTCATTCTGTGAGTTCCACAGCTTGTCTAAATGTAGTATTTTCGCCTTACGCGACTTGTTACATTTAGTCAAGTTTTGAATAAATGTTTTAACATAGAGGGGGAATCGAGACGAGGGTCGTGGTGTATGTATGTGTGTGTGTGTGCATGCATTGCGTGTGTGTGTGTGTGTGTGTGTGTGTGTGTGTGTGTGTGTGTCTGTCTGTCTGTCTGTCTGTCTGTCTGTGCGTGTGTGTGTGTGTAGAGCGATTCAGACTAATCTACTGGACCGATCTATATGAAATTTGACATGAGAGTTCCTGGGAATGATATCCCCGGACGTTTTTTTCTTTTTTTCGATAAACAGAGACGTCATATCCGGCTTTTTGTAAAAGTTGAGGCGGCACTGTCACCCCCTCATTTTTTAATCAAATTGATTGAAATGTTGGCAAAGCAATCTTCGACGAAGGCCGGACTTTGGTATTGCATTTCAGCTTGGTGGCTTAAAAACTAATGAATGAGTTTGGTCATTAAAAATCGGAAACTTGTAATTAACATATTTTTTTTTAAACGATCCAAAAATAATTTCATCTTATTCTTTGTCATTTTCTGATTCCAAAAACATATACATATGTTATATTTGGATTACAAACAAGCTCTGAAAATTAAAAATATGAAAATTATGATTAAAATTAATTTTCCAAAATCGATTTAAAAACAATTTCATCTTATTCCTTGTCAGTCCCTGATTCCAAAAACATATACATATGTTATATTTGGATTACAAACAAGCTCTGAAAATTAAAAATATGAAAATTATGAATGCAATACCGAAGTCCGGCCTTCGTCGAAGATTGCTTTGCCAAAATGTCAATCAATTTGATTGAAAAATGAGGGTGTGACAGTGCCGCTTCAACTTTTACAAAAACCCGGATATGACGTCATCAAAGGTATTTATCGAAAAAAAGAAAAATACGTCCAGGGATATAATTCCCAGGAACTCATATGTCAAATTTCATAAAGATCGGTCCAGTAGTTTAGTCTGAATCGCTCTACACACACACACACGCACAGACAGACAGACACACACACACACACATACACCACGACCCTCGTCTCGATTCCCCCTCTATGTTAAAACATTTAGTCAAAACTTGCCTAAATGTAAAAAGAATAGACATGCAGAAAAGCGTGTTATCCTGCTCAGCGCGACCACTACCGCACTATTCTGCATGGCTTATCGATTTCACTGCCTTTGCCACAAGCGGTGGACTGACGAAACTACGAGTATGTGGTCTTGGTAAAAAAAGCAGTGCGTTCAGTTCCATTCTGTGAGTTCGACAGCTTGACTAAATGTTGTTATTTCGCCTTATACGCGACTTGTTTGTTTTCTTTTGGTGTTCTTGGATGCTACAATATAATATTTAGGACGGTAAAGGGTAATCATTCTTTATTTTTTTTATTATTTTTTTTTAGGACCTCAGTTGCATGCACGCTGCTCCAACCCATCTTTTTGCCTGATTCGTTTCTTTCTCTTTTTTCACTTTTTTTCCCCAGGCAGGGGAGCATCCTTAGAAACGGATATTCATAATGATACCGTCAGCGAACATTGTACGGATTTTCTGACCCATTCTACGTATTTTTGGCTCACGTAAGTGTAGCCTATGCGATGATAAACTTTGTCTGTCTGTGCGTGCGTGCGTGCGTGCGTGTGTGTGTGTGTGTGTGTGTGTGTGTGTGATAGAAACTTTAACATTTCCGAGTCTATGGATAAAGCTCGCATAAGAAGATTACGTCTCGGCCAAAAGTGTTTGACGTGTGTGATAGAAACTATTTGAAGACGTCACATTATGACGTAAGAGGGTTAGACGTCACGCAAAGGAATTACTGAAAGTCTCGGTCATTGTTATTGTGAGCGGGCCGAGACTAGTTGACAGATCCAGGGTCTCGCTTTCTTGCACAGTTTCACCTATGTCTATGAGGCTATGGCTATGCTTACTGTGTGTGTGTGTGTGTGTGTGTGTGTGTGTGTGTGTGTGTGTTTGTGTGTGTGTTTGTGTGTGTGTGTGTGTGTGTGTATGTGTGACGGAGTGATTGAGTTTGTGTTACTGTTTGTCGATTTCTTACGTGAGCCTTGAAGGCTTCGCCTCTTGTTTGATAAAGTACTCATTTAGAAATGATTAAACTCAGGGTTAGCTGAATCAGTAATGCAAGACAATGTGCCAGTCAAACTAAAATAGGTGCGACAGGAAACATGGGACGGTCAAAGGACAGTAAATGATGATTTTTAATTGTTTATGATCAGATGAAATTGGTACTCACTGACTGTGGCGTAGATGTCCAGAAGCAAGCCAAAAAGACAGCTCTCTGGAGGATATGTCCCCGTGTCACTGCACAATTTTGTTTAAAGGCACAGTAAGCCTCCCGTAAACCATCACAGATACGGTCAGGCTTTTACACACAGTACAAACACCCTTCCATTTGAACGCTCACCAAACGAGAACATCCTAGGTGGCCTACGTAAAGAGCGAGCAATTTTCAAAGAATTAATTTTTACTTGGTTTATCTTACCCCTGAGCCATCGTGAACCCGTGTGATCCAGTTTCCCCTTTTCACAATGTAGTCGTCAGTTAGTCATTTGAATGCGACTCGATGTGAGCTTATTTACAATAGCACGTTTTTATGCACGAAACAAACGGTTGTGGTTCACAAGAACTCTAGCGATGGCTTTTGACTGTTGAGAGGAACGGCGATATGCACTGATAAACCGTCGTCTGCTACGACCCTTGCGTGACCCTGCTTCCGGCTTTTCTTTTTTCAAACTTTTACAACTTCGAATTGTACTGATCTTGTCTTGATGAAAAAAGAATTCTTTTATGATTAAAGAATGTTTGTGTAACAAGCTGTCAATCTATTATTTAGATTTTAAAAGTTAGGTCTAGCGCAAAAACGCACCACGGTCCAAAAACATTTTGATAATCATCGATTCACGGCTATTGCCAGTTTACATCGATAGAATGAGACCCGAAGGGAAGTAACTCATGTTTGACCTGAGTTCAGGATGGGTCCAAAAAGTGTTCGAGACAATCTGCAAAATTAATTCTTCAAAAATTGCTCGCTCTTTACGTAGGGCACCTAGGATGTTCCCGTTTGGTGAGCGTTCAAATGGAAGGGTGTTTGTACTGTGTGTAAAAGCCTGACAGTATCTGTAATGGTTTACGGGAGGCTTACTGTCCGGGCGTGCTTTCCGGTATCATAACAGCCGTCCAGCACCAAAACGAGGCGCCATTGTTGTTGGACCAAGTCCACGAAAATAAATTCTTTGAAAATTTCTCACGCTCGACAGAAAGCAGCCAGGATGTTCCCGTTCGGTGAGCGTTCAAATGGAAGTATGCGTGTACTGTATGTAGACGCTCGGGGAGCTCTGTGATGGTTTACGGGAGGCTTACTGTGCCTTTAACTTAAACATATTAAACATCAGTCATTCAACCTCACTCATTCACTCACTCGCTCAGTCACTGAGTCAGTCAGGCATTCACTCACTCACTCACTTACTCACTCCATATAGATCAATCAATCAATCAATCAATTATTCAATCAATCAATCAATTATTCAATCAATCAATCAATCAATCAATCAATTAATTCAGCAACAAGCAAGCCGTCGCACACAAAAGTCATAGCAAGTTCACTTTCGCCAGCTAATTTGTATAGGAAGATGCAGACCAGCATTAATTGAAAACAGAAAGACAAACAGGCAGGCACACATACTTTTCAAACACACAAACACACACAACCCCCCCCCCCAACCACACACACACACACACACACACACACACAACCACACACACACACGCGCGCGCCCGCGCCCGCGCACACAAACCGAATTGAACTTACCTGATATAGGGAAAGCCAGCTTCAACGTGACCCAGTAACACGGACCATACATACCTGTAAAATCATAGATACATTGAGTGATTGTTTTAGAAACAAAAACATTATTAGAGAACCAAAAATATCTGAAATTCGACTTTTAGTTTACAATCACATACAAACACATTGCGGGATTGTGTGTGAGTGTGTATATGTGTGCGTGTGCGTGCGTACGTGCGTGTGTGTGTGTGTGTATGTTTGTGTGTTGCTTGTTAGTGCCCGGAACCGCCTCAATAGTACTGGTAAAACATACCAAGACTACTAAAGCTTGGGTAGTCGAAACCCTTAAACAGAGACGAGTTGAGCTTTATTCAAGACATGATAAAGAATACAATACAATCAGTTTTGAATCTGTTATTGAAAGTTCAATTTGAATTAAGATTTTTAGAATTTAAATGGACAAACTGTTTAATTAGTTTTTAAACGTCCTAGCTGAAAAGAATCCAATAGTTCTGTTTGTGACACAAATTGTTTGACTTAAATTTCAATCAATTTGATTGAAAAAAGATGGCGTACGTGACAGTGCCGCCACAACTTTCCAAAAGCCGGATATGACGTCATCAAAGACAATAATAAAACAAGTCGCGTAAGGCGAAATTACTACATTTAGTCAAGCTGTGGAACTCACAGAATGAAACTGAACGCAATGCATTTTTTCACAATGACCGTAGTCCGCCGCTCGTGCAAAAGGAAGTAAAATTAACGAGCCTGTTTAGCGCGGTAGTGGTTGCGCTGTGCTGCATATAGCACGCTTTTCTGTACCTCTCTTCGTTTTAACTTTCTGAGCGTGTTTTTAATCTAAACATATCATATCTATATGTTTTTGGAATCAAGAACCGACCAGGAAGAAGATGGAATTGTTTTTAAATGGTCGATAACAAACTTAAGCTGAATGATGATAAGACTGAAGTCTTACTGTGCAAAAAGAAGAACACTACATTTCCCTCTCCCCAACCTGTTTCTGTTCAAATAGGCAACACCGACATTCTTTTCTCACCATCAGCTAGAAACCTTGGATTCACCCTTTTATCTGACATGACCCTTAAAACATATATCTTTAGTCTGAAGAGCAACTTATTTTGAGCTTCGTAAGATCAGCACCATTCGCCACACACTCTCCTCTCAAACAACTAACACTCTTGTCTGTGCCTTTGTTCTTTCTAAACTTGACTACTGCAACTCTCTTCTCTCTGGCTGTCCTCTGTACCTCCTGCATAAACTACAAAAAGTCCAAAACTCGGCAGCACGCCTCATTCTGAAAGCACGAAAACGAGATCACGCAACACCACTTCTTCACACACTGCACTGGTTACCTATTCAAGCCCGCATTGACTACAAACTGTCCACCCTCTGCTTTAACTTCTTTTCTGGCTCGTCTCCTGCTTACTTCTCTGAACTCCTCACCGTCTATTCTCCAGCAAGACAACTCCGTGCCTCTTCTTACTGTCGCATCCTCACCATACCACACACCAAAACCAAAAAACATACGGACAACGCACTTTTACTTTCTGCGCACCCACACAATGGAATTCTCTCCCCTTTCACATCCGCCACTCTCAGTCACCCCAAGCATTCAAACGAGCACTTAAAACGCACCTCTTCAAGAAATACAACCCCTGATTTTGTTTTCTTAGTCCATCAGTAGGCTACATGTAGTGTATTTAATTTGTTGTTTTAGTGATAATGTGATAATGTATATAAACATTTAGGGCTGTTTTTCAGTATTGTTGATAACATGTTCTGTTTGATTAAGGGTATTCAGCTGGTATTTCCTTGTTTTCACTACCTATTTTATTCATGTTTTTATTACTTAGTTAGTGGAAGAATCTTTTGTAATGTATGTTTGATGGTGTATGCTTTTAATTAAGCGTTGCTGACTATGAATGTAGATGTAAATGCTTGTATAACTGTGTTTTAATTTTAAATGTGTCAAGCGCAAAGAGCATAATTGTAAAGTTATGATGTTGCGCTATATAAATGCTCATTTATTATTATTATTATTATTATTATTATTTGGGAAATTTTATTTTAATCATAATTTTTATATTTTTAATTTTCAGAGCTTGTTTCTAATCCAAATATTACATATTTATATGTTTTTGAAATCAGAAAATGATGAAGAATAAGATGAACGTAATTTTGGATCATTTTATAAAAAAAATAATTTTAATGACAATTTTCAGATTTTTAATGACCAAAGTCATTAATTAATTGTTAAGCCTCCAAGCTGAAATGCAATACCAAAGTCCGGCCTTTGTCGAAGATTGCTTGGCTAAAATTTCAATAAATTTGATTGAAAAATGAGGGTGTGACAGTGCCGCCTCAACTTTTACAAAAAGCCGGATATGACGTCATCTAAGACATGTATCCCAAAAATGAAAAAAAGGTCTGGGGATATCATACCAAGGAACTCTCATGTAAAATTTCATAAAGATCAGTCCAGTAGTTTACTCTGAATCGCTCTACACACACATTCACACACACGCACAGACAGACACACACACACACACACACACACACACACACACACAACACACACACACACACAAACACACACACACACACACACACACACACACACACACACACACACACATACACCACGACCCTCGTCTCGATTCCCCCTCTATGTTAAAACATTTAGTCAAAACTTGACTAAATGTAAAAAAAACACCCCGTGTGGGAATATTTTCTGGAAGAATGCATATGTAAAGTATCATTGAACATGTGTCGGGTATACTCCGTCACGGCGGAGGGCTGACCGTGCACCCAAAAGCGGACTCAACTAAATGGATATTTTTTTAAAGCTTGGGGCCTGCCGAACATAAAAATCGATGTTAAACAAGAAATATTCAAGGGCGCACTTTCTCTTCTCAGTCAAAATTCAACTATACCCTGAAGAGTGATGCATGAGTATTTCAGACGCTAGTAGTTTTCCTGGAAATGCACTACACACACACACACACACACACACACACACACACACACACACACACACACACACACACACACACACACACACACACTGACGCACACCCACCCACCCAACCACACTCACACACACACACACACACACACACACACACACACACACACACACACACACTATATATATATATATATATATTTATACACACGCACACAGTTAGGTTTATATTCACTATCGTCTCGTCTCGAACCCCAGTCTAACTAAAAACTAAACGTTAAAAAATAAAAGTAAGCAAAAACCACACCAACTAAACAAAACGAAACACGCACACACACACACACACACACAACCAACTTATTTTAATGACTTACGTTGCTGTGCAGCATATTGGAAGCAGAACAAGCTGTAGAACCGGGAGCACGTGACCACGCATACTCTGAAACAATTTTAATCACGACCGGTCTTGAAATTTAAAGTATATGATTAATTAATATAATCTTGACATTTTACGGGAACAACGCGTACGATGTGTTTACGTGTATTATCGCCAGAAGTGTGCCACTTCTCTGTCTCTTAAGCTTACTATAATGATCTAATTGCAAAAGCAGCCAGTTAAATTTGGCAAAAGGGGCTGTAGGCAATTCGTTGGGACTGTACGGCAGTGTTATATCAACTGATTCTCAAGCTGTGGATTGTTGGTAACAGACGATCCTCTCTCTCGGTTTCTCTTTCCATCTGTCTCTGTCTCTGTGTCTCTCTAAAAAAAAAAACCCCACATATACTCACTCACACACACACACAGACACACACACACACATACACACACACACACACACACATATATATACACACGCACGCACGCACACACACACACACACACACACACACACACACGCATACACACACACTAAACAGTTAGACCTTGAACAGAGCGGATATCTCTCTCTGTCTCTCTTTCTCTCCGTATCAGATCTCTGTCTTTGTCTCTGTCTCTCTCAAACACACACACACACACATACTGAACACACTGACATGCACACACACACGCACACCCACCCACACACACACACACACACACACACACACACACACACACACACACACACACACACACTCATGGCAGGTGAAATATGGACAGTACGTTATCATGAATATCATGAATGCCTTGTTAACGTGTTCCGGTGACCCCATCAGTTCTCATCGTTTGGTAACTGTAATCTTCACATACAGATACTAACACAAGTCTAAACAGGAGAGCATAAAGGTTAGTATAAGGGCCCTGGTTATCATACTCTTACTAACAAGTGTTCATCAGATCACAGATCTTTACAGGTTTAAAAAAAATCATAATCAAGAGAAAATGAATTCGGTCATTTTGGAATGAAATATACTTAACAAACTAACAACAACTGACAACAAAATAAGCAAACACACAAACAAATACTTATACAGGTACAAACGCACCATAACACCAAGGGAAGGGTGCACCTGTGTGACACCTGTTCTTCAACTAAACCCTGAGCAGTAGCTGGTGATAAGTACAATACGACTTACTTTACAAAACTGACGTCACTTAATAACAATATTTATTTTCCTCTAACAAATCAAAACAAACACAGTCACAGCCAAAGCCCCAACTCATAATTATTAAGATTAATTTTTAACAACGAAAACACAACTGTGTAACTTGAGAAAACCTACCTTTAAGATGACCAGTTGATTCACTGAATGTTGATGTGATATCCGACGTCGATAATAAGCATGCTGGAGAGTAAGTGAGAGGGCCGATGAAGTGTTACGTACCAGTCGCACTTCGATTGTCAGTAGGCCTATTGCACAAGAATTAAAATAGCGATTTTTCTCAAAAGCGCATGAAGCAAAAAGAGTGTGCAGCAGACCTTACTCTACACTGACCACTGAAGCTTGCGTGGGTTTTCCGTTTTTGGCCTTCTATATGGATACTGTATGTTAGAATAAGACATAAGACATAAGATAATGTATTTTCCATACAATTAGATAATGGATGGAAACGTGCGGTTCATCTACTCAAACAACCAAACAACATATGACAACAACCAAAACAAAACAAAAGATACAAAAGTATTAAACAATGAGTACATTGCTTTTTGGTTTCTTTAAAAGATACAAAGTAAAAACACCCGAATGGCCTTGTTTACATGTGGTTTTTTTTAACGTAATGTAAACCCTTCGTAATTTAAAATTAGAATCTTTAACCTAAATGAAAGATTGGCCTTTCATCAAAAGTCAACATTGTCAATCCGAGATAAGCTACGCGGCAATCCTGAAGTGTATGGTATGTCAGTATCACGCCTCAATGGCGATATTTTCATCCTGATCTGAAGGGCTATGCCAGATTCGTAGATTTTGTCCTCATTTGAACACACCAAGCGTCGAAATTAATATGAAAGTTTCAAAGCGGAATCTCATAACCATTTTTTTGTGTTTGATGTGTTCATTTTAATTAAAAAACAAATCATACAAATTTCCAGTTTCCACTTTTTGTAATTACACCATTCCAGAATACCTTAAAATCTGAGAGAAAAAAAAAGAGAATTTGTTTTTTGCCCAAAGCTATATAGTGTTGTCATCTCTTGACTGTGTGCCCTTCATGCTGTTTCAAGATTTGTGACAGTTACCTTGGTTGATCAGGAATTTCTTGTTATCAGTTGGCCTCAATGACAAGGCCTTCGTGTCAGCCAGATTTTCTGTGCGGAAAATGTACAACAGCTTTCAGTGTGTTTGTTTTGCTTTGTTGTTGTCTTTTCTTCCATAGCGCGACTCTAACACAGTGTGTTAATGATACGGCTCTTACAAAAATATTTAGATAACTTTTTCCCTTTAGATTAGACACAGTGCATTTTGATTAGAAATTACAAGGAAGGCGATCCTGCAGTCACTTAATCAAACCGATTGGACTGAGTCCACAGTGCTACAACATGGCTATGTCAATCTTCAAATGATGATTTGCAACTGTGACGTGTACGACTTTTTCTGTGTGTGTGTGTGTGTGTGTGTGTGTGTGTGTGTGTGTGTGTGTGTGTGTGTGTGTGTCCGCGATGCCCGGCCAAAGTTCTCGATGGATCTCTTTCAAATTTAGTGGCCATATTCAGGTACACCCCGGACACAACCTGGTCGATGAGATATTTCAACACGTGCTCTCAGCGCGCAGCGCTGAACCGATTTTGGTTTTTCTCTGGATCCATTCCCAGTAACTCTTCCTTATCTTCTCCAGTGTTTTCAGCGTTTATCTCCCTTCCTTCGTGTGGCGTCAATCCATATTCCCGTTTCTATTTTTAGAAGGTCACTGTCGACAACGCTCAATCCATATTCCCGTTATACTATTTTTAGAAGGTCACTGTCCCTTACTCTTCTCCAGTGTTTTGCGCGTTTATCTCCCTTCCTTCGTGCCGTACCCGGAAGCGGGTATTCATCTAGTTACTAATATGTTGACTTTTAGCAATTGATAACAGACATACCGAGAAAATGGATATCTGAACATAAACTCTCCGAACTTGCTCGTTGTAATTTCTAGAAGGTGACGATTAAAACACAAATGATGATCATGCAGGAACACATCAAGGCAGACTCTAAAACCGCCTGACGTCACGCAAGCAAACACGCAAACACGATTTTAGCCCACGAACGCATGCATTTACCGCCACTGATAATGAGCATCAATCAATCGATCGACCAACTTACCAGCCGACTAATCTACCTTTTAACAAATTATGTGACGAACGTGACAGACTAATAGAGTGAGTGAGAGAGAGAGAGAGAGAGAGAGAGAGAGAGAGAGAGAGAGAGAGAGAGAGAGGCAGAGAGAGAGACAGACTGAGGAGTAGAGAGAACCGAGTGAGAGCCTCGGAAAGAGAGAGGCAATATTTATAGTATTGATTAATTCTGACACAAAAAAACAGTAATACATAACAAATCCGAATCAAATCAAATAAAGTGTAATAAAGACACACGAATAACACAACAAAAACAAAGAAACAAGTCGCATAAAGCGAAATTACTACATTTAGTCAAGCTGTGGATCTCACAGGATGAAACTGAACGCACTACATTTTTTCACAATGACCGTAGTCCGCCGCTCGTGCAAAAGGCAGTGAAATTAACGAGCCTGTTTAGCGCGATAGTGGTTGCGCTGTGCTGCATAGCACGCTTTTCTGTACCTCTTTTCGTTTTAACTTTCTGAGCGTGTTTTTAATCCAAACATATCATATCTATATGTTTTTTGAATCAGGAACCGACAAGGAATAAAATGAAATTGTTTTTAAATCGATTTCGGAAATTTTATTTTAATCATAATTTTTATATTTTTAATTTTCAGAGCTTGTTTTTAATCCGAATAAAACATATTTATATGTTTTTGAAATCAGAAAATATAAGATGAACGTAATTTTGGATCATTTTATAAAAAAAATAATTTTAATGACAATTTTCAGATTTTTAATGACCAAAGTCATTTAATTAATTTTTAAGCCTCCAAGCTGAAATGCAATACCAAAGTCCGGCCTTCGTCGAAGATTGCTTAGCCAAAATTTCAATCAATTTGATTGAAAAATGAGGGTGTGACTGTGCCGCCTCAACTTTTACAAAAAGCCGGATATGACGTCATCAAAGACATTTATCCAAAAAATAAAAAATAAAGGTCTGGGGGTATCATACCCAGGAACTCTCATGTAAAATTTCATAAAGATCGGTCCAGTAGTTTACTCTGAATCGCTCTACACACACACACGCACAGACACACACAGACACACACAGACACACACACACACACACACACACACACACACACACACACACACACACGCACAGACACACACACATACACCACGACCCTCGTCTCGATTCCCCCTCTATGTTAAAACATTTAGTCAAAACTTGACTAAATGTAAAAACGACCGGAACAACACAGAGACAGACAGACAGACACACACACACACACACATACACACACACACACACACACACACACACACACACACACACACACACACATACGCACACACACATTTAAATTTTGTAGATTTATTCTTGGTGTGCACAAAAAAGCCATGTGGATTCCAGTTTTAGCAGAAATAGGAAGATTTCCTTTGGGACTAAACATGTTATCACAAAGCATATCGTATTGGGCACATATTTTGAAAACGGAGAATAAATCACTTATTCATCAAATATATGAAGAAATGTTAAACCAAGCGCCAAAAAATCCGTGGCTAACTTTCATCAAAGAGCTTTTGTACAAAATAGGTTTTAAACATGTATGGCTTAATCAATATACATTTGACATCGGTAAACTACAAAACGCCATACAAGAAAAGTTAAGGATTAACTACATAAAGTTTTGGGAGAAAATTAAATGTGAAGGTCGTCCAAGGCTGAAATTTTATTCCTCTGTAAGCAAGACATACGAAGTTCAGCCATACCTTATAAGCATTACGAATATCAAGCATAGACATTTACTGAGTAAATTAAGGACAAGTACACACTCTTTAAAAATTGAAACTGGAAGACATAATAACATACCAAGAGAAAATCGTTTATGTAATAAATGCAACGTTATTGAAGATGAAATTCACTTCCTAGACGGATGTCAAAAGTTCACTGAACTGCGAAATGATTTTATAAAGGATCTATCAAATATAGATATAAAGTATTCCAACAATAAACCTAGTGAAGTATTTTGCGAAGACAGAATACAAATTCGTCTAGGAAAGTTTATTTCAGATTGTTTTAATCGCTCTTTGTGTCAATAACCAATTTGGTTCCGACAATAAAATATATTCTATTCTATTCTATTCTATTCTATTCTATTCACATACGCACACACACGCACACACACACACACACACACACACACACACACACCCACACACACACACACACACACACACACACACACACACACTCTCTCTCTTTCTCTCTCTCTCTCTCTCTCTTGTCCTGGTGCCGTTCTGGCAGCACCATTCTCACTCTCAGCAGAGACATACATACATCTATCTATGTCTCTGCTCTCAGTGACACCGATCTTGCATCTCCACTGTGGCATTACCACTCTCTCCCTAGCGCACTACTTTCGTTCTAGTGCCGGTCTGCCCACCATCATTCTCGCTCTGGAACCGGTCTGACAAAGTGAGAGTGGTGATGCAGGAGTGAGAGTGCTAGACCGGTGTCACGATTTCATCTTTCGCCTGTGTACATATTTCCCCCTCGACATATACTCAAGACTGAAATGTTGTTTCTTGGTAAAATTAAGAAGTGAAATTATTTATGGACGAAAAGCATGTCAGTTTCTTGCATGTGAAGAAAATTGGTGGTAAAATTTAATAGATTTCACCCCAAAATCGAATTCTTCGAAAACGTGTACTGAGTGGTTACGTCCCTTGAGTTAGAAGGAAAACATTTTAGGATGAATCAAATTTCTAAGTTAAATAAAACAAATTGGTTGGACAAATTTGGACCCATGAATGTAAGGTACACAAGGTCGCTCATTAGTACTATCGAAGGGTGTTTTTTTGTTCAGTGTAGAGTTTATACTAGATCAACGAGGCCGAGAAGCGAAATATCAACACAAAACGCCACACCGGATCCGGAGTCAGTGTAAGCGGTGAATACAGACCGGTGCCAGAGTCAGGCAGGAGCTGGAATGAGAGGTGTTGTGCCCGACCGGTGCTAAAGTGAGGGTCACGTGGCGACGCTAGAGTGAGTGAGAGTCGTGGAGATTGGTAGTGCCAGCATCGGTGCTAAAGTGAGAGTGCCAGAGTGAGAGTGCTTGAGCGCGGAGAGAATGGTAGTGCCAGGGCGAGAGTGGAGAGTGCCGGAGAGAGAATCGGTGGTGCCCAGACTCTAGCGTGAGAGTACCAGACCGGAGCCGGTTAAGAAAGATGGTGGAGCCAGAGTGAGAGCCGTGGTGCGACAGGGAGAGTGGATGCCAGAATGTTTAACACCGCCAGCTCAAAATATTGAATTTTCCTCCATGTTCTCTCTTTTTTTTTCTCTCTCCGAGCGATTTAGTATTATCAAGACTCCAAGCAGGCATTCAAAATCAACATGTTCACGGACAGGCGCAGTGGCCTAGTGGATAAGACATCAGCCTCCTAATCGGAAGGTCGTGAGTTCAAATCCCGGCCGCTGTTGCCCGGTGGGTTAAGGGTGGAGATTTTTCAGATCTCCCAGGTCAACTTATGTGCAGACCTGCTAGTGCCTTACCCCCCTTCGAGGTAACTGACATGCAAGCACAAGACCAAGTGCGCACGGAAAAGATCCTGTAATCCATGTCAGAGTTCGGTGGGTTCTGTCAAACACTGTACAAAAGGAAGACGTGGAACTTGCGAAGAAAATGCGAAAAAGTGTTTGTGGGTTATCGTCCCTAGTCACATGCTGGCGGCGAAAACAAAATGGCGGATCGCGTAGGTACCGATCGTGTGCGAGGTGGTGGTAAATAATTGTGCTCGGCTTTTTGTTGCAAGAACGCCCGTTACAAACAGAGCTGCTTCGGGAAAACTTTCCACAAGTTCCCTACAGAAGAAAAAAGGTGGGTTGTGCAGTGATTATTTCATCAGGTTTACCTTCTTCAGAATGAGAATGCAATGGCTCGAGTCAACTCACTCAGTAGACTACAGCGTCAGCGAGTACTTACGACTGTGAGTGTGAGTCAGCAGTCAGTACAAAACAACAGTTTACACTTGATGACAAACCCGTGGGCATATTTGCCGAAACCTTTATCAAACCTTGCTTACGGGAAAACTACAGTACAAAGGTACATCACTCATCCGTTTTGCGTTCAGGCAGAGCGTTAGATTTAGACTGAAGATCTGATTTAGCTTTCTTTGTCTTTCCTTTTTGCTTAGTTTAACAATAACATTGTTGTTTTTATTGTCAAACTAGGTGCAGAATATGGATGCAATTCACAAGGCGAGAGGACTTTGAAAAGCTGCAGCCAGCTGCTGTTCAAGGTCTCAAGCTTTGTACTGATCACTTTGAGGCCAACCAGTAAAACAATCCTGCAGAGAGGATCACTTGTGTGGAATGCTGTCCCGACATTGTTTGCAGTGCCCAATCCACCACCGAAGGTTATTTATTTATTGGTTTTAGGTTTTTGCAAACCAAAGAAGCACACTATTAAATGCAGGTTGAGTAATGACAAGTTTGAGGCTGATGTAAGAATTGAAAACAACAGCATTGTTCCCATCAAATAATGCCTGTTTGCATTTAGCGCAAAAAAATGATAAGGCCAACAAAAAAAAGTTACTTATTTTGGATCGACGTCCTGATTATGATGATATGATGAACTTATTTTGCAAAAAAACAGCCCCAAATGGCAAAAAAGGTATAGGGTCGGCGTCAACAACAAAAAAGTTGTATGTTTCTGGTCACCTGACCCTACCTATGTTTTCCCGACGACCCTAGACATTTTTTTTTTTTTTGCATTTTCAAAAATAAAAGGGGTATTCGAAAATCAATTGTTTTCCTGTTTTTCAACAAAATAGTTTAAAAGATGGTTTTAAAAAAAAAGGTTAGAAAAAAAATCTCCACCTTTAGTCATGTTAGGTCACAAAAAAGTCTGTTTAAGGTAACATAGGCCCCCCAAAAATAGCGTCGGTAGGTCGGCTTTTTAGTTTTGTATTTTAGCCATCTGAATATTTTAATTTTATTTTTTAATGCCCCCAAAAAGTCTAGGGCCGGTGGGAAAAAAATAGGGTCGGTCCGGATACCGTAAACAGATTATTTTTTGTTTTGCCTTACCAGAAACATACACTTTTTGTGTGTGGCCTAAGACCAATGCCATGAAATTGGGAGAAATGTTTCATTGTGACTGGGTGTTGGTTGTGAGTTTGTCAGTTAAAGAGCTGTGCAATTTGCAGGTTGCTAGTGGGAGGAAGCCACCATCGCAAAGGGTAGCTACAAATGAAGCCAGCACCGACCTGTCGCCTGATACACAAATTGTTCAACCAGGTAAGAGATTTTTAACCATGAAGAACACCCTGACATCAAAAAATGTTTAAACCCATCCATTACGTAGTTGATAATCGCTGTATAGGGTGACGGGCGCTGGGGCGGGGTGGTAAGACGTCGGTCTATTAACTCGGAAGGTCGAGGGTTCGAATCCCGGTCGCGGCCGCCTGGTGAGTTAAGTGTGGAGATGTTTCCGATCTCCCAGGTCAACTTATGTGCAGACCTGCTAGTGACTTATCCCCCTTCATGTGTACACGCAAGCACAAGACCAAATACGCACGAAAAAGATCCTGTAATCCATGTCAGAGTTCGGTGGGTTTTAGAAACACAAAAATACCCCGCATGCTTCCTCCGAAAGTGGCGTATGGCTGCCTAAATGGCGGGGTAAAAACGGTCATACACATAAAATTCCACTTGTGCAAATAAATGAGTGCACGTGGGAGTTTCAGCCCACGAACGCAGAAGAAGAAGAAGCTGTATAGGGCGGATGCATGGATGGATGAAATTGTACCTGTAGTTCCCACACGTAAAGATGGGAAACATATCCTGTTAGAGGCATGGTTTGACAAGAAACAATTAATAAGTGGCTCTATTCCCATCTCCCCCCCCCCCCCTTTCCCCGTCGCGATATAAGCTTCGTGGTTGAAAACGACGTTAAACACCAAATAAAGAAAGAAAGAAAGAGGCATGGTGTGCGAGGAGTTTACCTGGTACTGTTGTCCTAATCAATCAATCAATCAATCAATATAAAGCTTATATAGCGCGTATTCCGTGGGTACAGTTCTAATGGCCTCACCCATTCAGTACCAAACAAGGTCAATTCCATCATTGTTCCACATCGAATCCATAGTTGCTAATACACTTCATTTCTGGCCTGCCTTCCTACGCTATTGTTTATTTTCATTTTGTGATTGAATTACACATGTTTTAATTTCTTCCAGGTTGTAACTTGTTATGGTTATGTTATTTTATGTGTGTTTTGTGTGTGTGTTTTCTTTTTTAGATGACATTCAGGCGATCCTGGAGGACATAGGATGTAAAGCATCAAAGTCGTCATCCTCCCCATCCCCTCGTGAAGCGGAACTTCGGCAGAAGGTCAACAAACTGAGGAGCAAGGTTTTCCGATTAGAAAAGAAAACGATGGAACCCCGTGTAAAACGAGCGAGTAAATTAGCCAAGCCTCCCAAGAAAGACTTTGTAATAGAACAGTTGTCTCATATATTATCAGGCGAGGCGAGCTATTTTGCCATTTATGCCTGTTACATATTTACCGGTTATCTGCTGCTGTGTCCATTCCTGGCAGAGACGGAACGCATGTTACCAAGGAGCCGAAGGAGAGTCGATGAGATGAGAGAATGTGATTAACAATTGCCAACTCTCTCCGTACAAAGAGGGTCCAAAATTGTATCAAAATATAGATCGTAGGGAATTCAAAATAAAAAAAAGACAATAGACAAAACATGTACTTCGGCTCATAGAGCCTTCTTTAATTTTTGACTCAAAAGTCCATGCTCCGAGAGTCCTTTTTGACTCACATGCGAAGCAAAAGTGAGTCTATGTACTCACCCGAGTCGTCCGTCCGTCCGTCCGTCCGGACGTCCGGACGTCCGGACGTCCGTCCGTCCGTCCGGAAAACTTTAACGTTGGATATTTCTTGGACACTATTCAGTCTATCAGTACCAAATTTGGCAAGATGGTGTATGATGACAAGGCCCCAAAAAACATACATAGCATCTTGACCTTGCTTCAAGGTCAAGGTCGCAGGGGCCATAAATGTTGCCTAAAAAACAGCTATTTTTCATATTTTTCCCATTTTCTCTGAAGTTTTTGAGATTCAATACCTCACCTATATATGATATATAGGGCAAAGTAAGCCCCATCTTTTGATACCAGTTTGGTTTACCTTGCTTCAAGGTCAAGGTCACAGGAGCTCTTCAAAGTTGGATTGTATACATATTTTGAAGTGACCTTGACCCTGAACTATGGAAGATAACTGTTTCAAACTTAAAAATTATGTGGGGCACATGTTATGCTTTCATCATGAGACACATTCGGTCACATGTGATCAAGGTCAAGGTCATTTTGACCCTTATGAAATGTGACCAAAATAAGGTAGTGAACCACTAAAAGTGACCATATCTCATGGTAGAAAGAGCCAATAAGCACCATTGTACTTCCTATGTCTTGAATTAACAGCTTTGTGTTGCATGACCTTGGATGACCTTGACCTTGGGTTAAGGTCACATGTATTTTGGTAGGAAAAATGTGTAAAGCATGTGAGTCGTATGGGCTTTGCCCTTCTTGTTTTAATTTTGAATTGCCTACCATCTATATTTTTATACATTTTCAAAAAGATTCAACAGTCACCTTCCGTTATTCTTGAACTTGGCTATCCCAGCCTTACCTCAACATTCGATATTCCTGTGATACTTTTGACGTAAAATCAATTTTTACTGTAAAACACTTCGGCAAGAGGATTGGTCCAAGCAAACAAATAATAAACTTGTAAGATTTTTCCTGATATTTCCGATCAATTGCCTATGGTTTTATTTAGCTAAAAGATTCAAACGTCACACCTATGACCCATGGCTATTTTTAAGGGGAGAGTAGCATCCCTGGTGTGTTGTTTTTGATGTACCTTTTGGTCTGTTTACAGTAACATAGGCACACAAAAAGAGGGTCGGTAGGTCGGCTTTTCTTAATTTTTTTTTTATAACCATCTTTTTAAATTATTTTGCAAAAAAACAGGAACAAAATTGATTTTTTTTCTTTTTCTTTTTCTCCAAATGCCAAAAAAAAGGTCTAGGGTTGGCGGGGAAAAAATAATAGGGTTGGTCGGGATACCGTAAACAGACTATTTTGCTTTGTTTTGCCTAAGCAATGACTAACAAACTTTCTTTAGGGTCTGACATTGTATATACTATACAACTTTTTGGGGTATTAACTAAATACATGTATACAGTTTTTGATTCCTTTTATACTTTTTCACAAATTACCCCCCCCCCCCCCTTTTTTTTTTGTAGTCTGCCCTGGGGGCGGGAGGTCTCCTAATTTCGGTTTCTAGGGTCATCTTATGCTTCCCCATGAGCTGAGAACTTAATTTAAAATGGGCCACGATTTTTTTATTTGTATTTTGTAATTGTGCCTTTGTCCAGTCACATGATTTCACTTTGTACTTAAAAACTTGGCACTGTCATCATTTTATTGCTATTTATTGTTCAGTTGTTCAGTATTTATTGCTATTGGGCATCAGTTGTTCAGTTGCCCTCTTTCGAATGAGCCATGCATGCATTATGGATGTGTTTAGCGAATGGGGATACCTCAAGCAATGTAAAAAAAAGAAACAATGTGAAGCAAACATATAGCACCAAATAAAATAACCGAATCAGAATGGAAACTTCTTCAGTGTATGTGTGTGTGTGTGTGTGTGTGTGTGTGTGTGTGTGTGTGTGTTTGCTGTTTTAAATACTGAAAATGTGAAAATAAAGCAAGTCACAACATGAGAAAGATCGACTGTACTAGTCATAACAAAGCAGGAGACAGTCTGGTCAGCATGCAGCAAAGGGGAATAACTCATATTTAGCCATTCTCATTTCTAAGCATGCCCAATGAGGAAGTTATCCTTCTTCCCATTGTAGTTTCTTTGGTTCTGTATAGAAACACGAAAATACCTTGCATGCTTCCCCGAAAGCGGCCTGAATGTCGGGGTAAAAACGGTCATACACGTAAAAACCCACTCATGCAAAAACATGAGTGAACGTGGGAGTTTCAGCCCATTAACGAAGAAGAAGAAGTACATGTGCACAATAAACAAACTGCAATTCTTATTATCAAAAAAAAGTTGTTTTCTTGTGCTTAAAATAAACATTTGCACAATTACATTTGCAGTTTTTATCATTGTCAAAAAATGTTTGTTTCTATTTTCCTTCTTAATTCCTTTCTTTCTTAAAAAAATTAAAAAAAAGTTTAGCGCTTCTATAGGTAAACTTTTAATTAAAGATTTGTTTGGGCTAAACCTGAGACTTGACACAGGATCTTTGTTTAGCAACTCTCATGATTGCCCATAGGCTCCTGCCATTGATACGGGCATCCATACCGGCAGCTAAAAGCAGCAGCAACAGCTTTGACTCGGCGCCTATCCTCTGGCAGGAATCAGTAAAAACAGCCCGCACAGTTACACTGAGCCGAGCGGCTGGTCAGTCCAGCTGAGCCACACATGTGGGGGCGATCGAGGTCACTGGACCCAGTCATATTACGTCGGTGTGGGTACTTATAACACCCTATTATGAACTTTCCTCGCCAGTCAGTTAATACTCGGTTTTTAGTTTTATGACTGTGACACTTTTTTTCTCCTGATTTACGATCCCTGTCGGCTAAGGAGGCTCTTATTTACAAATGAATAAATAAATAACTAAATCCAATCCCACCCAACCCCGGAAATCTTTTTTTCCTCTTCAAATTTGTGTATTTTCTTGTGATTCGTTTCGCTTGATTTTGAGTTAAGCTTTTGCAGGTATGCGAACAGTTCCGATCCTACTTTTTATTCAAGGGTCAAAGTGGAAGTTGCTGAGTTGACTTGTCGTCTGCCTCAGTCGAGCTGTGTTTGATGCAACGTTGCTTTTCGCGTCACCGTTGAAAAAAAAAGTAGCAATGCCTACCACTGGAGAGGGTTCGGAACCGAAGATGCCATTCGTCCCAAAGGTATGTGGATTTTTTTCTGTATTGCACAGGAGAGAAGTTGCCGTACAAACTTTTGCAGCGAAACTCTGCTCCTTTGAGTTTGAGTTTGAAGTTGAACATTGAGGATTTGACCGGACACCGCAAAATCCTATGTCAGGTTCATTGTCCCACTGAGTCAATCTAAAACAGTTGCTCCTCCTCAGTATGTGACGTCACTTCCACAGGTTAATTCGGGACAATGCCACGTTAAAATTTAATTCACTATCATTCACGGGTCATTCAGTCATTTTGTTCAAACTCAGTATACGATCATTGTCACTGCAATATGTACTATGTCGTGCATAAGCCTCAAAGTATTATTTCAAAGAAAGGCTGAACCATTTAATTAATCACATGTGCACATTCTTTGGTACAAATAAGAATGTGCATTTGTGAACCTCATTACCCTTTAATCCTCAGTTCATCCCCTTCTGAACCTCCATCCCCAAATGATCGAATGCCAAAAGGTATATATTGTAATTATGCCTCTTACACATTTACAATAGACCTTATCTGCATCTGAGCAGCTCTCGCGAGACATGCTCTTTGTTATGCTTCAAAAGTCGCGAGAACTTCAATCATCAACCTTCACAGGTTAATTGCGCGAGATAGCCATACATGCATACACGTACCACGTACATGCTTTGCTTGAGAGCTTGGAATAAAAATAGGGTAGACTTAATGTTCACTATATCGTTTGTGTTTGCAGGAACTGACAGCAGAGAAGGTTGTAGAGGCCTACCGCAGAGTAGCCGGCCAGCCAGCCGTTGCTTCAGGAACTATTTCAAGTGCTGGAGGTACAGGTCAGAAACCTGTGCAGAACATCAGAACAGTATGGAGTCAGAGGGACATTGATCGCAAGGAGAAGACTCACTTTTCCAAAGTCTACACCATTCAAGTTGACAAGGGATCCGATGGTGATCCAATCTACAGTAATATCAGCTGCTCACTCCCACAGGAGATAAATAATGTGTAAGTCATTACGTTTAGAACTGTAATAAGGCGTAAACAAATCTCCAACGCTATTTTATGCTGCTGGTCAGAAAAGAATAGAAAAGAGTGGTGTATGCCTCAGCGTTCGAGAGACCCTAAGAATGGACAGTATTTGTATGAAGATCTGAACAAAAAGAAGCTTGAGTCTAGCTTGCCTACTTTTTCTGCCATGTTGCCTTTACCCCAACTTTGTTTGTATGTTTCTGTAAGTTATTACATAGCTCTTCTGAGGCAGAATATTTCATCTGTACACTGCCTGTACTGCCTCTCCACTCTCACCTATGGTATAAACATTGGCAGGTTATGGGATGTGGAATCCCCATCAGAAAAGAAGAGGGCTGTCATCATCAAACAAAAGGACAAGAAGGGAGAAGATAAACAATTTGTTGAGGTGAGGAAAACTGTTTATTTTGAACCTGGTGTAAATTGTTATGTGCTTCAGTTTTCGAGAAAGAGAGTACACATGTGTGTGATGAAGTGCTGAGAAATGTCTTGTTTTCCATCTTTATCTGTGTGATTTGTCATTTTGTTTTTGAAAACAGAGACAATTTGGAATCAAATTCCCTCTGAATGTCTCAAAACCTTTTCTGCAGTTGCTGGATATGGTAGATTTATACAAATTCATATTGTTGCACTGCAGTATAGTTTAACTTGATGGGCGAAGCTTGATATCAACAGGTTGAAGCTGTTGAGCACTGATGAGTATGTACGTAGAGTTGAACCTGCCCTGGCGACCCCCTCTTTATAACGACCTTCTGTCCATTACGACCACACCACAGAAACCCTGACACGGTTCTTTCCTATGTAATTCACCTTTCCACAATGATCACCTGTCTATTAAAAGACCACTTTTGGTTGGTCCTTTGGGAGGTTGTTATAGACAGATTGGACTGTATTTAAAAAATGTAGTCTGTTTCAGCCTATATGTCGAGAAAAGTAATAGGGAACTGGACACTTTTGCCTTTTGTTTGTTTTTTTATTCAATTTTTTTTTACAGATCTGGAATGTGCGGCAGAAGGTGAAGACAATCGACATGAAAGCTTTGGACAAGCATGGTGACGTTGTAGGAAATGATGGTAAGCGTAAGACAGCGCAGTGAGTGAAAGCGAGAGTGGCAGTGGAAGCCCCCTTTTAAGACCCCTCAATTTAAGACTTCTCCCCTTTTAAGACCTTGATGTTCTGTTCATAACCTCTGTAAAATTACGCCTTTTTTAAGACTCCCTCCGTTTTGATTTTCTCTGATTTTTGCAGGTCTTCTTCTTCTTCTGCGTTCTCGGGCTGAAACTCCCACGTACACTCGTGTTTTTTGCACGAGTGGAATTTTACGTGTATGACCGTTTTTTACCCCGCCATTTAGGCAGCCATACGCCGTTTTCGGAGGAAGCATGCTGGGTATTTTCGTGTTTCTATAACCCACCGAACTCTGACATGGATTACAGGATCTTTTTCGTGCGCACTTGGTCTTGTGCTTGCGTGTACACACGGGGGTGTTCGGACACCGAGGAGAGTCTGCACACAAAGTTGACTCTGAGAAATAAATCTCTCGCCGAATGTGGGGACGAACTCACGCTGACAGCGGCCAACAGGATACAAATCCAGCGCGCTACCGACTGAGCTACATCCCCGTCCAGTTGGAGGTCTTAAAATTGGGGTTCCACTTTAGGTGTATGAGTTTGATCCTGACGGTTAGACTTTGAAACTGGTGTTGAATACACTCTATACAACAGTGTTTTGTTCAACTAGTAGACTTGAAAACAGGGTCAGTTAAATTTTATTTATCGGGAGACCTCCCCCATGTCAAACTATCAGATCGTCAACTGGCCAGGGATCAGGCCAATGCATCAAATTTAAAAAAAAAAGATGCGTCAATGACCGCAGACCATGCAAGGCCTGTGAACAACACAGCTTTTCATCATGAAAGTACAACTATTTTGCCACATCAACACCAGCACCTTACCAGACCTTCCCCTCCAGCTGTTGTGGTAGGTCGTGCCTGCCTATCTTGCATTGGTCTTATCAGCCACCAGCGTGCTTGCCTCAGACATGGACGGCCTTCGTTCACAAAGTCAAGTCAAGAACACCTGTATCATAAGCTGACTTTGAGTGATATGCGTGGATTGACACAAAACAAGAACTATTGTGCACAGCGATATTGCTAAAAATGTGTATGGCACCTGAAAGATGCAATATTTAGGCAACATTTTGTAATGGGTGTGGCCCCTGTATACAGGACATTTAATTTTGATTGATCCCGTGGTTTTTCTATCATCATGGGTACCACTTCTTTCTTTGCTTGATTTGAAAAACTCTGTGGGTTTTTTCCAGGCCAGTTTGGCAGTGTGCAATGGTCACCCTGTGAGGAATACTTGCTTTACGTTGCTGAGAAAAAGAAACCCAAGACGGCAAGCTTCTTTGAGTCAAAGCCCTTATCTGATGAGGAAAAGGAGAAAGGGGACAGTGCCCAAGAAGCCACCATCAAGGTGTGTGTGTGTTTATGAGGGTTTACTGTGTGTGTGTGTTTATGAATATGAGGGTTTACTGTGTGTGTGTGTTTATGAGGGTTTACTGTGTGTGTTTATGAGGGTTTACTGTGTGTGTGTTTATGAGGGTTTACTGTGTGTGTGTGTGTTTATGAGGGTTTACTGTGTGTGTGTGTTTATGAGGGTTTACTGTGTGGTGCGTGTGTGTTTATGAGGGTTTACTGTGTGTGTGTGTTTATGAGGGTTTACTGTGTGTGTGTTTATGAGGGTTTACTGTGTGTGTGTGTGTTTATGAGGGTTTACTGTGTGTGTGTGTGTTTATGAGGCTTTACTGTGTGTGTGTGTGTTTATGAGGGTTTACTGTGTGTGTGTTTATGAGGGTTTACTGTGTGTGTGTGTGTTTATGAGGGTTTACTGTGTGTGTGTGTTTATGAGGGTTTACTGTGTGTGTGTGTGTTTATGAGGGTTTACTGTGTGTGTGTGTTTGAGGGTTTACTGTGTGTGTGTGTGTTTATGAGGGTTTACTGTGTGTGTGTGTGTTTATGAGGGTTTACTGTGTGTGTGTTTATGAGGGTTTACTGTGTGTGTTTATGAGGGTTTACTGTGTTGGTGTGTTTATGAGGGTTTACTGTGTGTGTGTGTTTATGAGGGTTTAGTGTGTGTGTTTATGAGGGTTTACTGTGTGTGTGTGTGTGTGTGTTTATGAGGGTTTACTGTGTGTGTGTTTATGAGGGTTTACTGTGTGTGTGTGTTTATGAGGGTTTACTGTGTGTGTGTTTATGAGGGTTTACTGTGTGTGTGTGTGTGTTTATGAGGGTTTACTGTGTGTGTGTGTGTTTATGAGGGTTTACTGTGTGTGTGTCACTGTGTGTGTGTGTGTTTATGAGGGTTTACTGTGTGTGTGTGTGTTTATGAGGGTTTACTGTGTGTGTGTGTTTATGAGGGTTTACTGTGTGTGTGTGTGTGTGTTTATGAGGGTTTACTGTGTGTGTGTGTGTTTATGAGGGTTTACTGTGTGTGTGTGTGTTTATGAGGGTTTACTGTGTGTGTGTGTGTGTGTGTTTATGAGGGTTTACTGTGTGTGTGTGTATGTGTCCTTCATGTTTTCTTTTATCTCTTCTCTTTTACTCATGTAACCCTATTACACTGTTTGGAGATAAATTATCTTTCAATAGTATCATACCCGTTGTTGTCGGTTGACTGCGTTTGAAAACTGTGTGATGTACGTATTGCGTTTTATGAATAGAATATCCAGCAGTATTCGCTTTGTGGTGAGAAATGTAAGTCATACCAATTTATTTTGTAATTTTCTGTACTGTGAGTAAAGAACAGACTTTGTTACATGACATGATAACCTACTTGACTTTGATTATAATCCTGTATATTCTCAGGAATCATGAGTCTTAAATCAGGGTGTTTTTTTTATTTTTATTAAAAGGGGCCTTCCAGTGGTTTGCTTTTGTGCTTTACAGGGGGATGAGTATGTGTTCCGTGAGACGTGGGGTGAACAGCTTGTGGAGCGGCATCGTACTGTCGTCTGCAGACTGTGCATCAAGACCAGTGTTGTCACCGTGCTGACTCAGGTCCCCGACGACATCTCTCCCGGTCAGGTCAGTCACTGTCAATACTTCTTACACATTACACCACCAGAGATGTTGTTGAAATTATTTTCTTTGCTAAAATGGCCATAAGAGTTGCGGCAATTGTTGGAAGTTTAAGGCAGTACTTAATTGCCATCAAGTTTCCTCTACCATGAAAAAGTTTGGCACTTCTTACAATGTACATTACCAGAGATGTTGTTCTGCTTGAATGGCCATAAGAATTGGGTCAATTTTCGGAAGTTTAACCCCTTCACTGCCCACCCTGTACCAGGTACGTGGTCATTTTCGGTTTGTCGTACGCCCATAACCGTACCTAGTACGTGGGATTTGCGTCAACAACATTTCAGGACATTTCTGAAAACTAAATGGGAGGTAACCACTGTCCAAGTACTTGTAGAGGTTCTAAACACAGTTCTTTCCCATAGACCGTTCGGATAAGTTACTACCACGTGTTGAAAACTGTGTTAGAAATGTAGAACCGATCTATAGCATTCACAGTGGCGGCTGAAAGTCGGCCCTCAACTCGTAGACCTATTTTCAAGCGATACAGTATTCTGGAAGCTCTACAAGAAGTGATTTATGGATTACCACACAGAAGAATACTTTTATGGGCTGTAATGTGAGTACCTGATGTTTGACACCAGTTTTAGCAGTGTTTTGTGTGGTTTTACGTGCTGCAATGTGTGTGTGTATGTAAGTCCGGAAACTGTAATTTTTGACAAAAATGGTCATATCAATTTTTGAGTCACTTGAGAAAAAGTGACTATGTAATCGGTCAGTGTTAGTCTGTCCGGCCGGCCGTCCGGCCGGCCGTCCGTAGACACCACCTTAACGTTGGACTTTTCTCGGAAACTATCAAAGCGATCGGGCTCATATTTTGTTTAGTCGTGACCTCCAATGACCTCTACACTTTAACGATGGTTTCGTTGACCTTTGACCTTTTTCAAGGTCACAGGTCAGCGTCAAAGGAAAAATTAGACATTTTATATCTTTGACAAAGTTCATCGGATGTGATTGAAACTTTGTAGGATTATTCTTTACATCAAAGTATTTACATCTGTAGCCTTTTACGAACGTTATCAGAAAAACAAGGGAGATAACTAGCCTTTTCTGTTCGGCAACACACAACTTAACGTTGGGCTTTTCTCGGAAACTATAAAAGTGACCGGGCTCAAATTTTATGTGAACGTGACTCATTGTGTTGTGAATAGCAATTTCTTCCTGTCCATCTGATGCCTCATATAATATTCAGAACTGCGAAAGTGACTCGATCGAGCGTTTGCTCTTCTTGTTACTATAACAATCACAAACAAAGTCCAATGATCCTGTCATCCTATAATAGCCAAGGGTATAAGCAAAACACATGCCAAAGATCTAAGAGATATCTCAATAAATGATCGAGCAGTGAACAGATTAGTGAACCTACCGAAGAAAGCGAAATTTTGCCCTGGCACACAGCAATACCAAAATGATGTTATACTGTGGTAGTGAAGGGGTTAAGGCATTTCTTAATTGCCAATAGGTTTCTTTCATCATGAAAAAGTTTGGCAGTTCTACAGAAATGACAGCAAAGTTTTGGGCGATTTGAAATAACTTTAGGGGATTTGCTAACTGACATAGACATAGAACACTTTATTATCTCAACGAGGAGAAACTCAGGTGTGGTGTATCACAGCATTACAATATACAACATAAAACGTAAGAACATAAATAAAATATCGAGCACTGCAATTTGTATTGTCCTTGATAGTAAAACAGGGAAAGGCAAAATTTGGTGTCATATCTAATCGAGACGAACGAACAAACCAAGGGGGCTTAACGTCCTCACATGTAGCTAACCAATTAGGGACATGAATGTCATGATACGCTTAAGTATGTTAGTCATTTCTGTTACATTAATTGTTACAGGCACTTTGGGGCCCAGAGAATGCTGTGGTATTTGTTGGCTGGAGTCATGAACCCTACAGGCTTGGTCTCAAGTTCTGTGTGGAGAGAAAGTAAGTGTATTTTTCAGTGCATCCTTTAAACTTTACATGGTGCATGTCCACCTGATCTATTTAATGAAGCAGTTCACTATTTTATCTGCTTGATTTGGGTTACGGGATGAAAAATTTTGTTTTACATATTCGACTGGCACTTCGAGAACATCGCTTATGAGGTTCATGAAAGTGCACTGTAGGTCTCTTGACATAGTGTGGGTTTGTTACCTGTGTACTGCATAACTTTGTTAAAATTGCAGTGTGTATTCGGAAAGTGAATTTAGTTGTAAAGTTCTTTGAATAAACCACAAGCTCTGAAGTCTCTGTGGTCTTATTAGTTTGGGGATTAGCACTGAGATGATGTCAAGTAGTGAGGACTGGGTGGCCGAGTGGTAACGCACTTGCGCTCGGAAGCGAGAGGTTGCGAGTTCGACCCTGGGTCAGGGCGTTAGCAATTTTCTCCCCCCTTTCCTAACCTAGGTGGTGGGTTCAAGTGCTAGACTTTCGGATGAGACGAAAAACCGAGGTCCCTTCGTGTACACTACATTGGGGTGTGCACGTTAAAGATCCCACGATTGACAAAAGGGTCTTTCCTGGCAAAATTGTATAGGCATAGATAAAAATGACCACCAAAATACCCATGTGACTTGGAATAATAGGCCGTGAAAAGTAGGATATGCGCCGAAATGGCTGCGATCTGCTGGCCGATGTGAATGCGTGATGTATTGTGTAAAAAAATTCCATCTCACACGGCATAAATAAACCCTGCGCCTTGAATATGTGCGCAATATAAATTGCATAAAATAAAAAATAAAAAAATCCCTGCGCCTAGAACTGGACCTACGGAATACGCGCGATATAAGCCTCATATTGATTGATTGATTGATTGATTGATTGAAATGTCTAAGGTGGTCGAACTTGTGTTTTGAAGAATTCATGACATTGAAACCCGTTCTGATCTTGCTGTTGGATGGAGGTTGCAAGAGTTCACCAAATTCAATTTTCTGTTTGCAGGAGCTTTCTGTACAAAGCCACCTTTGAAGGAGAAGGATGTGGTAGGTTATACTTATAAAGAAGATGATACTCAGTCGTGTGAATGTTGTGCTGCCTGATTTTGCTTGATTGGAGTATTGGGTTTTGATACTTTTTTTTCATGGGAAGGACTGCAAGCAGAAATGTGACTGATTATTTTGTATATCAGGTATGCCTTAGTGTGTGACTGCATGGTCCTAATTGTGACAGAAAAATTCATCTATATAAAGGATTTCTAATGTCAGCTAGATGAAACTTGGAAGCTGCTGTAAAACAGTCATGTGTAGATTCACAGCAACCTTTGATGCGGATTTACATGTTGTTCAGGGGAATTAAGTTTCACATCCTTGTGCAATGTTTTTCCTCAGAAAAGTTGAGCGAGGAAGATTGTGCAGTGAGGTGTCCCAGTTTCAGCCCTGACTTCTCTCGCCTGGTCTACCTGGACACACCTGAAGGAGGCCCACACAACCAGTGCAGTCGCCTTTTGCTGGTAATTAGCGCTAATTCTGTTCGAGTTGTGACCATTAGCACATTTTGCAAGGTGGCGCCATTGATATAGTAGCCACAGTCACATTGTGCAGTGCTGTCGTCCTTGGTTTAACTTGGACATGCAAGCACAGCATGACACAATGAACATTGAAAACTTGGTTAATTTTGCCATGATTGGTGTTTTGTATGTTCTGTATCGCTGGCGTCCTGTAATGAAAAGAAAAGTTAGCTTAGCAGGAGAGCTCATTATAATCTGCCTTTGTTGTCATTATGGCGCTGGTGATATTGCGCTTAATTTTCATTGTTCTGTGGAAAAAATGACAGAATCAGAGCTTAACTGTCTGATGCTTCAACCATTTCCATATGCCATATGTATTAACCAATGACATGATTTCTTTATGTTCTTGCAGATAGACTGGAAGAAGCAGCCAGTAAAACAAGGGTCAAGCAGAGTTGTAGTGGACATTGTTCAGAGCCCCTACAAGACCGATGCTGGTCAGTTCTTTAGTACAAATAAAATTAATATACTAGTATAGACAGAGACAGAAAGATTGGCAGTCAGGCAGACTGAGTCAAACACATTCACACACAAACAAACTCATGTACATTTACAAACACTGATGCACATGTACGTACAGGTGGACAAACAGTCACATTATAATCCACAATTACATGCACAGACACACACAAGACACACACAAATTCACAGACACTCACACACACTTACACACATCCATGCTCTCTATCTCTAAATACTCTTTTTTTTCTATCTCTTTCTCTCTCCCCCCAACATACTTAACAATATCTGACCTTGTACCTTTACTTCGCTCCACAATGTCAGTGTTTCATTCATATTCAATTTATTTTGGTAGAGGAGGGGGTGGGGCATCTTTTAAGTTGTGGTACCCTGAAATGAAAGAGCTGGTGTCATTGCAAGGCTATTTTTGTGAGTGCAGCAAACACACTGTTCTTATTTTTATCTAAAACGCTTTTCAGACAAAGACAAGTTTCCAGGCCTGTACACGTGGGCAGATCTTGGCACCCAGCGCAACTGGCTGGAGGATAATGTGCATGTGCTGCTTCCCTCATACTGGAGGAGTTCTTCTGCTGTGGTCGTTATCAACACTAACACTGGAGACGTGTCTAGGCTACAGCCAGGTTAGATTGATGGGAGAAGTTTGTACTTGAACACAGAGTTTGATGTTGTGCAATTTTCCCCACATATTTGTTGATTTCTGAGAAGTGGAAGAATGAGAAACATAGTTATAACTGTGATTCAAATTGTACCATTTTGAATGTTGATTTCAAAAATTGTCCACTCGCTGCCCCAAGAATTTCAGGGATTTCTGTCTTTTTTCCAGAATTAATGGGAGACCTCAGGTTGCTTTTTGAGTCACTTGAGAAAAAGTGACTATGTAATCGGTCAGTGTTAGTCTGTCCGGCCGGCCGTCCGGCCGGCCGGCCGGCCGGCCGTCCGTAGACACCACCTTAACGTTGGACTTTTCTCGGAAACTATCAAAGCGATCCGGCTCATATTTTGTTTAGTCGTGACCTCCAATGACCTCTACACTTTAACGATGGTTTCGTTGACCTTTGACCTTTTTCAAGGTCACAGGTCAGCGTCAAAGGAAAAATTAGACATTTTATATCTTTGACAAAGTTCATCGGATGTGATTGAAACTTTGTAGGATTATTCTTTACATCAAAGTATTTACATCTGTAGCCTTTTACGAACGTTATCAGAAAAACAAGGGAGATAACTAGCCTTTTCTGTTCGGCAACACACAACTTAACGTTGGGCTTTTCTCGGAAACTATAAAAGTGACCGGGCTCAAATTTTATGTGAACGTGACTCCCAGTGACCTCTACACTTTGACGTCTGCTTTGGTGACCTTTGACCTTTTTCAAGGTCACAGGTATGTCTTGAAGGAAAAAAATTGAAATATCATATCTCTGAAACTATTCATCGGATTTGATTCAAACTTTATAGGATTATTCTTTACATCAAATTATTTACATCTGTATTGTGTTGTGAATAGCAATTTCTTCCTGTCCATCTGATGCCTCATATAATATTCAGAACTGCGAAAGTGACTCGATCGAGCGTTTGCTCTTCTTGTTTAATGAACATTTTGCTCAATGTACAAAATAGTTTGCAGAATTCAAGAGGAATTAAAAAGTTTTCTGCCAGTCTGTTTTTCTGTGGTATATGGCGGTTTATTTGTGGCCGCACATCATTTCGATTGCTTACTGTGCATAGTTACAAAATTAATCTGAATAATAAACATGACAACTATGTAGTCACACCTAAGTCAAAGATTGGCTTTCATCCAAAGAAAACAGATCATATACTAAATTTAGCACCGGTAAACATTTTTATTAAAGTTAACATGTACTTGCAGGTGCCTGTGGCTGGTCCTGCGGTCTGCTGGATGTGAAAGGTTACAATGTCCTGC
This sequence comes from Littorina saxatilis, assembly GCF_037325665.1. Classification (NCBI taxonomy): domain Eukaryota; kingdom Metazoa; phylum Mollusca; class Gastropoda; order Littorinimorpha; family Littorinidae; genus Littorina; species Littorina saxatilis. The sequence goes on from NC_090248.1 coordinate 38,573,769, forward strand.
TCAGCTGTTCCCTGCCAGACAGGCCTGCTGTTCTGGTATGTACGTTTGAAGTATTTGAGACATATAAGACATCAGATTTTATGTCAACCATGTGCAATACACTAGGAAAATTGCTTGGCTCGAGTACATTCGATACATTCAAACAAAACAAAATACAAGTGCTCACCGAATATCTCACACACACACACACTCACACTCACACCACATTAGACAGTGGAACCTCCCCTGACCTTTAAAAATCTGAGAAAATCAGGTCTTAAAAAGGAGGGAGTCTTTAAATGGGGGTAAATTAACATAGGTTATGAACTGAAAGTCGAAGAAAACAGGGTCTTAAAATGGAGGAGGTCTTAAAAGGAGGTTCGCTGTACCGCATTTACATTGTGTCGACGACTCAGTTGCTGCCGAAGCTGAGCCACAGCACATAAGTTGCCTGTGGCTGTGCTTCTAGATTGCATGGAACTGCTTTGGCCACTGGCTTGTTTGGTTTGAAACCTGCATGTGGTTCATATATATGTGTTCTCAGGTCATTGAAAGTGGCTAGGTTGTGATTGTGGACCTGGATATGGTATAGAGTGGTTTTGATTTAAGACCTCCAAATATCTGAGGAAATCGGGTCTAAAAAAGAAGGAATAAAAATCTCAAAATTGATGTAAATTTACAGAAATCCGAGAAAGCAGCTAGGCTGCACTGAGTATCGAGGGGCACTCATACGTTCCCAATAGCTCGTATACACACACATTTACCTGCATATGTGCCAAATTTGATACACTGTGACTGAGTGAGTTTTTGGCTTCCATCTGAAAATCTGTAATTAATTCATTTGACACAGATGCTTGGCCAAGTGAAGCCAGGCAAGGTGAAGGAAAGCAAGTGGACTGAGCTGGGCTCAGACCAGGAAGGTGTAGCGCTGTGCAAGCTGTACGACTGGCAGCTCTTCACTCTGGATCCCAAGACAGTCCAGGCTGCCCACCCTGACTGTGGTAAGAATATGATGAATACGTAATTGAAGCTCAGTGTTTTGTTTGTTCAGAATGTATACAGATATGCATTAATTGCCTCCAATGGTTTTCCAATAGACATTTTCCGGAAATAACTCAGGATTTTTGGCGGTCTGGAGGAGTAGGAGCCCCTGTACCGTAGACATGTTTTTCACAACATTCAGAGCATGTTCCACGCTTCCGATCGGCTCTATTCTGCGATCGGGACGAGCAACTGACTGTGATGTGTATGCTATGTGGCGTACTACGCTAGATATAATACCACTTTCTTTCGAAAATATAATCATTGGAGCCACGAATTGCCATGGATGTGTTTTCCTAAACTCACGTGACCTCAAGCCAAACCCACATGACCTCAATCATAACATGTTTTGAGCGATCATTATGAACCAGCGATCATTTCCGCAGCAAATGATTGATATGATACCGAGCTTCAGATTGGCTTTATCCTGCGATCGGGACAAACAACTATAACTCTTATGTGCATGTTATGCAGCGCGCTCAATCATAACATGTTTTGAGCGATCACTACGGGCCAGCGATCATTTCCGCCACTAATCGTAAACTGGGATGAACCTTATGAACACTGATTTTTGAAAGGAAGGGGTTTTCATATTGTGCACGCTGCATTCACATTAGAGCGAGTTGTTTGTCCCGATCACAGGATAAAGCCAATCGGAAGCTTGGTACATGCTCCGCCACGTTTTGAAAAGCTTGTCCAGGTAAAAGGGGCTCTTACTCTATCAGACCGCTACAAATCCTGAGTTATTTCCGAAGATCGTCTATTGTGCTTTTAGGGATGTGTTTCTGCGTAATGATTCATGCATCATCCTGTGTGCAGATTACCTCAAGTTCGAAGCCCTCCTGTACTTGCCGGTCAAGGTGGATAAAGACGATGGCCGCAAACCTCCACTTGTACTTTTTCCACATGGTGAGTACCCCATACTTCTTATTTTGTTGTACAGTGGTACCTGCGATAAAAGGACACCCTTCAACCAGCAAAAATATCCCTACCTTACAGGTGCTACCCTGTCATGACAGGTATATTTTGGTAAAGATAATAGATAACAAGTCGCGTAAGGCAAAAATACAACATTTTGTCAAGCTCAGTCGAACTCACAGAATGAAACTGAACGCATTGCATTTTTTCCGCAAGACTGTACACTCGGCAGCATCGTCTGTTCACCGCTCGTGGCAAAGGCAATGAAATTAACAATCCAGAAAAGCGCGGTAGCGGGTTGCGCTGAGGAGGATAGCACGCTTTTCTATATCTCTATTCTTTTTAACTCTCTGAACGTGTTTTTAATCCAAACATATATCTATATGTTTTTGGAATCAGGAACCGACAAGGAATAAGATGAAATTGTTTTTAAATCAGTTTCGGAAATTTAATTTTAATCATAATTTTTATATTTTTAATTTTCAGAGCTTGTTTTTAATCCGAATATAACATATTTATGTTTTTGGAATCAGAAAATGATGAAGAATACGATAAACGTAATTTTGGATCGTTTTATAAAAAAATAATTTTAATTACAATTTTCAGATTTTTAATGACCAAAGTCATTAATTAATTTTTAAGCCTCCAAGCTGAAATGCAATACCAAAGTCCGGCCTTCGTCGAAGATTGCTTGGCCAAAATTTCAATCAATTTTATTGAAAAATAAGGGAGTGACAGTGCCGCCTCAACTTTTACAAAATGTCGGATATGACGTCATCAAAGACATTTATCGAAAAACTGAAAAAAATGTCTGGGGATATCATACCCAGGAACTCACATGAAAAATTTCATAAAGATCGGTCCAGTAGTTTACTCTGAATCGCTCTACACACACACAGACACACACACACACATACACCACGACTCTCGTCTCGATTCCCCCTTCTATGTTAAAACATTTAGTCAAAACTTGACTAAATGTAAAAAGGCAACAGAAGGTGTCCTTTCTTTGGAGGTGTCCTCTCATCAGAGGGGCCTCACATCACAGGTACCATTGCAACCTGTTATCATTGCATTCACAACCCTTTTCCTCCTTGTCTTCTGAATATGACTTCCTCATCTTTTAGTTTGGACCACATTCAGTGTAATATCATCAGTGTGAAAGAATGATTGGTGCAGTTTTGAATGCATTGTGTTTTTATTTACTTTGTTTTTGCAGGTGGTCCTCATTCCACGTTTGACTGCGGCTTTGCATTGAATCCAACAGTTTTGGCCTATTGTGGATTTGCAGTTTTGTGTGGTATGTTACCTTATGACATGACTGGTTTAATATGCTATGTGTGGTACGTGTGTATTATACAGTGTATGTGCGTGCGAATTGGCCTGTCTACCAGAGTGGTGCTAATATAAATGTGTGTACTTTTTCACACTGCAAAAAAACCCCAAAAAACAGAAACAAATAGAAAAACACTTATCTCTATCAACACATTGGTACATTGTTCTTTTGTTCATGCTTTTAGTTTCTGTATGCTGTAAGCTGAGATGATTTGATATATTAACTGTCTTATGATCCAAAATTCTGTGTGGAGGAAGTACACCTGAGCATTTTTATCTTATATTGCCAAAGGATAGCACATTCTTTTTGCAAACTGATGGGTTTGTTTTGGTTTTTGTTCAAGTGAATTTCCGAGGATCTCTTGGTTTTGGACAAGATGGTATCACCAGTCTCCTGAGTCACATTGGAGACTTTGATGTGAAAGATTGCAAGGTAAGAAATGTATAGCCACAAGAGAGCACCTGCATATTTATGTTCAAGTTTTGTATCTTCATTTTTTTCAGTCTTCAATACCTTTCAGCATGGGCTCCATGATCTGAATAAAGTAAAGAGGCAAATGAACTAAGCCCTGTGCTGTTTTCTCTAATTAGCAATTTCCTCTTGAAAGAGCGAAACGAAAAGTCAAAAGGCTGACTGTTTGTTCTTTTGGGAATAACTATACCGCCTTTATTTGATACAGGTATATGCCGCACAATGAAGCCTTGATTTAGTCAGAAGGCACTGAAATAAAGAGCACAGTAAACTCCCCTCGGAGATCAGCCACTGACATACATATTATTGAAAAATATATTTTATTGATTTATATTTTTAATTGAAATTATTACTGAAAATGAGTTCCAGTCATCTAACTGTTTCAGCTTGCCATGGATAAAGTTTGTGGAGAGAACCTGGTGGATTCAAAGAACGTGTTTGTCTACGGTGGATCCCACGGAGGCTTCCTATCTGGTCATCTCATTGGTCAATACCCTGTGAGTCAGAGAGAGAGACAGAGACAGAGACAGAGAGAGAGAGAGAGAGAGAGAGAGAGAATGTTTATTCATCTGCTGTCTGTGACGTCACAGCACTTCACACCCCAGGGTTGACATTCTTGCACGTGGTTGAACTTGCAGTGTCACAGTGGGGAGGTGCGTGCTGTGTTGGGATGGCCAGGCTGCGTGTTTCACGTGATCTGTTGATGTCTGTGTCAGGTGTGTTTACTTCTGCGGTGTGGAAATGACACAGTAGTTTTTCGGGGGTGGTTTCAATTAGCGGCCCATTAAAAAGTTTACTTGCCTTCTCTTCTTCTTCTCGTTTTGCTTTTCTTTCCTCGGCTCTCTTCTTGTCTCTTCTCATTTGGCTCGGTGGTTTTCTGCGAAAACATTGAACCGTGTTCTCCTGGGTGACACTGTGAACGTAGCATGTAGCTTGGTCGCCATCAGTGGTCGCCGGTGCAAATCTGACAACAAAAGTCAAGTTGCTCCCATTGCCGGCGATTTTCCACGATGTGACTTGGTGGTTGTGGAGCAGGGCTTGGAGGGTTGTTTCTGCAGCAGTTGGCAAACCAACGACTGTCATTTTGAAGAGTTATTGGCGACGTTTGGTTAAATTGAAGCACAGCTCAAAAATCCAGGGCAGGGCAGGGCAGACAGAGGCAGACAGTCAGAAAATGTGTGTGCAGAAGCACATCTATTATAGAGAGAAAGAGAGAGAGAATGTCTGAATGAGTGTGCAATTGCATGCACTACTATACTGTGGTGAAGGTAAAGATAGTTGATTTCAGTGTACCTCAGAGGTATACGTTATGTTCTAGCATTCCTGACCCTACCTCCATTCTACTTGTAGTGCTTATGAGAACTTACTTTGTTTTGTGATTCCAGGATACATTCAAGGCTGCTAGCATGAGAAATCCAGTCACCAACCTGACGTGTGAGTGACCCTAATACCTCTGTAATTACCTCTACAACAATCACATCCACTCCAACCCCCACCACCTCCCTCTGTAAATATGAGCATGACATATGGACATGAAATGGGTGTTAAAAGTTAGTCATGTAGACGGGAGGATATATGCCATGTGAGATTGTACATTCATGTGTAATGATCATTATTATGAACACAAGCAGACATCACAGACAGACACAGACATTGTAGTTGTACACACACACAAGCATGCACACACACCCATGTACACACACATATTCACACGCAGGCACACACACACAACTTAAAAATAGCTAAATTTAGGAGAAAGAAAAGGAACCGGATGTCAGCCTTTTAGAAATTGCAGATTAGTCCAGGAAATTAGAATTAGCTCTGTATCTGTTGCAGCCAGAGTTTGGACAAGTGATAAACCTGACAAGTAAGTTGAGGAAAAGTATTGGTGTATAATGATGTTTTGTTTGCCAGAATTGCACTGTCTTCTTCACACTCAGAAACGCAGATTCTTTCCTCTCCTTCAATCCTTTGTCCGTGAGAAACCAATGAAAACTGACTTTTTTTTAATAATAAGAACAGCTTTTGTTTTCCAGCTATGCTGGGAACCACAGACATTCATTGGCAACAAAGTGTAGTACTTGTCTCGCATGCCAAGCATAGCTCAGTTATCGCCATATTGCTTTCCCCTGCCCCGCCCCTCTATTACAAGCTTTTGAATGAATTTTGATGAACATCGTAATCTTATTTTGCAGCCATGTTTGGGACTACAGACATTCAAGACTGGTAACAAACCTTGTTCATTTATGATAAATGTTTTGAAAACTAGTAGGTTTCTAACTATGTGAGTTATGATAGCTGCTGGTATTGCTACTGACATATATATATATCTTAAAGTTCAGGAGAATGTTTATTGTATGTTAATTTGCCAAACATTAAAGGGGAAAATGTGCTAATTCATCCAAAAAAATAATCATCTGCCCTGTTTACTTCCTGCAGCCTGTTTTTCTATACCCCGATGTGGATATACTGTACATTTTTTTCTGAGAGAGAAAAAAAATAGTGATTTGTTTTCATCATTTTTAATCATCTTCATTCAAGATGAAAGTTCCTGTTCACATTTGGACAAAAAGTTGGCGGGGATGTAGCTCAGTCGGTAGCGCGCTGGATTTGTATCCAGTTGGCCTGAGTTCGTCCCCACGTTCGTCGAGAGATTTATTTCTCAGAGTCAACTTTGTGTGCAGACTCTCCTCGGTGTCCGAACACCTCCGTGTGTACACGCAAGCACAAGACCAAGTGCGCACGAAAAAGATCCTGTAATCCATGTCAGAGTTCGGTGGGTTATAGAAACACGAAAATACCCAGCATGCTTCCTCCGAAAACGGCGTATGGCTGCCTAATTGGCGGGGTAAAAAAACCGGTCATACATGTAAAATTCCACTTGTGCAAAAAACACGAGTGTACGTGGGAGTTTCAGCCCACGAACCATAGACCAAATAGCCTGGACCGCCAACTCGTCACGTGACCCTTCGAGGTTACGACGCTCGACTTTCACAGGGGCGCTTAGCGTCCGGTTTGAAAGACAGTGAAAAGAAAGCACGCTCCAGTTATTTTGTGACAATGTGTGGTGACAATGAACTGGATTTTCCAAAACTCCAAACTAAACTTAACAAAAGTCATCGAAAAACATGTTCCATAATTATGCACTTTAGCTGAGTTTATTTTAGCATTTTCAAAACTTACCTCGGCAACTTCGTCCATGTTTACAATCGACACCGGATATGACATCCCCCTGATTTCTGAAAGGCCAAGAAGAGCGGGGTAGTAGTTGCGCTGAGAAGGATAGCACGCTTTTCTGTACCTCTCTTCGTTCCTAAATGCGAGGGGCCGCTACCTCGTAATAGAGAGAAAGAGCGGAGAGAGAGCTAGTTGGTGGTCCAGGATAAATGGTCTATGCACGAACGCAGAAGAAGAAGAAGAACAAAAAGTGAAATATGGAGTAGCCGACTGAAAAGTTGAGTCGGCCTGATCTTTGCGTCGCCATCTTCAAATTTCTTACATTTGTCTGCTCAGTCACTCACTTACCCAATCCAAGCCTGCTTTACGCTTTTAAACTTGATTTTTAGAAACATTTCCAGATAAATCGCGCCTATAAAGATGTCAGAGCATACATTGATTACACAAGGTAGCATATTTTATGACTATTCGAATATAAAACGCGACTGATGTCACGTTCGTCAGAATGACCAATTCTACGAATTTCGTTTCTCTTGGCGAAGAGATCGGATGTAAGGTGTACCGTACTTTCCGGGTCATAAGGCGCGACTTTTTTCTTCGAGTTTGACCCCTGCGTCTTGTATAACGAAGCGCCTAATCCGTGTATGAAATACGAAAAAAATCAAAGAGACCGCCTGAGTACCAGTCAAACAACTTGTGATAATGCATGTTTCAGCTACTAGGTACTACCCTGGCCAAGTTTCCTCTCAAGACATCAAAGAGACCGCCCCATAGGTTAAACTCGGTCACTGACCCCGGTCAGTGCAGGAAGTGTTTCCTCTCTCAGATCTATGACAGGGGAACCACCTCTCATAGCAAAAACTGGGTCATTGACCCCTGGGAAGAAGGTCAGTGTCTAAACAAGGCAACCCAGCTATCACAATGGACCTGCCTTTGATCTCGCCGCACACACAGAGCACACATATTTCCACTCTGTATTCTTCCTTTGATGTGCGGCTTATTTTCATTCTTCGACCGTTTGTTACCGGTATACTTTTTTTAATTTTGGTGCGCCCTATCGGCCCCCTGCGCCCAATGGGTTACTGGATTACAATTTTGTTTAAAAAGAAGGGGGTGCGCCTTATGCGCTGTAGCGCCTTGTAACACGGAAAATACGGTACTCAAAAAGGTTTGACATTTTACAATCAAAAATGCCAACCATACAAATGTGGTAGATAGAGCTTAAACAATGACCACGAGTTGAAAAATCAAAACAAATCAACCACCCTTTCAATACCCCCAAAAGTCTTAAAAGAGGGGTAAATTTAAAGACCTAATACTAACACTAACACAAAATCTGGAAAAGAAGTATCTCGTAAGAGAGGATGTCTCAAAAAAGGGTGTACCGTAGTCTAATCAGTAATGACTATTGACTTGCAGGATTTTCACTGAGGCAGGAGAAAAGTTTGACTACAAGAGTCAGGCTTCTGAGAACATCCTTGCAAGACTTTGGAAGGCCTCTCCTGTCAGATACATAGATAATGTGAGTAGTTTCGTATACCTGTATGTTGTGTGTGTGTGTATGTGTGTGAGTGCATGTTTGTGCATGTGTATGTGTGTGTGTGTGTGTGTGTGTGTGTGCACTCAGGTTTTGTATTTGATAATAGTTTACAGCTGACATGAGTTTGCTGATCCCGACATTTCCAATAGATTAATGCATTTAATCAATAAGCACTTTAATCGTTGGGATCTTAATTGGAGACATCAACATGGATGACAACATTCCTACAGGGGACTAAAATTCAAAAACAGAGACTGCCAACATTCCAAAATTCAGAATACAAAAACAAGAGTGGGATGTTATTGTAATGTATGACAAAACAAAATGTCACACGCTTTCCTTCTTTGCCACTACTAAAGCTAACGTGTGCAAGATTGTATGTTACACGCTTTGGAGCATGTGCAAGAACGGATTCAAACTCGAAATCGTCCCTCCAAAAGCCCCAAAATGCACACACGACTTTTATTTCTCCTGCTGTTATCGTTTCTTCTCTTTACAAATTCTTCAACGCTGAGAATACTGAAAACGGCATCCCAGACGAAAGTACGTACTGTTTCCATACGTTAATTTAGCTGCCCTTGCAAAGTGGCTCGCTCAGGAGGCTTGTAAGTCTGAAACCAGAAGGACAGAGTTCTGAACATAGATGACAAAGACCCCAAAAAGAACAAACATTTCGCGGATGCAGACACAGAAAGACGTCATGAAGAATGCGATGCTTCAAAAGATACAGACTGTGACGATGACTGTGACGTCATTCACATATATACCGAGACGTCATTCACAGTTGTTTGGTCACTTCTGTCAAAAAGTAGATCTCTCCACAATGGCTGCTCCTGTGTTTAGGTTTGTCAAGCTTGAGTACACAAAACGTGTTTGTTCTCTCCTCTGTTGAAGCTGTGAGACATAAATTCTATTCCGACTTGGTCGTGTGACAGAGTTTTCTTCCACACTCGGTTAGCTCATGTGTAACTCAGTCTGATGGTTTCGTTAGACAATCAACGTAATCTTTGGTGGAAGAAAACGTCTGTCACACGACCAAGTCGGAATAGCAGGTAATGTTACATTCACTGTTCTGCGACCCAGCAGTCTTTTAAGTGGACAGACAGACAGACAAACACTTGTGATACAGATAATAAACTTACAATCCGAGAAATTGTCAAAGAAACAAGAGGGGACTTTCATTTTTCCACAGGTAAAAGCTTAGGGATGTTTTTTTGTTGTTGATAATATTCTTAGCTTTCAAGTTTGCATTTTTGTCTACCCAGGTGAAAACACCAGTGATGCTGAACATTGGCCTGAAGGATATGCGAGTGCCGCCATCACAGGGCCTGGAGTACTACAAGATGCTCAAGGCTCGAGGCGTTTCTGTCCGGTGAGCATATATGTATAATCAAGGTTTATTTATTTTACAGCGGTACCCCTAATATAATAATAATAATAATAATAACTGAGCATTTATATAGCGCAACATCATAACTTTACAATTATGCTCTTTGCACTTGACACATTTAAAATTAAATTAAAACACAGTTATACAAGCATTTACATCTACATTCATAGTCAACAACGCTTAATTAAAAGCATACACCATCAAACATACATTACAAAAAATTCTTCCACTAACTAAGTAATAAAAACATGAATAAAATTGGTAGTGAAAACAAGGAAATACCAGCTGAATACCCTTAATCAAACAGAACATGTTATCAACAATACTGAAAACAGCCCCAGATGATATACATTATCACATCACTAAAACAACAAATACACTACATGTAGCCTACTGATGGACTGAGAAAAACAAAATCAGGGGTTGTATTTCTTGAAGAGGTGTGTTTTAAGTGCTCGTTTGAATGCTTGGGGTGACTGAGAGTGGCGGATGTGAACCCTTTATGAGGCCCCTTTAATGAGGACACCTGGCAATAAAGGACACTTCTGGTGTCCCTTTGTTTATAAGCATGCCTGAAATATTCCTGTCTTAAAAAGGCATCTGCAATGTATATATAGGGATGTCATTTATGGCTGGTACCAAGGGTGTCCTTTTGTTGCAGGTACAACTGTTCTACATTATTTCAGTCAGAAATAATAAAAGAAGAAAAAAACGCTCGCGCTGGACCCGAGTACTCTTCAGACTGGTTCGCTCCCCCAGTATGAAAGTTTTTGTCTTGTGCACGTTTAAGACCAAGTGATTGCTCTGTGTGAATTACAGGCATTCCCTTTGCTATATAAATACATTGCATGCGAGCCGAGGATGTGCTTTACAAACAAACACATATACACACTCGTACACACACAAACTCATGCACACACACATTCACACACACACACACACACTCTCTCTCTCCCTCTCTCCCTCACTTTCTCTCTTCCTCACACACACACACACACACACACACACACACACACACACACGAGTACAGACTCATGCACACGCACACACACACACACACACACACACACACACACATACACACACACACAAACAGTAACACTAACACATGTGCACACAATCTTGAACACACACACACACCGCGCGAGAGAAAAAAGACTACAAGAGGTATGAAGCCGGCTGGCTTCCCTTCGCTCGTTCATAAAATTAGGTCGCGCAGCACGCGAACTCAGTGGCACACGCAGCGTATGTGTTCTCAGGCCCAGTGACGCTGTTCTATTAGCCGAACAGCAGTTCTATCCCACCGCGAATTGCGCCCACCGCCACCGCCAAGAGTCGTTTTTGTGGTTTATTTCGCATTTAGGTCCCAGGTAACATTATGAAGTTTTAATACGATCAATCGGACCTATTATCAAGTTAGTGTATCAACTTTTGAACGAACTGCGCCCAGTAGTTTCCCAGCAATAAGCTGTTAAGTCGAGACAGACAGACAGACAGACACACAATTAAAGTCTGTTGGACCCTAGTACTGCATACTCGGGGATAAAAAAACAAGTCGCGTAAGGCGAAAATACAATATTTAGTCAAGTAGCTGTCGAACTCACAGAATGAAACTGAACGCAATGCAACGCAGCAAGACCGTATACTCGTAGTCCACCGCTCACGGCATAGGCAGTGAAATTGACAAGAAGAGCGGGGTAGTAGTTGCGCTAAGAAGGATAGCACGCTTTTCTGTACCTCTCTTTGTTTTAACTTTCTGAGCATGTTTTTAATCCAAACATATCATATCTATATGTTTTTGGAATCAGGAACCGACAAGGAATAAGATGAAAGTGTTTTTAAATTGATTTCGAAAAAAAAAATTTGATAATAATTTTTATATATTTAATTTTCAGAGCTTGTTTTTAATCCGAATATAACATATTTATATGTTTTTGGAATCAGCAAATGATGGAGAATAAGATAAACGTAAATTTGGATCGTTTTATAAATTGTTATTTTTTTTTACAATTTTCAGATTTTTAATGACCAAAGTCATTAATTAATTTTTAAGCCACCAAGCTGAAATGCAATACCGAAGTCCGGGCTTCGTCGAAGATTACTTGACCAAAATTTCAACCAATTTGGTTGAAAAATGAGGGCGTGACAGTGCCGCCTCAACTTTCACGAAAAGCCGGATATGACGTCATCAAAGACATTTATCAAAAAAATGAAAAACACGTATGGGGATTTCATACCCAGGAACTCTCATGTCAAATTTCATAAAGATCGGTCCAGTAGTTTAGTCTGAATCGCTCTACACACACACACGCACACACGCACATACACCACGACCCTCGTTTCGATTCCCCCTCGATGTTAAAATATTTAGTCAAAACTTGACTAAATATAAAAATGAAAAGGGGCTGGATATGTCTGTGTGTGTTTGTGATTGGTTTGGTGGATTAGGATGTTAGTGTGCACATTCGGTCAGGAGAAAGAAATAGTTTAAGGAATTACTGAGCGATTAAGAAAGAAATGTAAGAGACAAATGAGTTTTGTTACAAAATGTTGATGTTTCTTGCAGGTGTCTGACCTACCCGGATAGCAACCATTCCCTGGCAGAGGTGGAAGTGGAGGCAGACAGTCTGGTCAACTCTATTCTGTGGTTTGCTCAGCACATCTCTCAGTAGTCTACATTTTGTGGCGACGCGACAGTGGTACCTGTGATGTGAGGCCCCTCGGATGAGAGGACACCCTCCAATACAGGAGACTTTTTGTTTTCCCTTGACCAAAGATACCTGTCATGAAAGGACACCTGCAATGTGAGGACACTATTGTCTGGTCCTTTCTTCATGCAGGTACCACTGGATACTCTACCCAGACTACACTTATCAAGAATGTTCTTTACAAAGCCATTGTCTCCAGGAAAGAGAAACATGTTTCTTACACTGATTGTGTCTAGAAATGTGCACAGGGGACTGACTGACTATTAGGGTTTAACGTCCTCTTAGACCACTGGTCTATATTGGGACAGGTATTGGTAATACGCTGAAGATATGGTGTGATACTTTGATTCGAACAAGCCCGCTGTGGCTGTCTTCTTCGACACACCAGCATTGGGTTTGTCTCGTCAAAGTATCGAAAATACGATCATGATAATCAGAGACGAGAGATGATGCATGCGTGTCTTCGTGTTTTCCAAGCCCTGAGACTTTCGCTGTGAACGTGGGATCTTTTTCGTGCGCATGTGTGCACACGGGGGTGTTCGGACACCGAAGAGAGTCTGCACAAAGTTGACTCCGAGAAATAAATCTCTCGCCGAACGTGGGGATCGAACCCACGCTGATAGCGACCAACTGGCTACAAAGCCAGCGCGCTACCAACTGAGCTACGTCCCCGCCCCACAGGGGACTAACGAAGAGAATAACAGATGTGCATTAAGGTAGCTGGACAGATTAGAAAGAGAAAAGATGTGCATTGGTACCTGTAATGATGCAAGGCTCGTACAATGAGAGAACTTTCAATACAGGAAACCTTCTGTTGTGCCTTTGCCTTTCATCTTGATCAAGAGATACCTGTCATGAAAGCACACCTACAACGAAAGAACACTTTTAGCTACATGGTCCCATTGGTGTTCTTTTATTGCAAGTACCGTAAAATCCCTAGCAAACGCCCAACCCCCCTCCGCACTGATTTCGGGTACAAGTAGGGGGTGGGCGTTTGCTAGGTATACACCCCTTTGCAAAATAAAGTGTCATCACATTTTTATGAGAAAAAACAGTGATACAACATGTGATTTTTTGCAATTTTAATGAAAAATAAACACACCGTTTGTTTACACAAATAAAGATCAACGTTCTGTGATAGCAAAAAAAGAAGAAGAAAACACCGGCGAACCATCAAACAGTGTGCACAAATCGTAGATAAAGGAGGCCGACTGTCTTAAAACACATTTTTTTAAAGCAAAAAAGGGGTGGGCGTTTGCTTGGTAGTGACCCCTCTGCACAACTTTTGGCCAAAAGTGGGGGGTGGGCGTTTGCTAGATACTGGGCGTTTGCTAGGGATTTTACGGTACTACTATATTCTGTATCAAAACTACACTTCCAGCACAGAAGAGAAAGTATCAAGAATGTCATTTACTAAGGCAATTGTCTCCAGAAATGAAAAAAAAAATCCTTGTTGGTTGCTTCCAGAAACAAGTACGACTTAATCCCTTCACTGCCACAGTATAACAGCATTTTGGTATTGCTGTGTGCCAGGGCAAAATTTCGCTTTCTTCGGTAGGTTCACTAATCTGTTCACTGCTCGATCATTTATTGAGATATCTCTTAGATCTTTGGCATGTGTTTTGCTTATACCCTTGGCTATTATAGGATGACATGATCATTGGACTTTGTGATTGTTATAGTAAAAATTGATATGACCATTTTTGTCAAAAATTACAGTTTCCGGACTTACACACACACATTGCAGCACGTAAAACCACACAAAACACTGCTAAAACTGGTGTCAAACATCAGGTACTCACATTACAGCCCATAAAAGTATTCTTCTGTGTGGTAATCCATAAATCACTTCTTGTAGAGCTTCCAGACCACTGTATCGCTTGAAAACAGGTCTACGAGTTGAGGTCCGACTTTTGGCCGCCATTGTGAACCCTATACTCAGTTCTACACTTCTAACAAAGTTTTCACCACGTGGTACTAACTTATCCGAACGGTCAATGGGAAAGAACTGTGTTTAGAACCCCTACAAGTACTTGGACAGTGGTTACCTCCCATTCAGTTTTCAGAAATGTTCTGAAATGTTGCTGATGCAAATCCCCCGTACTAGGTACGGTTATGGGCGTACGACAAACCGAAAATGACCACGTACCTAGTACGGGGTGGGCAGTGAAGGGGTTAATAAACAGAATAACAGAAATACAGACAGCTGAATAGAAGAAGAAAAAGATGTAACACCTAATTTATGCATTCGTAGACAGACAGACACAGGCATAGACTAAAATAGCATCATGTACACACAAGACAGATCAACATAAGGGGACACTCACTCCAAAGCCGATAGTCACAATACAAACAATGAAGTGCAGGCAAATGCACATACCCAACCATACACTCGTAATCACATGAACAATATCATGGATATATATGGTCGACACAAATACATGATGCATGATGTATCCATTTGCTTGTCAGATTTTTATGTTCTTGAGAAGTGTGATTTTTACGATATGAAAAATGATCAAGGACCACAACTCAGACACTTAAATTTAAAACTGTAGCGCGATGAAGCTGAAACCATTGAACTATGCAATGATGGCCTTCAGAATCAGATGCCTGTTGACACATATTCCAGAGCTGCTTAGTGTGAATGTTTGTGGGACTGCAATCTGATTTTGTGTGTGTGTTTTTTCTCTTAGTATATACACAATACAGTAGACTTTTTTCTTCTATTCTTTTTTTTTTTTATTCCAGTACAGCTGACTAATCATGTTTGTGCCATCCCAGTATTTCCAATACTATCAGAATCAGAATCATGGTACAAATGGTAGCAAGTTTTGATTGTATGGAGACCATGTTCTCAGAATCTGCACTGCATGGTCAAACTAGTTCTGGCATGGGATTTTGAAATCTGACCTAAATTTTGTTTGTGGATTGTGTGATGCTCCTCATTTTAGAATAAATGAAAATTGCCATGTCATGAGACTGTCAAGTATTTTACATGGAATACTTGTCAATCCTTGCCTTTTTTATTTAAAATTTTGTATTTTTATTATGATGTACAGTTGTAATTCAGGGGTGGGAGTGAGTGAAAAAGCTGTGTACATGTATAAGAATACTGAAGGATGCGTTTGAATGATTACAACCCCAGTGACGTACTTATCCTACGTTCAAGGAATGGACTGGGGTAGAAATGAAAAAGGCTTAATGTATCGAATGGCAGTGAATTGTGTTATTTATGGACACTGTACCATAGCACATTGATCAGGGTGCTGAGAAATTTCTTTAAGTTGCACACCTAAAATAGCAGCCCTGAAAGTCCAACAAATGGTGTACTCGCCTTTGGCTAGTGATTCTGAAAATGTACTAGCCAGAGAGAGAACTTTACTAGCCAAACCAACAATTTGTTTCATCAGCTTTACTCGCATTTAGCAAGTAGATAAACATTTCTACTCGAGTTACATGTTTCTACTCAAGTTTTTATCATAATTTATCCTTAGAAAAGGCTTATTTGTGTAAATCAAGTACTGTTTGTATGTATAAATGTATGTGTTTTCCTCCCAGATTCTTAACAACTTTGTCTGTTTGAAATTGTTTTGTTTTTCAGTTTTCTCTTCTAATGTTTGTCTAAGAGCAAAGCAAGAATGACTAGTCAGTCAACTCTTAGTACTTAATCTACCAAGGTGTATTTGGTTAGACTTTTTTTTGTTGAGGGGGGGGTGTTATATCTTTGAGACTATATTTTAGTAATTTTTTAGCACTATTCAGATTTTTGAATAAATACATATTTGGAAACGATTTTGCTGCTTACCTTCCTTTTGTTAGTAATTGTTGTAGCCATGTTTTTGTGAGTGTGCAAATTATCTTTCACACCCACACATGACACACACACACAGGGGTTTTTTTTCCTTCAAAATTTCTCTTTCTTTCTTGAAAATGATGACATTCATAACAAAAAAAAAGTTTGCAGATAAAAACAGAACACAGAAAACACAGTGGAACTTTCATGCACACAATCAATCGATCAATCTTAATCATGCTATCATATTCATAATCCTTCTCTGTCCAGTGGTAGATTGGGCTTGCGATACTTCTTCCCAGGCCTGAAATAAGAAGAAAAAACAATGCATGACAGTTTACTAAACAATTCCTCTCATCTTCGCAGAATTCTCTAAACCACTGCAGTACATTCTAAGCTATAGCAATTCAAAATGAAGTTTTGGAGGTTTGACTTTGAATTTCTTCAAATAAACGCCTCTGCTATAGATTCTGTCTGTAGTGCAAAAAAGTTTCTAGTTCTACTTAGCGTATCTACTTGCATTTACAGTATTGCACGCACACACACAAACAAGCAGACACAGATTCACATGATTTTACAGGGAAAATCTCCTGCTCACACAGGCACAGAGAAAAACACACATGGACAAATGAATACACATGCAGACACAAGCACAGAGAATCACACAGACAGACAGACAGACACACACACTCTCTCTCTCTCTCTCAAAACTGTATCCACATCTCAGCCAGTTACATACATGGGTCTCCAAGTGTGTTTGGTGGTGAAGAACATGTTGCATAGTTCATGGTCTGTTGGTCCATCTGCTCGCATCTTCAGTTTCTCTTCCATCAGTAAGTTCACCTTGAGGGGTGATTCACCCTGCACAGCCGAGACAAATCAGAAAGTCTTGGTAAAAGGAATAACCATGACAATACTCTATTTCAGCCTGACAGCATGTATTTACATACACCCCACAGGTTAGGGGGAAGAATTTACCCGATACTCTCCAGCATGTCGTAAGAGGCGACTAACGGATTCTGTTTCTCCTTTTACCCTTGTTAAGTGTTTCTTGTATAGAATATAGTCAATTTTTGTAAAGATTTTAGTCAAGCAGTATGTAAGAAATGTTAAGTCCTTTGTACTGGAAACTTGCATTCTCCCAGTAAGGTAATATATTGTACTACGTTGCAAGCCCCTGGAGCAATTTTTTTATTAGTGCTTTTTGTGAACAAGAAACAATTAACACGTGGCTCTATCCCATCTCCCCCCCCCCCCCCCCCACCCCCCTTTCCCCGTCGCGATATAACCTTTGTGGTTGAAAACGACGTTAAACACCAAATAAAGAAAGAAAAGAAAGATGTATTTACATGTACTTCTCAACATTGTCTACTCATCAATGAACCGATGATAGAGCTATTTTTTTTCTTCACAACTTTTTCAGATGAGACAAAAATCAATGAAGAAATACTAGACGGAGAAAAAGAAGAAATTAAGACAATGACAGACGAGCACCTTAACAAAATCAGATGGAGGTGAATCATACAGAAAGTCTGGGTGAAAGGAAAAACTATGACGATACTCTCTTTTTCAGCTACATGTACTTCTCAACACTGTTTCTTAAAAAGACAAGCTGTACCATTTGACTGTACTACTGGTGAGACTACAGATATAACTTTTAAAAACACGAAACACTTATCATTCACATGATTCAGCAAGAATTTCTTCCCTTCTTTTATTTTCTGAGTTCAATAGTTCTCAGAAGAAATTAAATTCCAAAACTAACTGTTTAAATCAGAAAACTTAACATAAGTACAGATGAGGTAGGACTACTAGATGTCAAAAAAATACTGAGGCAACATTAGCTGGCACTCCTATCCCCCTCTCCCCAACCCCACCACAACACACATAAATTAAAGGAAAATTACCTCAGCAGCCTCCTCTTCGTTTCTTGGAAGTGGCTGAAACAAAAATACAGAGTATTTTCAAGTCCTATTTATGTACTGGCAAATCCGGATAAGACGAAATTGAAGGGACCGAATTGTTATTGTGTCCTATCCGAAATTTCGACTTGGTCATAGTACAGTGGAACCCCTCTCTAGCGACCTTGAAAATGTTGACAAAAATCGGTCCTTATGGAGGGGGGTCCTTACAGAGGGAGGGGGCGGGGCCACAAAGAAAGTCACCTCAGATTTTCTTAAAAAAAGAAAACAGAGAAGTTTGAGTTGCTGACGACCGTTTCCTCAAGTAAACTGCTTCGATTTCATGTTTGACATTGTCGATGGTGTCCACCAGTTCTGGTGCATGTTTCAATGCAAAAAGAGTTAGTTTCTGAGCAAGCATTTCTTTACAGCAGTCCCTGCAATGATGAAGGCCCTCCGAGAAAGAGAGTGAAAAATCGGCCACCGTTCTCAGCATCGGGTATCTGTGTGTAACCTCTTTCATTGACAAGATACTCTTGTTTCCCTGCAGCCTTGACCAGTGAGTCGGTTACCTAATCTGTGAACCCTTCAGTTGTGTTGCTTTGTCAAAAGTTAGACACAGTCAACTAGTTTTGCTCTGAGTGAACAGCGGTGCAGCTGGCCTCAATTAGCCGGTGACACCTCTCTGGCCACAGCACCAAACAGTACATGGCTGGGGAGAGAGAGAGAGAGGGGGGGGGGGGGGGGGGGTGGGGGGTAGCTGGCTAAACTCAGTGGGGTGTCCGGTGTCACTGAAGTCAGCAGGAAGAGCATTGGAGAGAAATAGAGAGGTGTACTCTTCCAAACAATTTCCAAAGATCAGTTGTAGGGCTTAGGGTAGTCAGTGAGGGAGAGTGAGAGCTGTTTGTGTACAGTCCGACTGAAGAGTGAAAAGTCACTGCCACAAGATCGGCATGCAGTCAATAAAGCCAGACAAGAAGAATGATTATGACATGCGGCTCTATCTGCTGGGTTTTTTTTTTTATTCAAACTGGTTTTCAACGCTTATTCTCACAAAGCATCTGCACACCTGCCTCTGTGCTGTGTTTGTGTGGCTGCTTTCGTATGATGTCAGTGCATGGTGAGTGCGTTCACTGCCTTGTCACCACTTCCCCACCTTTTTCAGAATGTTTTCTTGGAGTTGGATAATTCTCCTTACTCCTCGCCCCCTCCTTACTCCTCGCCCCCTCCTAACTTCAGTTCATACTTTATTGCGTGCCGACTGACCAGTCGGTGTGGCGTCCGTGTAGAGAAGAAGGGAATAAGGTTACACAATGCGCTAGTGTGAGACGCCAAGTTTCGTGTTTCGAGTTGCTGTAGTAAATATAGAGTAAACTTTGTCTTTGGGACTGACTTTCTGTTGTGTGCTATCCGTCTTTCGACTTACGTAAGAGAAATCCCATTTCGAGCTCAGGGTACTTTGTACACATAGATAAAGAGGGATAATTCCGGACCAGAATTTCTTTGTGTGCTAAGCGAATTTTTGACTTAACCGTTTGTGAGTTAACTGGATTTGCCTGTACATGTATAGATTTAAGGTATGAAGAGATGATTACACAGATTT
This sequence comes from Littorina saxatilis, assembly GCF_037325665.1. Lineage (NCBI taxonomy): Eukaryota > Metazoa > Mollusca > Gastropoda > Littorinimorpha > Littorinidae > Littorina > Littorina saxatilis. The sequence goes on from NC_090248.1 coordinate 38,593,629, forward strand.
TCTGTTTTTCTCAGTTGCCCTTTTTGACATATATAATATATAATGTGCATATAGTCTTCCAAATCACACACACAAACACACACACAAATATACACCCCGTTCATTGTCTGTCTGCGTGTCTGTCTATTTGTCTTTCTCTCAGCACACTCATCAAGTTTACCTGAGTACAGTCATACGGAAACTCTGGTTCTGGGTGCCAGCATATGATACAGCTTTTGTCTGGTGCCATGGCTACCCTGGGTTGTCTGCAACATTGCAGGAATTTTATAATGTCTAACCAGTGCACTTGAACATAAATTATGACACACAAAAATACTGGAAACAAATAAGTGAAGTACATTTCTATGAGAATAAACAATTTCCATAATTTTTCTGAGGTAGAAATAGACACAGCTGTCTGTGTCAGAGAAAAGACATTTAAACAATATTTTACACGGCATTACACATCGTGCAAATGATCAGAAATATCTGAGTTTTAGATGGTTGTCTCTATGTCATTATTGATCCTTTTGTGAAGATATTTGTGAAAGAGTAAAATAAAATAAAAACTGTAAGGAAAAATTTCACTTAAGTATCACACACACACACACACACACGTAAAAACAAACACACAACAAAACAAATCAACATGAAATAGAATAAACAAAGTGTTTTCAGCACACACCTGTCTGCATCTAGCTCCTTACAGCTGGTTGCATACAGCCTCCAGTGGCCTGAGGTGAGTATTTGTGTACCTGAAATCATCACCGAATATATTGGTCAAGTATTACAGTCATAAGAATATGAACAAGTAATGGCAGATTTTAGGGCCTAAATATTACAAGCCATATTGTTAATACAAAAACTTAGTACTATTGCTGGAGTAACAGATCGACACACATGCCTAGTTATGCACACACAGATGAGTACACACACACAAACCCACACACACACAGACGCGCGCGCGCACACACACCTAATAAAACAGCGACATTCGATTCAGTCCAAAGCTAAAATATTCTCATTGTTCCTTTGCTCTAAAATTAAAATACTGTTAATATCGCCGCTCCCCTTTTTCATCAGTTCATGGCAAATAGATACAACCAGACTCGTCTGCTGCGGATGCAGGCCTCGAGTATCAATTTGAAAACAAAACATTACCGTGCAACCAATGAATTAAACAGCACGATCTATGACAATTCATTCAAATTAAGATGGGATGCAACAGTTTTGTCAACCGCATTCTTGTGCAACTGTACAGAAACTTACGAATGCTGGTTAAAGCTCGCAGCATGTTGGCCGCAGTCAAGGACGCAGCCATCTTTGATTCACGAGGGGAAACTACTCTTCAATAAGCTTAGGCATTGCTCAGAATGCAGGCCCTTAGATCCCAGACCCAGAGAAGATTGTTGTGTTTTGGGGGAGATGGAAATTGCTTTGCATGGCAGGAAACGGGTAAGTTGAGAGTGAAAGTTTACCCTGCCAGACTATTTGACACCAAAGATTAATAATGTAGTCTGATTTTTGGTTTCTGGCAAAGCGGACGAGAGGTACACATGATGTGACTCATTGTTAGGGATCCGATTGTTAGATACTGGTTTGGTCGGTTTGGCACTTGAGTGATCATTTTTAACTGTTAGCAGACGACATTTGTGTTGTTATTTTTCACCATCTCTGTGGCATACTTTGTTAGATTTGGAGGAGGGGGAGGGGGGGTATGTTTCACTTCTAGCAGGGATAACGTTTTGTGTTTCTGTCTCTTATTTGTTTCAGATAACAGTTTCAAAGAATGTTATTAAGTTTTATGATAGAAATTGTATGCCTACACAGTACATGCAGCTAGGTTACTGAACTATGACTAGGAGTGTCCATGACAGAGTTGTCCTGCGGCTTCTGCCCAGGTATTTTTTGAATGCATACTTTTAACACTAGCACATAATTGTTGAGTATATATCTGTTATGTTTCAGGATACATGCATGGTTATATAACTTATAACTTTCAACTGATCAACACACTCCTGCCTTGCTTTGAAGTCAAAGTTATTCGCAGCAATCGGAACTGCAATCATCCGAGTATCGATCATCAACAAACTGATCTAGATTGGGAGAATTCACAAGTGCCAGTCACACGGCTAATTACCAGCTAATATCAGTGGGTCATTAATTAATTCACACATGATGGCGACCAGCGGCCCAGCAGAAGGAGATGCAGTGGAAGACGAGCCTGCTCGATTTGAGAGCATTCAGATCGCACCTGGCAGGATGAAGTACATGAAGCCCAACTTCAACAAAGTGTCTGCCAAGGTGAGTTTTCTTGTAAAAGAACCTTGTATATTGTGGAAGTATATATTTGGGTGTATGTAAGTGGCCCATTAAAAGTTAAAAACATAGAATAAATAGCAGACCTGTTTACCATTACGATTTTGGCGTAATTTATTACGATTTTCTGCAAAAAATACGCCATTCCGCTATCCGTGTCAAGACTACGATTTTCATAAATAAAAAAAATTTAAAATTTTTTTTTTTATTTTTTTTAATTTTTTTTTTATCAATTTCACATGTTTGGCATTGTTTTTTTCAATGGCAAAATGGGGTGAATAAGCACAGGACTGACCAGAGATCATGTCTGTCTGATGAAACGCTGGAGAGCCTTATTCTAGTGGTGAAGTCTCGCCCTCACTCATTCGGCAAGCGCAAGTACAGTACAGAAGCGCTTGACACACTGAAAAAGGCCTACTACGAGCAAAAGAAAAAGAATCAGTGATGCATGTGCTTTTGATGTGATCTTCTTTGAAATTATGATGACTACAAAAACTGACTGATGTGTTTTGTTTGTGAATGATGGATATATGTGCATGATTGCGTTTCGCAGACACAGTTGTCATGTGCCGCGGCGTTGTAATTGGCGACGAATGCTGGATGATTACTATTTTTGTGCCAGGATTACTATTTTTGGGGCTGAGCATTACTCCAAAACACTTATGGGGGTAAACAGGTCTGAAATAGTATTGGTCCATTTATTGAACTAGAAGAAAGTTTGATGCTTCTACTATGAGTCACTGCATGTCTATCTTTGCAATTAATCTGTCTGCCTGTGGCTAACTGTAGATACACTTGTCTGTATTGTCTGTTTTTTGATGTACCTCTTCAGTTATAAATTATAGAGAAAAGCTGAAATTAAACAATATATTTTAGCTGTGTCACTAATTATGTAGCACCGTGGACTCCCCTTAAATAAGTCAAAAGTATAGACAGAGCAAAAAAAATGATGTTGTCTGTAGGTAGACAAAGAAGAGAGTGCCCGAACGAGGTCAAGGGGAAAGCATCCACGCGAAGCTGGCTGGCACAATCTCTGGCATTACCCAGCGATTGGTCCATGTGCTACTCATAAATATTCATGGGGTTACAGCAGAGGAATTCCGATTTCCCATAAATTTCCTTGTTTCCCACAAGACTTTTTATGATCTTTGGCGAGCGCAGTGGCCTAGTGGATAAGACGCCAGCCTCCCAGGTGGAAGGTTGGGGTTCGAATCCCGGCCACGCCTGGTGGGTTAAGGGTGGAGACTTTTTTATCTCCCAGGTTAACGTATATATCATATATGCAGACCTGCTAGTGCCTTATCCCCCTTTGTGTGTATTTTTTTACAACCACAAGACCAATTAAGTGCACACGGAAAAGATTCTGTAATCCATGTCAGAGTGGGTTAAAGAAAATACGAAGCATGCATCCCCCAAAAGCGGCGTATGGCAGGCTAAAAACAGTCATATACATAAAAACTCACTCGTGCAAAAACACGAGTGTACTTGGGAGTTTCAGCCCATGAATGCAGAAGAATAAGGTCTGAAAAAATCTGAGAAAATCAGATCTTAAAAGGGAGCGAGTCTTACAAATTGAGGTTTATTTCAGAAATTCTGAACAGAAAATCTGAGGGAGCAGCTATAGGCTCTTAAAAGGGAAGAATTCTTAAAACAGGTTTGGGGGATGTCTTAAAAAGGGTGTTTCACTGTACTTTGTATTTTTATTTCAGATGTACGACTACAAGTGTGATATAAAACTCACAGTGTCCGGGGCAAACTTCAAGGCTCACCGGGACGTCCTAGCTGATGCCAGTGACTATTTCTCAGCCATGTTTTCACATGACATGCTGGAACGAGAGAAGGATGTCATACAACTTCAGGGAATCAGCTCCGGAGGCTTCTCCATCATTCTTGATTATTTTTATCATGGTCACGTCACTATTGATCATGACAACTGTGAGGACGTGTTAGAGGTAAATTAATGGGTTCAGCTAATATTGGCTTTTCCCTTCGCATTGTTGTTTTCTGGCTGGTGATAGTCTTTAAAGAAATCAAAGAAAGTAATATGTGGTATTTAAAGCCTACTTTTTGAAACTTGCTGCATAGCATTGACACTGAAATTTCTTTAGAAAGACTTTGCAAAGTCTTCGCTAAGCTCAATTAAGAAAGGCCTTAAATAATCAGTTCGAGAGATATTTATGGAAACAATTGTGTGTACTGAAAGATATCATTATATTTACCTTGCTTTTGTTAATGTTTTGTCCTGTCTGATGTCTTCAACACACAAAGAAAGAATTAGCAGGAAAACAAAACTGCGTTCAGACAGAAGAGAGTCATAGGGGTGGAGCTGGGAGATATACATATACTGGGTTGGGAAAGTTGCTGATTAAACCACAAACTTAAATAAATTTTAATGCCAAAGTTTGTATTTTATCTTTTTTATGGGAAACCTTAGCTTGAGCCATTACAGTGGACCCCCCCCCCCCCCCCCTTTTAAGACCTCAATTGTTTTCTTAGACTTTCTGTTCAGAACCTCGGTAAATTTTCCCCCATTTTAAGACCCCCTCCTTTTTAAGACCTGAATTTCTAAATTTTTCATCAACCAGATTGTGTCCGGGGTCTACCTGAATATGCCCACCACATTTGAAGCGGATCCATCGAGAACTTTGGCCGTGCATCGCGAAGTGACAGACAGACACACACAAGCCGTATATAGATATAGATACAGGGGTTTCCACTGTATTCCTTTTCCTGATTCTGTCTGATTTTCTTTCAGGCTGCCCGCTTCTTCCATGTGGAATTCCTTGTGGATGCGTGCTGTGACTTCCTGGTGCACCAGCTGGGCATGGAGAACTATCAGAACGTCCTGATCCTGGCTGACAAGTACTGGCTGGGAGATCTGCGAACAGACATCTTCAACTTCTTTGGTTCTAACATCATGGAGTTGTCTAAAGTGAGCTAGTTTTCCTGTTGTTGGTCGAGTTTCTTGTGCAAGTTAGAATGTTAGTAGTACTTCTCTAAAGATTTCTTGACATTTACTGATTTAGTACGGTGACATTTCACCTCTTAAGGACAAGACATGGGTTATATGATTCGAGTTTTACGCCCTCATGGCTTTTGACAAGATACACAAGTGTATGCGTGTTTAGGTGGTATCAGCCATCTGCACTTATGGCAGAATGACCGAGGTCTTTTATGTGCCATTGTGGTGACACGGGGGTGGGATATGGCTTCCGTCTCTGGGTCTGCACATAAAGTTGACCCATGTCCATCCCGGCCCGAATTCGAACCTGCGACCTTCCGATCACATGTCCAGTGCTCTACCAACTGAGCTACCGGGCCCCCACCCAATCTATTTTAAGGCTTGGCTCTCTCTTTTGATAGACCTAATTATCACTGACTGTAACTGTCATGTCAAGAGTTTGCCTCTTAAAAGTGTTTTGTTTAATAAGTCCTGACAACATAATATTACAAAAAAGCCACTAGCAAAAAGCTAAAAGCTCATAGCAATATTTTCCAGGACGTTTAAATAATTACCACTTTTTTTGTGTCTGGCTACAGGAGAACAAGTTCTTTGAGAACCTCGACGCAGACCTGCTGGTGCAGTTCCTCAAGGAGGACGTCTATGTGGACGCCCAGGAAGACTTCCTGCTCTACTTGGTGCAGAAATGGGTGGAGACCAAGCCCGAGGAACGCCAAGACCTGCGCCTTCCCCTCCTGCGACTCATCCGATTCCCGCTCATCGACCTTGAGACCCTGGAGAGTTACCCCAAGACGGTGACCCAGTTCCCAGAGATCGAGGACGCAGTGGAGGAGGCCAAGCATTTCAACATCAACATCCCCGCACAGTGCTTGCGGCAGGAGCTCAGGTTCACAGCCCGAGGAGCTCGCCCCTGTGTTGTCATGCTATCCTTCCCAGAAGGTCACTTTATCCTCAAATATCGCGCACTTCCTCCCTCAGAGCCTTCCAATTGCACAGAGGAGATTCAAGACAATGAGGTTGCTTATGACTTTTCCTACTCTGTGACGGCCGCCATAGGTGACTTTCTGTACGCCACCGGAGGCTATGACGAGAAAGTCTGCAGCAGCATGCAAACGTTCAGGTTCAGCGCCCGCACGCGTGATTGGCAGGAGCTTGCTTCCATGATACAGGCGAGGGTATCGCACTCAACGTGTGCGTCACGCGATCGCATCTTTGTCTGTGGCGGTGTGGACCATCAGGTGGAAGAGACGGGAGAGACGGAAGAGATTCTGACATCCGCCGAAATGTACGAAGTTGCAGACAACGCTTGGATCCCTTTACCAGACCTTGTTCATGGGACGTATGACAGTGCTTGTGCTTTTCAAGACGGTGTGTTGTACATGGTTGGAGGGATCAGCGCTGACCCGTACGAATCCATTCCTTCAGACGCCGCCTTCCGCCTTCCATTGGGTTCCGACGCCTGGGAGCCAATGAGGGGAATGCTTTATCCACGTCAAGGCCACAGTCTGACGGCGCATAATAACCGCCTGTATGCCATTGGTGGCTACACGGCCAACCCTGACCCACACGCGGCTGGTTTCGCCGACTGCGTTCAGAATGAGGTGTGTGACCTAGAGACCAATCAGTGGACGGAAATCAAACCGATTCCGCCCAGCTTTGGTCATATCCTGCGCTCCGTGGCTCTTTATGACAACAAGATCTACTTCCTGGGAAACGGGCATCTAGGTTGCTATGACATTGAAAAGGATGCGTTTGAGTGCCTGGACTATTACGGGCTGTTCATCCACAAGCTTGCTGTCATGAGAGTTGCGTACCCTCTAGTAATAGATTGAGAGTTGCCTACCCTTTACTGCTTTAGTGATGGATTGAGAGTTGCCTACCCTTTAGTGATAGATTGAGAGTTGTCTACCCTTTACTGCTTTAGTGATGGATTGAGAGTTACGAACCCTCTAGTGATAGATTAATGTAGGTATACAAATCCTGTAGTAGTTATACACATTTTTCTGGCATTGTAAGTTTTTCCTCTAGTTTATACAGTGCTGCAGAAGAAGAAATAAGCTTGTAGTTTACTGTTGTTTGCATTTATGGTGAAAGAAGACCACCCAAATGAATGAACCAGAAATGTGCTTTTGTGTTCGTCTCTCTGTCGCAGAGGTCTTATATTTAAGCCTGTTAGGAAGCAGTGATTGAACAGCATGTATTTCATACCATATTATCTCATTCACAGTGAACGAAAATTCTTTTGCAAAAATGCTACAATCAGACCTGTTTACCCTAAACCCGAGGCAAGAGTACTTTCCCAAAAAGTTGAGTGTATTTTTCAAAAAGTTGGTGTACTTTGCAAGCAAAGCCATATGGGCTAGGGAAAATGTACGCGTGGGTGCAAACGTGTTTGTGTAAGAATAGCATGTCTTGTGAACACCTTCAGAATTTAACTCCTTCCAATACAACAGGGATAAAAACAATTTTATTTACCTGTCAGTTTATAGCATTATAACCAGTGTCTTCCAAACAGATTGATAATGAAAAGATGAAGTTCGTGAAATAACATCTACGGTTGACATTGCTTCAGCGCGGACTACAGCCTTTTCTTCTGGCAGGATTTGCTTTGCGGGAATCTTCTTCTTCTCGATCGCTCAGACAGGGACTCCGGAACTTCTGATGAAGTCTGCAGTACAGCGAAGACTCCGCAGGTTGCCGAAGATCTTCTCCTGAACTGGTGTGTCAGCAGACCATATTTCTGCTCGTAGTTTTTGGTGGATTGGACAGTGTTGGAGGAGGTGTTCCACTGTCATGTCTGCGATGCCACAGTGGCATACAGGCGTGTCCCCAATGTGGAATTTTGAGAACATGTGCTGCCTGAGTCTGCAGTGGCCGGTTCTCAGGCGCACAATGATGACCTGGTCTTTTCTGGAGAGTTGATAGTAACTGTCTCTAGGGTTGTAGTGAGGGTGTTGCTGCAGCCACCTTTTCCGTTGCTTCTCTTTTACAATGGTTTTTGCCTCACCAAATGTAACTTGCTGGTTCTCTTGTGGTAGCTTCCCTCCTTCTTTCGCCAGCCTGTCAGCTTCCTCATTCCCTTGTATGTTGCAGTGTGATGGTATCCATTGGATAACTGTTTTCTCTGTGGATTGCTGCAATGTAGTGAGGGCAGTTGCAAGTTCACTAACGTCCTGGTTTTGGGGGTTGGAGAGTGCTTGCAGCACAGAGAGTGCGTCAGAGAAGATGACTATCTTCCTGCAGATGGTATCTCCTGGGAGCATCAGAGAGTTTTTCAGCACACCAGCGGCTTCCTTCAGTGCTTCTGCCTCGGCCTTGTAGTTGGTGGAGAATTTCCCTGTTGCGATTGACTTCTTTATTGGAGCAGCATCTTTTCGACAGATAAGGATACCTCCACCGCCGTTTCGTGTTGCTTTTTCGGCTGATCCGTCAGTGTATGCGTGGGTCCACTCTTCATTTGGGTACGTTTGGCTGATGTACTCTAGTGTAAGCGCCTTCCTTTCTGCTTCAGACTGGACTTGTTTCTGCAGGATTCCTGGGACAGTTGTACATATCTCAGGGAACTCCTTTCTTTTCCAAGTTGGGAGTGTTGTGGGAATTGAGATTGGTGCAGCCGCTTGTTCCATCAGGTCTGGGTCCCGTCTTTCCAGTCTTCGTGCTTGAAGGAAACTCTCCCTCTTCAGTCTGCATTTGGTGGGCATTGATGTCCGTTCATGCATTGGGTGTGCTTGCATTCTCTTGTATTTTGCATATTGCAAGAGAGTCTTGGTGTCCCGTCTGCTCTCAAGAGCCTCGAGTCCAGTCAGTGTTTCCATTGCCTGAATTGGAGTTGATTTCATAGCTCCCGTGATGATTCTTGCGGCTTGATTTTGTATCTTGCTTGCTCGGTCAAAGCTTGACTTTGCTGCTGTTCCCCAGGCTGCCATCCCATACTCCAAAACTGGTCTGATTCTCCCAGTGTAGAGTGTCTTCTGGACATTGTAGTCTGCCCCCCAAGTCGTTCCTGACAGTTTCTTCATCAGAGACATGTGTAGTCTGGCTTTTTTTGTGCACCTGTCAATCTGATGTTTCCATGTCATTCTTGGGTCAAAAGTAATTCCCAGGTAGGTTGGGGATTTGTCCTCAGGCAGGATGTGGTCTCCTACTTTCAATGTGGTAGTTTGCACTCGTGTTGAGAGGCTAAAGATGGTGAAAGTTGTCTTCTTGGCATTTAGTGTCACCATCCACTTTCGGGTCCAGTCTTCAATCTTCTTGAGTGCTTCCTGCATCCTCACAGTTGCTGTGGTAAGGTATTGTTCTGAGCACCAAATCACCAGATCGTCAGCATATATGGCACCATGGATCCATTTTGGCATGTCTTTCAGGACGTCATTCATGAAGATAAGGAACAGTGTCGGTGAGAGGACTCCGCCCTGTGGTACACCTTCTTTCAGGGTCTTCTTTCTGCTTCTATGGCGCTGGTTCCGTACTCTTGCTTTTCTGTTGGTGAGGTATTGGCATATCCATTCATACATGTGTCCTCTGATTCCACATTTCTGCATCTTCAATTTTAGGCCCTCCTTCCATACCCTGTCATTCCAGGTCTATCCAAACTGCGATGGTTTGCTTCTTGTCTTGGAGGGCATCTTCTATCTCTTGGGCTATAAAAGCTACCTGGTCTTCTGTGGACCTGGACTGTCTGAAGCCTGCCTGGTTTGGTGTGATGATTTCTTCTTTTTCCAGATACCACATCAAGCGGGTGTTGATAAGCCTTTCCATCAGCTTTCCCACACAGCTTGTTAGGCTGATTGGTCTGTAGCTGTCTGCTTTTTTCTTGTCCTTTCCCTTCTTGTGAATTGGAATCATTTCTGCTTCTCTCCAATCCTGAGGCACTGATGAATGTTTCCAGCTTGCATTGAAGATTTTCAGCAACGTTTTCTTTGCCGATGATCCCAAATGTGTCAGTAGTTCGTTTGTTATGTCATCTGGCCCTGGGGACTTTTCTTGCTTGAGTTGCTTGAGTCCATTTTCTAGTTCTTTTTCAGTGAAGGGCTGGGACATGGTCTCCTCTTGTGTTTCACTTTCTGTTTGATTTTCTTGATGGGTCTTGATTTCATCCTGGACTTCTCGTTTTCTTTCTTTAGAGACGGTGATGTTGCTGACTTTTTCATAGCTGTCCATCATATGGTCAGCTGCTTTCTTTCCTGTTAACACTGCATCATTATGGTGTAGTACGATGGGAGCACTAGATATTTTCTCATCGTTCATAGCCTGTGCTAATTTCCATAGTTTTCTTCCATCTCGATCGAGGTTAAGGTCTTCGGTTTTCTTCTGCCAGTTGTTTCTTGCAGCTTGTATGAAGGTTTTCTTGTAGTGTGCTGTTGTTGCCTTCAGTCGGATGTTGTTTTCTTCATTTGGTTCTTCTTCTGCTGTCTTTCTTGTCTCATTTACCGTAAAAGTCGACCTATAAGCCGCAACTTTTTTTTCCTAAATGGACCCCTGCGGCTTATAAGGCGGTGCGGCTTATGAATGACTTTTTCTGAATCAGTGGAGTGTATCCGACTTCGCTCAGTGACCTAGTTTCCGGAAGTTGGATCGCCGCTGTGTAATGGCCTTGAATCAGCTGTGTTTACCTCAATTCACTCACTCACCTTCTTTCCGGAAGTTTGAAGCATGACAATAACTTACACTCACACAGTAATGGGTTGGCATACACCGGTTTTGATCGATCACAATGCCGAAAGAAAAGTTTCCGAAGGGGATCGTCGTGCAGGTTAACAAGAAGGGGTGGATGGATGAGAAGATGATGGACACCTGGCTGACAGAATGCTATGGGAAAAGGCCAGGGGGTTTCTTCCGTCGCACTAAAGCTCTGTTAGTCATGGACAGCATGCGTGCACACATCACTGAGAAGGTCAAAAAGTCAGTCACTGCCACCAACTCCATCATCGCTATCATCCCGGGTGGCACAACAAAGTACCTGCAACCCCTCGATATCAGTGTGAACCGGCCCTTCAAAGTGGTGATGAGGGATGAGTGGGAGAGGTGGATGGTGGATGGCGAGAAATCATTCACAAAGACTGGCCGCATGCGTAGAGCAACCTTTGCAGATGTGTGCCAGTGGGTCCTGAAAGCTTGGGATGCTGTCAAAAAGTCAACGATCATCAACGGCTTCAGAAAGGCTGAGATCATCACTGGAGCAGACGACGCGACAGACAACACGACAGCCACTGACAGTGGGGCCGAGAGTGACACTTCCGGTGACTCTGTGCCAGAAGCCATTCTGAACTTGTTCATCTCCGACACTGAGGAGTCCGACTTCAGCGGATTTTCAGCATCAGATGTTGAGTGATTTACAGAACTAACTACAGGTGCTGTGTGCAGGACGAGAGGACAGTTTGATAGTCCAGAGTTCTGTGAATCACTCAACATCTGATGCTGAAAGTAAAGTGCAAAACTGACAAGTTAGCCGGTTCGTTTTTTGTGTGTGTGTGTTGTTTTTTCGTTGACTTTCGATGTTTCTTGACTTGAACTTTGCTTCTAGGCGCGGCTTGTATGCCGGAGCGGCTTGTGTATGGATTTTTCTGATTTTTTTTTAAAAATCGGGGGGTGCGGCTTATACCCAGGTGCGTCTTATAGGTCGACTTTTACGGTACTTTTTTTTCTAGGTCTTGGAGTTCCTCTGTCCAATAGGGTCGGAAGTCTTTTCTTGCTCCTCTTGGGATTGTTTCTCTAGCAGCTTTCTTGATTGCTGCGTTAAAATCCCTCACCATGCTGTTGGTGTTCTTTCTTCTGGTGTTGATGTGCATGGTGTACTCATCTGTCAGCATGCTGTACTCTGTCCATCTTGCCTTTTTGTAGTTCCACCTTGGTAGACTGTGGCACGTCTCAGGGTGGTAGTTCAGGTCCACTGTGATCTTACATGGTCTGTGATCACTCCCAGCAAGTTGCTCTAGCACTGTTCTTTCTGCTGATGGACACAGGTTGTTGGTGCAGAAGGCTAAGTCAGGTGTTGTTGTTGTCATCCATCTTCGGGAGTAGAATGTTTGAGGGTCGTCAGAGTTATTTAGCAGTTGGAGTTGGTTTTCAATTTGCCAGTCTTCTACTTCCTCTCCTCTTGCATCAGTTTCTGTGTATCCCCAGCTTTGGGAATGGCTGTTGAAGTCGCCGAGGATCATGCAATTTTCTTGGGGTATATCCATTGCATCAAGAGACAGGTTTCGGTCGGGTGGGCAGTAGAGATTGAAGATCTTGTATTGCTTGTCCTCAATCGTAACCTCCACACCGTTGATTTCTGCCTGTCCCTCAGTGTCCACTGTCAGATGTTGGGCTGGTAGATGATTCCTGACCAGGATAAGCACACCTCCTTTGTTTCTCTCCTGCCTGTCGACTCTAAAAGTCTGATATCCTCTGACAGTGAATCGCAGGTTGTCAGTGAGGTGTGTCTCCTGGAAGCAGGCTATATCCACGCCCTCCTTATGAAGTCTTTCTGCAAGTGGGGTCTTCTTCCTGGAGATGCCCTCAGCATTCCACTGCAGTATCGTTAGAGGCTTTGTTTTTTCTCTTCCTTCATTGTCGTTGCCAGTCGCATTTACCCGTCTCACCCGCCGCCTGGCTCCACCACGATACGGGGTACGGGGACCACCAGTTGCTTGGCTTGGGCCCCTTTGAGGCACAGGGCCCGGCACTCTTCCACCCCGGCGGGTCTCCAACGGTAGAGCACCACATCGTGAAATTCCGTTGTCGTCTGTCATATGAGCGTTGATGCGTTGAGCTGTCGTTATGCGCCATACATGGCCCAGCTCATCCGGCTTCAGCGTGTTTTTATATCGGAGTGATCCTTCTCCTAGACTGGTGGCTTTACAGGGCTGTCGAGTCCAGTCTACCCGGCTATTTGGCCATAGCTGGCTGGTTTGTTTATCTGAGGTGACCTTCCCCAGGGCTAGAACTTAAAATGCGGCTCTTGTTCGCATGATGCTCCCGTCATTGGACACCTGGGGTATTTCTTGAGTGTAACAGTGCCACCTGTTACCCCGCCCCCTCCTGTTGGAAGCACCGCCAGTTGGTCCGCGACTGCTTATTCGTCCTGGCAAGCCTGGCTTATTTCGCAGCTAACCTCCATATCTGAAGGCCATCACACTATCCGCCACCTGTGAACGCGCCTGGTTGGGGGTGGTCGCCCCTACAGGCTTTGCGGGAATGAACTTCATAATTCCTTGGCAGCTTTCAGCGGATTAAATTTCTTTGCAGCAACCTTGTCCAGGTGAGTTTAGGAACTGCAGTGTCGTTCGATGTCATATTTCCCAGCATGGGCAACGGAGAAATCTGATTTACAATACTTGCAGTGTGCATGACTTTTTCCCCTAGTAGACTCCACAATTCCTGGCTTTTTCTTATATTTCTCCAAGAAAATCTGCTGCTTCTGCTGTTTAGACTTGGTACAGTCATCCAAAACGGGCAAATTTTTCTGCTTCATTTTGCCACGATTGTCCAGACGATCGCACGTGCCAACAAGTTACAACTGAACAAGGTTTCCACAGCTGAAGACTCGCTGTCATGGTTATCTCCCTTCGACCGAAACCGGTATCAGTTGTACCATTCCGTAATCAGCACACCAACACCGGAAAACGTATTCTAGACTTTTTCTTATGCGTATTTTGTGCGTGTGTCGCGTATTTGCGTACCGATAATAATGTGGCGTACAAAATACGCCCAAATCGTACTGGTAAACAGGTCTGTACAATCCATTCCAATGTGCAACAAGATGTTTAAAAGTGATACTCTTTTGTTTGTATCTAATTACATGTTTGAAATCTGAGTCAAGTGCTGATGATTCTAGTTAATTTATTTGGACGTGTATATGACGTTGCATTTATTTCTTTATTTTGATGTTACAAATTTGAGATGTGAACTCTTTAATGAGTCATTATTTTTCTCATGTTTAATGTCTCACTGTTAGTCATGACATTTGTCTGTATATATTTCAATTTGCACCACGTCTTTCAGATGTGTATCTGGGTGATTGATTGCAGATCTGTATGGTGTGGGATATTGTATGCATGATAATGTAATGTTAGGCAGTTTTGCTATTGATATAAGTTATAACAAAAGAAAAAAAAATAGTAATTTTCTAGCATTTTCTTATGTTTTATAACATATTTAAAAGCAGGTTGAGCAATTACTTTTTATTGGCTTTTTTTTTAAAATTCATATTTAACATTTTTAAAGATTTATGGTTGAGGTTAAAATTTGTTTTACTTACTTACACATTTGAAAAAAGATAAGTTATGAGTGTTTGTGTTGTGTTTTCGATTATGTGGGTCCAAGTTTTGGAACAGTAGGGACTGTTTCTCTCTCATTTTAATTGTTATTTCAATGTTCCATTCTAATGATTCTTCCATTTTAATATTGAGAGGAACATGTCTCTATTTGTGAAGTCATGTAAATACAAAGAGTATTTTTGATTGTCAGCATGCTTGTGTTAGTTTGTCAGGGATTGTAAATTAACATGTGCACGTTTTTGTAACATGAACACATTTTTTTCAGGGTTATCCTATAATGTGGTTTGACTAACATTCCATGTTACTTGAACAGTGGTGGGAAAGAACCGGCCACATGTCAAATCTTCAGAATATAATTAAATATATACAGCGTGCCATCTATAATTCAATCACTGAATTTGGGCCAGTCAGATGACGTTTTGCTGCAGGCCATACTTTTCGTATTTTTTTTATAAAATGTACAAATGAGGTTTTAATTAGAATTTTATATCTTTCGGTCTTTGTTCTTTGTTGCGGACAGATATTTTTAAGTCCTACATTCAAATACTGACCCATTCTTGCTAAGGTACACACCCATACTTGTGCCTTTGTTGGCCTTTAAAATATAAAGACGGGCGTGGTGGTAAGACATCGGCCTCCTAATCGGGAGGTCGTGAGTTCAAATCTCTGCCGCTGTCGCCTGGTGGGTTTAAGAGTAGAGATTTTACCGATCTCTCAGGTCAACTTATGTGCAGACCTGCTAGTGACTTAACCCCCTTCGTGTGTACACGCAAGCACAAGACCACGCGCGCAAGGAAAAGATCCTGTAATCCATGTCAGAGTTTGGTGGGTAAATATATAGAAACACCAAAATCCCAGCATGCTTCCTCCGAAAGCGGCGTATGGCTGCCTAAATTGCGGGGAAAAAACGGTCATACACGTAAAAATCCACTCGTGCAAAAACACGAATGTACATGGGCGCTTTAACCCACGAACGCAGAAGAAAGAAGAAATACTGACCCATTCTTGCTAAGGTACACATGCATGATCGATCTCTGGTACACACCCAAACTTTTGCCTTTGTTGGCCTTTAAAATATAAAGTCTTGAAAAAGATAACACGGTAACAATACTACAAGTTATAACAAAGAACACTTGCACAGTGTTGTACACCTATGCTTATCCTGTGTTGGACTTCAAGAATATGAAGTTTTGAAAAATATAATAGGTCAATATCATTGATATTGTAAGTCGTAACAAGTCATGACAAGACCAGGCTGGCCCTGTAGGCTGTTGGGGATATATATATCAATTGTATTTAGTTGTTCAAATCAAATCAAATCTGTGACAGTTGAAGTTATTGTTGGAATGTTGTTTGTTTGTCATAGATATAGTTTGAATGCGTCGAATTTTTCTCAGAAAACAGATTGGTTTAGTTTTATACACCAGTTAGAATCTCATAATCAACACTGATTTTATACAGTTGATTATAATGGTAGTGTTTCTCCCTGTGTTGGTGATAGAGATAGAGAAAAAGTAAGAGGGAGAAAGAAAGAGAAAAAAGAGTCTGTTTCTGATCTTGTCTTTCACAAAATACATCTTTGGTCCATTCCCGGCTTGCAATCAGAATCTCACAATCAGTTTACAACTGTTGATCAATGTTCTCAATGTCTATCCAATCTTGCATCTTCAGGAATCAGTTTTCACCTCACAAAGAAAGCTATCAAATGTACTGCATGTATTTATGTCCCATGAACAAATAACTGCTTTTTGTAGGTGTCACGTCTTTGAAACTTAAGGATGCTACTAATACTACATGTACTTATGAATGATTCCAGCACATATGTGCTTCTTGCGATACCCACAGACTGCTCTTTTAATTGAACGCAATATGGTGCTTGTGTATTTTCCTGTGTCATACAAAAATTGGAAGTGAACTCTTGCATTTGGTGCGTAAGAGTGTGTGTGTGTGTGTGTGTGTTTATAAATGTTTGTGAAAATTGCATGCTAGTCGTCTGACAAAGCTGTATACATGTATACATAATAGTAGAAGCGCTTGTATTAATAATTCAGGGCCGGACTACCGGGGGGGTTATGGGGGTTGCGCAACCCCCCCTCCCCTAGCCTAAACATGTACCTCACTTATTTAAAACATTTTTTATTATTGTTTATTTTATGCCGTTTCATGCAAGGAGCGACCATTTTCCTATCTCAGAATATGACCTACCCATCAGCTTCAGGGGGCAAAGCCCCCTGACCCCCACAAGAGGCTCTGCCCCTTGACCCCGCGAGGGGAAACATCTCCCTGGACCACCACTGGCAACCCCCCCCCCCCCCCTCCTCTTAGCCTAATCCGGCCCTGATAATGGAGCCATTTTAAGGGTATTCTGATTTAAGCACAGACACACACACACTGGAGTCTGTAATGGGTATCTTGTCCAAACTGTAACTTGTCAAAAAGTCTTTAGTAGCAGGCATGTGAATTGACTTAAAGAAAAAACTTTGAAAGCTAGAGCAGTTGAGGGGCAATATGCTTCCTGTTCCTGAACATATTTTCTACCCAAATCTATGCAATCTTGAGGGTAGCCTTGTCATAACTTAATGCCTGTGAAACCCAAATTATTTTCTCAGCAGACACTATTTACATTTAGTCAAGTTTTGACTAAATGTTTTAACGTAGAGGGGGGAATCGAGACGAGGGTCGTGGTGTATGTGCGTGCGTGTGTGTGTGTGTGTGTGTGTCTGTCTGTGTGTGTGTGTAGAGCGATTCAGACTAAACTACTGGACCGATCTTTATGAAATTTGACATGAGAGTTCCTGGGTATGAAATCCCCATACGTTTTTTTCATTTTTTTGATAAATGTCCTTGATGACGTCATATCCGGCTTTTCGTGAAAGTTGAGGCGGCACTGTCACGCTCTCATTTTTCAACCAAATTGGTTGAAATTTTGGTCAAGTAATGTTCGACGAAGCCCGGACTTCGGTACTGCATTTCAGCTTGGTGGCTTAAAAATTAATTAATGACTTTGGTCATTAAAAATCTGAAAATTGTAAATAAAAATAAAAATGTATAAAACGATCCAAATTTACGTTCATCTTATTCTCCATCATTTGCTGATTCCAAAAACATATAAATATGTTATATTTGGATTAAAAACAAGCTCTGAAAATTAAATATATAAAAATTATTATCAAAATTAAATTTTCGAAATCAATTCAAAAACACTTTCATCTTATTCCTTGTCGGCTCCTGATTCCAAAAACATACAGATATGATATGTTTGGATTAAAAACACGCTCAGAAAGTTAAAACAAAGAGAGGTACAGAAGAGCGTGCTATCCTTCTCAGCGCAACTACTCCCCCGCTCTTCTTGTCAATTTCACTGCCTTTGCCGTGAGCGGTGGACTGACGATGCTACGAGTATACCGTCTTGCTGCGTTGCATTGCGTTCAGTTTCATTCTGTGAGTTCGACAGCTACTTGACTAAATGTTGTATTTTCGCCTTACGCGACTTGTTTTTTGTTGTTGAGGAAAATCAAGTTTACTTCTGCAAAATTTTCATTTTAGGGAACAATTTTCCTGACTGAGTTGGCTTGAAAAGTTGAGGCAGTTATGCTGCACAGTTATGCTGGACCATGATAAATGTTTAATTTTGATGTGACGTCAATGAACCCTTTCTTACGAGCTTTATGTAAAACAAAGGACTAGGAGGCAATTTATTTCTTTATTTATTTGGTGTTTAACGTCGTTTTCAACCACGAAGGTTATATCGCGACGGGGAAAGTGGGGAGATGGGATAGAGCCACTTGTCAATTGTTTCTTGTTCACAAAAGCACTAATCAAAAATTTGCTCCAGGGGCTTGCAACGTAGTACAATGTATTACCTTACTGGGAGAATGCAAGTTTCCAGTACAAAGGACTTAACATTTCTTACATACTGCTTGACTAAAATCTTTACAAAAATTGACTATATTCTATACAAGAAACACTTAACAAGGGTAAAAGGAGAAACAGAATCCGTTAGTCGCCTCTTACGACATGCTGGGGAGCATCGGGTAAATTCTTCCCCCTAACCCACGGGGGGAGGAGGCAATTGCTCCTGTATGTGGAACATGACATTCCTTTCAGTAACAGACTGAGTAATCCGACAGTGAATCTAGCGATAACAATTGCTTTCAGTAACGGACTGAGTAATCCGACAGTGAATCTAGCGATAACAATTGCTTTCAACTACATGCTGGCAAGGTAATTTGCTTGTGGGTGTGTGTGCGTGTCTGTGTGTTGTCTTTTGCAATTTTTTTTGGTCATGTCAGTGTCACACTGAAGTTTTTATTCCTCTAAATATTTCAATGTTTTACACTTTAAAAAGTGAATTTTAATATTATAATTTTACATTTTTGATGAGGTTTTTATTTGGTCTCTTCATTGCTTGTGTTTCTAGACAATGCCTTTTGTTTTGGGTTGCACTATTTTACTGTATTTACTACTTTTGTAGCAAATTTTTTTTTAGGTACATAGTACTTTTTTCTGTCTGCTTTGTTTTACACATACATGTTGTGGCGTGTAGGTTGTTAAGACAGTTATATGAAGTTTTGCCTATGCATTTGTCTGCTTGTTACATAAACACGTAGCTGCTTCTGATGAATATTCTCTTTCACCGTTTACAAGTTATAATTTCACGATTTTTTTTTTATGTTTACTGCATTTTGTGTGAATTTTTGCTATAGGATTTAGACAAAAAAACATCAGCTCTCTGGTGATTAAAATTGCTCTGCACTATTCAGATTTTTATTTCATTCTTTCTTGTACAGAAACTGTGCAGACATTCCCAAAGGGTCACATCAAAAATGAAAACCACACACATTTTAACATGTTATGTGCATTTCCTTCTAATTGTTCGTGTCCACAAACAAGACAATGTTGAACACATTTGTTCTGCACAAAGTAGTATGCATTATTTGCAGGCATGCGTTACTGATTCACACCTTTTCTTTCGGTACGTGGATAGTGCAACTTGCACAACAACAAAAAATACAACTCCAGTGCACCACAACATACATTTTGTACATCTCTCTCTCCCGGTCACATACACACACACACACACACACACTCTCTCTCTCTCCCGGTCACATACACACACACACACACTCTCTCTCTCCCGGTCACACACACACACACACACACACACACACACTCTCTCTCTCCCGGTCACATACACACACACACACTCTCTCTCTCCCGGTCACACACACACACACACTCTCTCTCTCCCGGTCACATACACACACACACACACACACACTCTCTCTCTCTCCCGGTCACATACACACACACACACACTCTCTCTCTCTCCCGGTCACATACACACACACACACACTCTCTCTCTCCCGGTCACATACACACACACACACACTCTCTCTCGCCCGGTCACACACACTCTCTCTCTCCCGGTCACATACACACACACTCTCTCTCTCCCGGTCACACACACACACACACACACACCCACACACACACACACACACTCTCTCTCCCGGTCACACACACACACACACTCTCTCTCTCCCGGTCACATACACACACACACACACTCTCTCTCTCCCGGTCACACACACACACACACACACTCTCTCTCCCGGTCACACACACACACACACACACACACACACACACACACACACACACACACACACTCTCTCTCTCCCGGTCACATACACACACACACACACTCTCTCTCTCCCGGTCACACACACACACACACTCTCTCTCTCCCGGTCACATACACACACACACACACACACACACACACACACACACACACACACACACACACTCTCTCTCTCCCGGTCACACACACACACACACTCTCTCTCTCCCGGTCACATACACACACACACACACTCTCTCTCTCCCGGTCACACACACACACACACACACACACACACACACACACACACACACACACACACTCTCTCTCTCCCGGTCACATACACACACACACACACACACTCTCTCCCGGTCACACACACACACACACTCTCTCTCTCCCGGTCACATACACACACACACACACTCTCTCTCTCCCGGTCACACACACACACACACACACACACACACACACACACACACACACACACTCTCTCTCTCCCGGTCACACACACACACACACTCTCTCTCTCCCGGTCACATACACACACACACACACACACTCTCTCTCTCCCGGTCACACACACACACACACACACACACACTCTCTCTCTCCCGGTCACACACACACACACACACACACACACTCTCTATCTCCCATCCCCTCATTCTTTTCCCTTACTCAAATCACCAACAAGTTAGAATGCATGGACATGTTCACACTTCCTACCAAATCGTCAAGACAAATAAGCCAACCCATGCCAGCATGAATATGAATGAATGAAAAAATGAAAAATAAAGTTTTCAGAGCAAGACTGTTGCTACTGCTGACAGGTATTTGAAGCAACTGAAGCTGTAATAAACACCCCCCAGTAACAACAGATAAAGGCCCTAGTAGTCTCAGTCCAATCGCTAACCTGAACCTGATACTGTACAGAGGTACAGTGGAACTCCCTTTTTACCACCTCCCAAAAATAGGAGTAAATCTTTCTTTCTTTCTTTCTTTATTTGGTGTTTAACGTCGTTTTCAACCACGAAGGTTATATCGCGACGGGGAAAGGGGGGGAGATGGGATAGAGCCACTTGTCAATTGTTTCTTGTTCACAAAAGCACCAATCAAAAATTTGCTCCAGGGGCTTGCAACGTAGTACAATATATTACCTTACTGGGAGAATGCAAGTTTCCAGCACAAAGGACCCAACATTTCCTACACACTGCTTGACCAAAATCTTTACAAAAACCGACCACATTCCATACTTTCTTTCTTTCTTTCTTTATTTGGTGTTTAATGTCGTTTTCAACCGTTCAAGTTTACCCACATTCCATACAAGAAACACTTAACAAGGGCAAAAGGAGAAACAGAATCCGTTAGTCGCCCCCCACGACACGCTGGGGAGCATCAGGTAAATTCTTCCCCCTAACCCGCGGGGGGTAGGAGTAAATCGGGTTTTAAAAATGGAAGTAAATTGACAGAGGTCATAAACAGAAAATCTGTAAAAAACTAAGGTCTTAAAAGGGGGGTTCCACTGTTCCTACCATGAAAGCACACACCTTGCACCAGCTGATAATGTTCATACATTACTATTGCAGGTGGTCTGAACTGGTGCATTGTGGTCAAGATAGTAGTCGAAAGGACCGCAGAAGGTGCCCTTTATTGGGAGATGTCTTCTCACTCAAGGAGCTTCCTATCGCAGATACATGTATCAGTGTATGTACAACTGCCCGTGTCTTTCCGCACAGTATTATTCTGCCTTGTAATTATAAACCCAATGAAAAATATTATTCAGCCTTCTGGACATCCCTGCTCCATCACCACATTCTCTGCGTGTGCATTTTCTTCACTGTCTTTGTCAATAACACAAACTTTTTTCTTTGTTGCCATTTCCCCCTGGCTGCTGTTGGAAGGACCGCACAAGTTTTCTTCTGTTTTATCATCACCGTCAGTGTCTTCATCTTCACTGTCATCTTCTTCACTGCTTTCATCGTCATCTGAGCTGAGCTGAGGCATCAGTGCAAAGTTCTAGGAGAAACAGAAATAAAACAGGATCAACACTTGAATTTCATGCTTATCATCCTCTACTGAAATCTTCAGCTAAATAATATCTACCATTGTGGCATACACACAATTCATTTATATCCAGAAATATTCACACACATGCAGATGAAAGTTGCTTTTTCACTGAATTCTTCTTATTGTCATTGGTACCAGGAGACTGCTTCTTGTATGTGGTGTGTAAGAGTGTGTGTGTGTGTGTGTGTGTGTGTGTGTGTGTGTGTGTGTGTGTGTGTTTATAAATGTTTGTGAACATTACATGCTAGTCGTCAAATGACAAAGCTCTATACATCTATATATATACGACTAGTGTCTGTGTGTCTGTCTATCTGTGCGCGATGCACGGCCAAAGTTCTCGATGGATCTGCTTCAAATTTGGTGGGCATATTCAGGTAGACCCGGGACAGGACACAACCTGGTCGATATTTCAACACGTGCTCTCAGCGCGCAGCGCTGAACCGATTTTGGTTCCACCTCAGCTATTTTGGTTCCACCTCAGCTACCCGGGCCCCCATACCGACACACCAAAGCCAAAGTTCTCGGTGGATCTTTTTCAAATTTGGACACCGTATTCAGCTACACCCCGGACACAATATCATCGATGAGATATTTCAACACGTGCTCTCAGCGCGCAGCGCAGAACCGATTTTGGTTTTTGTGTTCATTTCACCATTATAAGTAACTCTTCCTTATCTTCTCATCTTCTCCAGGTTTTCAGCGTTTACCTCCCTTCCTTCGTATGGTGCACTATAGTATGAGTGGTGCGTCTTCGGATATTCCCGGCGTTCTGTTACTATTTTTAGAAGGTCACCGCAGTGTCCAGAACGTAAATTGGACCCGTAAATTATCCTCACTGTAAAGGTGCAAAGGTCGAATCAATTTATAGCCACGCGAAAAATACACTGTCATCTATCTCTCTATATATACGGCTTCTCTGTGTTTGTGTGTGTGTGTGTGTGTGTGTGTGTGTGTCTCTCTATGTGAGCAACACCTGGGGATTGTTCAGTTCTGTTTGTGATGTGGTCTGGCGGCTTTTGTGTATTTGTATGTACTGGCCTTCCTTTGAGAAGCCATAACAGTTCAAAAGGGCTTACAGATAAGCTATAAATTGCTCAATCCTGTTTGAGTGGAGTTCGCCTCCAAAGGTGATTAACACGGTTACATTCGTCGACAAGGATGGGACTCGATATGGTCAGGAATGGCATTATGGCCACTGAATCATTTTCGTGCTGTTCCCATTCCACGAATCTGGGAGGGACCTAAGCTTGGCGGGTCCATTGTTCGGACCCGGCGAACGGCTCTAAGTACTTCTTCCCGGCGAAGCCGGCTATATATACTAGAATGAATACCCGCTTCGCCGGGTACCCGGCTTCGCCGGGAAGAAGTAGAGCCGAATGATACCCGGCTTCGCCTGGAAGAAGTAGAGCCGAATACCCGGCCGGGAAGAAGTAGAGGGATACACGGCTTCGCCGGGATAAAAGCGTTGTGGACAGTGACCTTCTAAAAATAGTAACGGGAATATGGATTGACGCCACACGAAGGAAGGGAGATAAACGCGCAAAACACTGGAGAAGATAAGGAAGAGTTACTGGGAATGGATGTAGTGGATCTACAGAAAAACCAAAATCGGTTCAGCGCTGCGCGCTGAGAGCACGTGTTGAAAATTCTCATCGACCAGGTTGTGTCCGGGGTCTACCTGAATATGCCCACCAAATTTGAAGCAGATCCATCGAGAACTTTGGCCGTGCATCGCGAACACACACACACACACACACACACACACAGACAGACATAAGTCGTATATAGATATATCTATACATACACGAGACAGACACAAGTCGTATATATATATATAGATATATATATCTATATACGACTTGTGCCTGTCTGTCTGTGTGTGTGTGTGTGTGTGTGTGTGTGTGTGTGTGTGTGTGTGTGTGTGTTCACGATGCACGGCCAAAGTTCTCGATGGTTGATGAGAATTTTCAACACGTGCTCTCAGCGCGCAGCGCTGAACCGATTTTGGTTTTTCTGTTCATCTTCCCTATAGCAAAACCAGACAGACAGTGCACTTACTCCCACTGAGGACTGGGTGGCCGAGTGGTAACGCACTTGCGCTCGGAAGCGAGAGGTTGCGAGTTCAACCCTGGGTCAGGGCGTTAGCAATTTTCTCCCCCCTTTCCTAACCTATGTGGTGGGTTCAAGTGCTTAAGTCTTTCGGATGAGACGAAAAACCGAGGTCCCTTCGTGTACACTACATTGGGGTGTGCACGTTAAAGATCCCACGATTGACAACAGGGTCTTTCCTGGCAAAATTGTAAAGGCATAGATAACAAATGTCCACCAAAATACCCGTGTGACAAGGAATAATAGGCCGTGAAAAGTAGGATATGCGCCGAATTAATGGCTGCGATCTGCTGGCCGATGTGAATGCGTGATGTATTGTGTAAAAAAACAATTCCATCTCACACGGCATAAATAAATCCCTGCAACTTGAATATGTGCGCAATATAAATTGCATAAAAAAATAAATTATTAAAAAAAATCCCTGCGCTTAGAACTGTACCCACGGAATACGCGCGATATAAGCCTCATATTGATTGATTGATTGATTCCCAGATCCATTCCCAGTAACTCTTCCTTATCTTCTCCAGTGTTTTGTTCCCTTCCTTCATGTGGCGTCAATTCATATTTCCGTTACTATTTTTAGAAGGTCACTGTCCACAACGCTCAATCCATATTCCCGTTACTATTTTTAGAAGTTTTCCTTCGTGTGGCGTCAATTGCGTACGGTGCGCCACTCACCCGGCGTACGGTGCGCCACTCACCCGGCGTACGGTGCGCCACTCACCCGGCAAAGCCGGGTACCCGGCGTAGCCGGGTATTCGGCTCTACTTCTTCTCGGCGAAGCCAGCTACCCGGCGAAGCGGGTAGTAGAAGCACATGTATAGTAGAAGCGCATGTAGAATAGTAGAAGCGCATGTATTAATAATGGAGCCATTTTAAGGGTATTCTGATTTAAGCACAGACACACACACACACACACATGCACTGAAGTCTGTAATGGGTATCTTGTCCAAACTGTAACTTGTCCAAAAGTCTTTAGTAGCAGGCATGGGAATATAAAGTTTCAAAATTAAACTTTGATTTAATTAATATACAGTTTACCAACTCACATAGATAGCAATAACTTCATTTTGTTGCTAAGATATTGAAGCACTCATCCGTGGTAACACGGGAGGTAACTCTTAAAAACAAACTCTACACCATATGAGGCATGGTCCATGGTAGTTACCTCCCCTATCGATTTCCTGCGCCTGAAACCCATACCCCTTTAACACAATATGCGGGGCAGTTTGGGAGGGAATTCAGTATGTGAGTTGAAGAGTATATTAATTAAATCAAAGTTTATTTTTGAAACTTTATATCAAATTACATATTCTTACCCAACTCACATAGATAGCAGATTGCTAATTAAGGTGGTGGGGAAATATTCACAGTCAATATCTTTTAAGTACTGGTCCGGCAGCAACTATAGCCGGCAGACCATGTGTACTATAATGGCGGGTACTTGATATATCCCGCAGATAGAAATTCATGAATACGTCCTTGGACGTCCAATAAGCTGCATACATAACTTCTGCAAGTCTTCCATACTTGAGTACAGCTAAAGAAGAGGCCCAGACTCGGACTTCTTGAGTCCGTGCTGCCTGAAGAGGGAGGACTGACCCCCCCCCCCTTTTCTTGCCATCACTTGTAGGCATGCCTAATCAATGTGGCAGTCCATCTACCTAAGGTTGACCACGGTAAGTCATTGCCTCTACCAGTGTTGATGGATATGAACAAGAGCCTTTGTTTTGTTGATCTAAACGTAACAGTGTGAGTCAGAAAAACTTTCAAAACTCAAAATGGTCAATTGGTTAAAAATGGCTCTAACGGAGCCAAAATATTGCTCAGCGGTTTGAATTGTATTATCGGAGCTGGTTTATCCGGTTTCTGCTTATTTGCGAGAAAATTTGAACAAAACCTAAGCGCCATAGATCTGTCTTTCTCCAAAGAGACGTCTATAGCAAAACCAGACAGACAGTGCACTTACTCCCATTTCTAGAAGAAGCTAGTAGAGTAAGCATGACCGCTTTCCGTGTTAGATTAGCAAGGCTAGCTTTTGTAACGGCTCGAAGAATCCGATCTCAAATATTCCAAAACTAGGAGCAAATCCCAAGTCGGGACGGGAGATTTGTTTTCAGCAAACCGAAGGGAGGCTCCCTTAATCACGCTGGCGATAACGCCCCCAAGTGAAATAGTGCGACCTAGCTGTTACAGTGTGACTGATATCGCGTATCGTCTTACTTCAAAGAAGTAGGAGAAAATTCCCTGGCCAGAAAGCCAGGATAGGTGGTTCGCCACCTGCATTGAACGGGAAGAAGTGGAGTTCTTTCCGTTAACATTACGCCATTTGGTCCAAGCCAGCCAAATGTGAGATGTAAATCGAAGACGTTGAACCCCTATGGGATCTCTGGACCAAATCCAGAGTTGAGGCCGAAGACCCTGAGCGTCTCAATGATTCCCGTACAATTGCCACCCGTGTAGCTCGAGCGGAAAACGGGGGCCGACTTGCCAGCCTTAGAAGGTCTGGAAACCAAGGTTGAAAGAGCCCCTACGGTGCGACCGGCAGGCCGCTCAAAACTAATTTCGAGAGCGTTGATCTTCCATGCTTCGAGGTCCGGGAACGGGGAGACAAACATCGGCAGATGGCGATAGTAGTGCGTGGCAAATAAGTCTATCAGCGGCTTCTCCACATGCGCCCGGAGGCGTAGAAGCGCGTGGTGAGATAGAGTCAATACTGTGTGGACAATCTTGGCCGACCGACTTAGAGAGTCCGCCAAGCCATTTAGCCTCCTAGAAGGTACTTCGCTGATAATAGGATCTCGTGGTGGTAACACCACATCTGAATCTCGCAAGCTCGATGTGAAAGCGATAGTGAGCGAGAGAGCGCCCCTGCTTGTTGAGATAAGACACCACTGTGGTGTTGTCTGATTGTATCAACACATGTTCTACCCTGACAAGGGGAAGGAATTCCATAAGAGACAGAAAAACTGCTTCCATCTCTTGCATGTTGATGTGCCAAGAGGCCTGCGCCAGCGTCCACTGACCGAAAGTCGCGTGGTCGTCTATATGAGCCCCCCACCCCATGAGAGATGCGTCTGTGAAGAGGAGCTTCGATGGTGGAGGGAGAATCAATGGGAACGCCTTGCTGCATGAGCAATGGCGTGAGTATCCATTGTTTGGTCGTGTCATTGAACTAGTCGTAAAAAAACACTAACAAGTTCCAGCCCTGCAATTCTGGCTTCCACCTGGAGTTCAGGGCTTCTTGAAGGGCCACCTGTACAGACCCAAAGGGATCAAAGCGGCCATGGATTCCAATTGACTTAGAATCGAAGTCAGCGACCTGACTAAGGCTCATGAATTTTTTTTTTTCAAAAAATAAAATGTAGCCACTTCCAATCTATTTTGTTTATCAAATTGTGGAAGTAAACATCGGTTCGGTCAATGAAAGTGACCCAATAGGAAGGCCTAAGTGCCTCCCTCAATGAAGTGGGTGTCTCCCTTGTAAACCTTCTCTTTCTAAGAAAAGGTTTAAATGAGACAGATTTAGAACCGGACGCTATGCCCCCGAGGCTTTTGGAATGACAAACAGAATTCCACAGCCACATCTCTCCTCTGAAGCAGAAGGGAGACCCCGGCCTGTAATAGAATCCCTGGCTTCTACTCTGGCCGGAAACAAAAAGTAGGAGGAGTTCTGGTCAATGTGCTCTGTGCGTGCTCCATAGGAAGCTCTGACCATGCAGGGGAGCGTCATTAAGGGTTAGGCTTATGGCCTGACCCCCGCTCTTCGAAGGAGGGCTAGTTCTTGGGGAAGGTTCGTGCCCGATTCTTATCCCGAGAAGACGAACCAGACTTCGAACTCTGGCCAGTGTTAGCTGACGCCAAGAACTAAGGAGCGGGAGGTCCGCTGCGTTTGGTTTGTTTCTTGAAAATGCCAGCTCCGAAAGCTTAACAGACTGTAACTCTTTGGCCTGCTAGGACTGCTAATGCAGTCCGACCCGCATATCATGTTCGAGAACAGAACCTTCGAGAAAGGAAGCGATTAAAGTCTCGCCAAAAGAACCATTCATTCTGCTGAGACCTTCTCCCAAGCGGCGAACAGCAAAGCTACATCCTTTGGCTCTGCGTCCTGAAGGAACACAAAGGGATCCAGTGAGGACATAATCGCACGAGAGAGATAACGAATCAAAGTCTCAGACAAAGACGATAATTCTAAAGTAGTGCAGCTGCATTCTTCCACAGCCCGGAGATCCTTGTCCTTGCAAAGAGACAGTTTCTCCTTGCTATAACCATCCTAAAGGATGTTTATCAAATCCGGTGTAACCGGAAGCGGTTCCGTAGTTAGAACAAAAGAATAAGTTAAGTTCTTAGGCTTGGTGTTAACCGAGGCCTAAGGATAGCGCTCAGCGAGTGATGCGCTACTTGCGCGGGTGACGCAGGCTAAGGCAATGCCGCAGCAGGTGCTTCACCGAGCGCTGCCAACGAAGAAAGTGGTGGAAGATGAAAATCATTTGAGAAAACTTTCGCAAGTTCAAATGCCACCGAGGGATGCTCTAAGAACTTAAAGTTCGAAGATTTTCCTAAGAAAGCTCAAATCAGCAAAGCTGAAGGTGGAGGAACAGCAGATGACGACGCTACCACTACTCCCTCCGGGAAATAGTGTGTAGTGACCTCTGCGGCTAAAGCCAACTTAGTTGGCAGCTTAACTGGAAGTCGAAAAAGGGGCATTCCCATCTGCCTCAGAGGCATCGTCTTCCACATTCTCATCACCCTGTTCTGGAGTATCCCAACGATCATCGAAAGTGTGAGATCCGGAAATCAACCCCGCAGGGGCAACATCAGCCGAAGTCGGAAATGATTGAGAAAAACCCTGGAAGTTGGACATCCTTGAACGGATCCTCCATCGACCTGCCTCATGCCAGCTGAACCACTAGAAACAAAAATGGTTGTAGCCTGTACAACGGCGCCGGAAACCGCCGAAGCGAACCGGAAGCCAAAGGCTGATGAGTGCCGACCGCCAACACCGACAGTGTTATTGGCGGAAGGCGATACCATCCTGCTATCGGAAACCCAACCGCGGAAGCGGAAGCGGATCGGTAAGCATAAGCCTCCAACCACCCGGAAACCGCCGAAGAGAAACCGGAAGTCGAGGCTGATGAGTGCCGACCGCCAACACCAAAGTGTTATTGGCGGAAGGCAATACCATCCTGCCACCGGAAGCCGCAGCCGCGGAAGCGGAACCGGCAGTGGATTGGTAAGCATCAGCATCAACCGGATCCAACGAATGGCGACCGGAAGACCCTGTTGTCCTACTACCGGAAGTAGCGGACACATGCTCTTCACACCCCAGCCTGTACCCCGGAGGGGTATGCGACTGACGTGAGGAATGAACCTTTTGGCTGGTGTGAACTTCCGCTAAAGCGGAAACCGTTGCCGCAGGTTTGCGTACTTCGCCAAGAACACCTCCTGCCGACGCGTAAGCGCCGAGAGGACCAGGAGGTGCTGATGTCTGAAAATCAGACAAAAATTTGTCGAAAGGAACACCTGACGACGAGTCCAACACCACTGTTGGTTCTGCAACCACGTCGGCAGACGTAATGGTTGCAGCCGCTCTGAACGAACCCGCGCGAGAGACTTTGTGTTACCAAAACCTGACGCAAGTTTGCGTGCTTCGCCAAGGCAAACACCGCCCGTGACGCCAAAGCGCCGAGAGGACTGGGCGGTGCTGATGTCTGACAGGCAGACTAAAGTTCGTTGACAGGAAACCTGACTACGACCTAAACGCATCTGTCGGCTCTGCAACAACGTCAGAAGACGTAATGGTTGCAGAAGGTTCGTAACGAACCCGTGCGAGCGACCGTGCGTTACCTACTCCGGAAGGGAGCAGCAGAGAAGCCTAACTTGCTATTTGTTTACAATCAGCAGTTAACATGTCCTGAACCTCAGAATAAACAATGACAACAAGAAATTCCTACGAGGTAGGAAAAACACCCCCGTCAAAGGGAAATAACCTTCTCAGTTGGTGGCAGTGACTGAGTGAGAATGGTTATTTCCCTTTGACCATTAAGATGTTCCTCTATAAGTCCTTGTATAATTTTAATCCACCAATAACTCCCTAACCGTGTGTTTGACTGGTCCCAATTTTTGTAAGGACCGTCTCAGGAATGTATAGAACCTGTTCACCAAGTTTGGTGACGATCGGTCCGTTCATTCTTGAGATCTATATGCGAACACAAACAAACAAACAAACAAACACATCGAGCGAAACCTATACACACCCCTATACCGGGGGTGTAAAAAGAGGACAAGAAGCTCCTCTCGCTTAACTTCATTATGGTTGTAACACCTGTGGTTATTAACCGAAGCTGAAATGTCAACTGAGGGAGAAGCGGTATCTATCAACAATAGAAAAGAATGCTACTTATCAGGTTAAAGTCCCAAACCAAAGACGGCTTCTCGCTAAGGAACCTTTTAGAACTTTGAGAGCTATGAGTAGTAGAAGAAGTTTGTGGTTTAGCGCCAGCTTCAACCGTTTTGCCCAATTGAGAAACAGGTGAGCAAGTCTGCTTGGCGGAGCTCTTAGTTTTCTCTTTATATCGAGGTTGTCGGCCATTTTGAAAGTAAAAAATGGCGGACCACTGTTACAAAAGACAAGTGGCAAAACTTTCAAAAACGCTAAGAAATCTTCTCGTTATACAAAAAAGGAACGCTCTCACCGATTCCTGAAGAAGTGAAGAAGGACGTTGATATGTTACCAAGATTCGATGGCCTTCCCTGAAAGATAGGCCGATAGCTTAAGAAAAAGCCTGAGCACCTCAAACACGTCATGCAACGTGGGTTGAAGGAAAAGGAATGAGTGTCACCGGTGTAGGTCCAGCGCATGTGCAAGACAACGGTAGGGGAGGTAACTACCATGGACCATGCCTTATATGGTGTAGAGTTTGTTTTTAAGAGTTACCTCTCGTGTTACCATGGATGAGTGCTTCAATGCCTTAGCAACAAAATGAAGTTATTGCTATCTATGTGAGTTGGGTAAGAATATGTAATTTAATTGACTTAAAGAAAAACTTGGAACGCTGTAGTTTGTATTGAGAACACTTATTCCCACTGGTTATTTGATTTTTTAATCCACTCAAGGTTGAATTCTCACCACGAATCAATCACAAAACCTAAACCGTGCCTAAACAACAGGGAGTCAAGTCAGACTGCAAGCGGAGTCAGTGTTGGGTGGATGACTGAATATCATCAGCAATTGTATCAAAAACTTCATGTACTATCTGTACTCAAGTATCAATGTAGGAACACCATGCCTAATTTTTACTCTTTAATTTTGATAGAAGTAGCATAAGTGTGATGCTGACATTCAGTATTTCATCCAGAAAGTCTCGTAGATCTATGCAAAGATCCTCCCAGCCTTCATATACTAAGGCCACAACAAAAAAAAGTCTGTTTACGGTAACATAGGTAAAAAAATAGGTCGGTAGGTCGGGATTTTTTTTCTTTTAAAAACCATAACTATTTTTAAGTTATTTTGCCAAAAAACAAAGACTTTTTTTTTTTTTACCAAAATGCCCAAAAAAAGTCTATGGTCGCGCAAAAAAATAGGGTCGGTCGGGATACCGTAAACAGACTAATTTTTGTTGTTGGCCTAAAAGACTTTAAATCCCACTAATTGTGAAAGAAATAACTTGTCTCTAACTGTAGCATTAATTATCAACAGCTTGTACTGACAGTGACACAGAATGCATTCGGACATAACAGCAGTTGCTCTGAAAGCAATGCAAATGTATCTAGATACAAATTATTTAGAGATATTGACTTGTTTTCACGATCCAAATTTAAACTTGCATACCATTTCAATCAAAGGGCCATCATGTTCAGGGTCCACGTTTTCAATGTCGACTTCTGACGGCGGCATGGAAAGCAGCACTTCATTGGCAGACGCTAACTGCGGCAGGAAGGCCTGAACTTTGCCAAGTACTGCAATGCAATGAAACAGGTAATAGCTGTGGTGAGAATGGCAACAAAAAGAGACACAATGAATAAAAACGAAGAAATTACAAGATACAAGATACAAGAAATTTTATTGTCCTCATCAATACAAGGAAATTTGGCATGTGTGTGGCAAGACATAATACACTGATACATAGACATTTACAAAGCAACAACTGAAGTTCAATATCAACACACCCTTACGCACACATACCCACTACTTCAGACACACAGGCTACATGTGCCCCTCGGACGTACGCAACCCACAATTCACCCAGCCATACAACTCCACATGCACTTACTCATTCATGCAGCACTCTAGCGCCCGGCCATGCACAACTCACACACTGGAACCCTCGTACGGCTACATATGACACCCGCACAAACATTACAGCCTCAAACATCGTACTAGATCTACAACTAACAAAATATAAAATAGTCTTAACACAAGAAAGTATTGGATCACCCTCCCTCAAATCCCATGGTCACTCGAAAAAAAGAGGAGAAAAAAAAAGGCAAGAAAGTAGAAACAGAAAAAGAATGAAGAACATTTAATAAAGAGCATAGACTAGTCTTCACCTGACAATGTATAAATGACTTGTGATGTTGGTCTTTCAAAACGTCATAAAGTTACTCCCATGCTGTTTTTGACATACACTTAGTAAAAACAATCCTGAAAATTTTACATGATTAAAATCCTGCCTCTACAGGTTTATAAATTGTATAGTTTTCACACCTGAACTTGGTGGTGGACGGAAAGTCTTCCTTGGCCCCGATTCTTTTTGTTTTTCTGCACTTTTGCCAATTATCTTCAATTTCTGCTCCAGGCACCCTGCAATCAACATATTTAATGTATCAATTAATGACAAACACACACCCTCCGTCACTTGCGTGGCAGCAATTGTTTGAATGCAGTCTGAAAAGACGAAGGACGGTAATAGGTATGCATGAATCTCATCGAGTCATTGATTCATGATCATTCACTCGGTATTGGATTTCATGACTTTTATTGACCTCCTTATCACTGTGAGCCGTACTGTCAAATGCATATAGCCTTGGGTCACACAATGAATGACATCTTGACCACGCTTTCTTGAGGCAATTAAACCCCGTATGAATGTCATAACATTAAAAACATTTGAGTTGGGCGCCTCCTGTGACTGCTCCACATGCTTGATCTTGATCTTGATCTTGATAAATAACGCCAACAGGTCCCAAACTTGGGAATGTTCGTTGGCGGAAAAATTGGGGAGAGCACTTGGTGTTTTAATCAGCGGTTGGCAGTTTTCCTCTGAATTCGTTGACCGTTGACTGGATCGTGTTGTCATCAAGGTTGTTCCAGTCAATAACTGTTCTTGTGAAAAAAGAGTATCTGTACACTGGTGTTTTAGTACACTCCACAGTAAAGCACTGGTTGTTATTTCTTGTGATATTTGTGACTGTGGCTGATGATGTAAAGTCTTTGTTCACTCGTTGTTTCACTTGTCTTTTTGATTTTTGTTGCTGGAGAAATTTCTCAGGGGGTACTGCGGGGACCAGCCCTCTGACCACTTTGAAAAGAAATGTGAGTCTCTGTTGTTTCCGGCGTTCCTGGAGTGGGGGAAGCTGTAGTCTGCTGAGCATCTCTGAGACACATCCTGGGTTTCGGTTCCTGTAGTTTTGGGTAATAAATCTGGCTGCTCGTCTCTGTACATTTTCCAGGCTGTCTATATCGCCTTGTTTGTACGGATCCCAGACGAGACAGCTGTACTCCAGGGTTGAGCGGATGAGGGACACATAGGCAGTACGTCTACAGCTTTGGGGGCAGGAACGGAGGTTTCTTCTAAGTAGGCCGAGGGTGGAATTTGCCTTTTTGACGATTTTGTTAATGTGTGTGGTCCAGCTGAGGTCATCAGTAAAGGTGACGCCTAAGTAGGGGTTGCTATTGACTTTCTCAAGAATGTGGTTGTCCAGGTTATAGAAGAAGCTGGACTTGTTTCTGATGCTGAGGATATAGCATTTCTTTGCGTTAAAGCGCATGCCCCAGGTGTTTGCCCATTCTTCCAGGGTTTTCAAGTCGGCTTGGAGTATGTGGTGGTCACTGTAGGAGTTGATGGTGCGGTACAGGAGGCAGTCATCTGCAAATAAGCGCACTTGTGACTTCACAGACGCTGGCAAGTCGTTGATGTGGCAGAGGAATAGGACCGGTCCGAGTACGGTACCCTGTGGTACGCCTGAATCTACAGGGACTTCAACTGACTCCTCTCCGTCGACTACCACTCTCATCAGTCTTTTCGTCAGGAAGTATTGCAGCCAGCTGTGCAGGTTGCCTTTCACGCCATAACTCTGTAATTTATACAGCAGGCTTGAGTGTGGCACAGTGTCGGAGGCTTTTGAAAAGTCCAGGATGGCTATGTCGGTCTGATTACCGTTGTCGTAATTTCTGCAGAGGTCTTGAAATGTGACGACGAGCTGTGTCTCACATGAGTAGCCTGATCGAAAGCCATGGTTGAGGTTGGTGAGGATTTTGTTCTTCTTCTTCTTCTTTCTTTAGACTGCCGCCTTCATCGAGGTGAAGATTCTGCAGACAATTATTAACTGTGCCTAAGCAATTTTGCCAGGAAAGACCCTTTTGTCAATCGTGGGATCTTTAACGTGCACACCCAATGTAGTGTACACGGGGGGAGGGTTCGGACACCGAATTCTTTTCTAAATGCTTGAGGAGGTGTTTACAGATGATGTGCTCAAGGAGCTTACAGGGTACGGATGCTAATATTATGTATCAAACAACAGAAAAGGCAGCAATAACAGCCGATTACAACCAACTTTAAGGTCGTTTAGTGGAATGACAGAATACTTAAAGCAGTTCACCTTCGAATTTTTCTGAATATAGAAGTTGTTTTGATGATTTTAGTGTACACGCTGCATTTGTTGATTCTGAGGGCGCTGCCATTTTGAAACTCTCTGAACAAAACGCAGAAAAGCAAGATACAAAAACAAACATTTACGACTAGACTTCATTTTATGTAAACTTACCAAACGATATAAAATAAAATTGTGGCTTCTATGTGTGTTATACTCTCAATTCCGCTTGGACTTTGATATAATTGGGTGTATTTTTGATTTGAAAGATTTGGTTGAAGAGTTTCCAGCATGGCCGTCCAGTGATGTGTTACAGTGTTAGCAGATCTATCGAAGTCAACAAGAGGTAAGGTTTCACACGTAACTTTCGGTTTGAATGAACAATTCTATCTAAGGGGAATACAGAGTTTTAATGTAGACTACAGGAAGTGAAGGACTTCATTCATTCTTGCGAGGAGTGTGTTTCATGACACGTTGTTCTGCGGAAAAAACAGCTGTGGTTTGGCTGGGCTGCTCCCATCACTGTCGTCAGTGTGGACAGTGTCGTTCAATACTAAGAGCTACGGCCGTTATTATCTCACGAGACCCAGTCGTTATTTAAATCAAAAACATTAGATTTTTTTTGTTATGTTGTGTCAGTGTATGTGAGTGTACACGCAGTTGTGTGTGTGTGTAAGTTGTAACTGTATGTGTGTGTATTTTCTGTCCAGAGAAGTGAATATTGTCACATTTTTCAAATAAGGCCTAAAAATAAAATATGTGTGGTTACGGTAACCCGATCTACCCTATTTTTAGGGGCCGATCCTATAACTTTTTATTACATTTGTCAACAAAAAACAAAAAAAAACCGAGTGCAAAAAACGCAATGAAAGCGAAAGCGCCCGTGTCGCACACTTATTTCCGTCAAGTAGGTTTAATTTGTACACATTAGAAAAAAAAGTAAAAAAAAAAAAAGTGATTGCCTACCTACCTACCCTATTTTTTTTGGCTATGTTACCGTAACCACACCTATTATTTTTTTTGGCCTAAGAAAGTTTCTACCTAACAGTGTCTGTGTGCAGCATGGAA
Organism: Littorina saxatilis; assembly: GCF_037325665.1. Taxonomy (NCBI): domain Eukaryota; kingdom Metazoa; phylum Mollusca; class Gastropoda; order Littorinimorpha; family Littorinidae; genus Littorina; species Littorina saxatilis. The sequence continues at coordinate 38,629,835 of NC_090248.1, forward strand.
TCAGCATTTCAAGGATGAGTCAGGCCCAATCAGAGTCTCCGCAGCTACGCAGTCGCAAATCAAAAATGGTGCCTCGCGTAAGCCACACCCCAGAAGAGGCTCAACTCTGTGGGGGTGAGGCAGTAGAACTCAGAAGTTTAGGGGGTGATGACACTTCCACAGGAATTTTGACTGAGTCTGCCGCTGCAGACGGTAAAAATATAACAAGAACTTTATTGGATCCCACACTTTCCCGCAACGGCATTAACGCAGAGACAAGATTTTCAACACACAACCACCAAAAAGACAGTGATGATGATGACGATGATGAGGACGAAGATGGTGGTGATGGAGATAACGACAGACGGCCTTTACTGTCCGGCAGCGGGAGTGGCCGTGTGGAGAGTGAAGTGATGAACATTGATGGCGTGATCGTGGAGAACGAGGCGGTGGGGGTGGTGCTGCTGCAGCAAGCGGAGGACAAGGAGTCGTCGCTGTCCATCATGCTGCAAGTGCTGGTGCCCTACCTCATCGCCGGCTTTGGCATGGTCGGTGCCGGCATGGTGCTGGATGTCGTGCAGGTGGGTTCTCTTCAATCGTTTCATGGTTGTTTCTTGATGAAAACAGATCTATTGGTTTTTAACATCCTTGTCTTGACTTGTTCTTGAGTGACACTCCCACCCTCACCCGTTTGTGTGAAAGCATTGTGCTAGATGTTGTGCAGGTGGGTGGTCCTCATTCGTCATTGTTTGTTGATGAGAAAATATTGATTAATTTTTAACATCCTGGTCTTGTTTTTGAGTGACAGACTGACACTTTTACCTTCACCCGTTTGTGTGTTCAAAAGTATGGTACTACTATAAGATGTTTGGTGGCTTGTTGACAGACCAGCTTTTTTGTTGGTCCAAGGGGACCATATCGTCTTTTGTTTCATCTTTATCTACCAAGGCCGAAGGCCGCGGTTGATAAAATTTATATGAGACAAAAGGCGATATATGCTCCCCGAGGACCAACAACAAAGTGCTGGTCTGACAACAAGCTACCAAACATCGTTTTTGTTATCATTTTGGTTGTGCAACAAAATGCACAATAACCCACACAGGGAGACGAATTTTTAGAATCCAATTCCGGGCCACAAAGCATCGTCACAGTAGCACGAGATAACACGTCAAACTTGTAAGTGACGTCAAACGTAGCTTGTTGACGCTTTTCTTCCAGTCTGAAAATGTACAGAGCTGCGATCATACCTGTGAATTCAGTAAGTGTTGAGCATATTTCTTTTCTTTTAAGTGTTTATGACTTTTCGTTGTGGATTTTGCGATTACAGAGATAAGTTGCAAATTGACCATGAGTCGCCGCGGTAATTATCAACATTGATTGGGTCTTTGAGAGTGAATGCTTACAATCGTTGTCCTCGGAAACACAAATCCAAAGCCACGATGGTTCCACACATCAAACAATCAGCCTGATTGGCTTTTACTTTGACAATCCACGTTTCACATGAAAGCTCAAACCCATTCACCACCTCGAGTTATTGCATGGGGAACATGAGATTTATTTACCAGGTGTTTGTGAATGAAAACTCGTGAAAATGATGACAATACTAGATGTTGTGCAGGTGGGTTGTTATAATTCATGTTTGGTTTGAATTTAAACGTTTTGATTGTAATTTGTATACTGTAGTATAAAAATGTGATATGTAAGGATCCCTAATTCATGTTGCTCTTGTTCTGTAAGTCACTAAGTGTAACTCAGACTCACAGTCACACCCCTTTGTGTGGAAAAGACTTGCTTGGTTAAGTTGTTCATTTCCATGCTTCTTAATACAATTCTCTCACTCTCAGTTGCCAGGAGAGTAGGTTCTGCATAACTCTTACTTTCCATGTTTATAGGTGTTTAAAAAAAAAGTACTCGATTTTCTTTCAATACTACAGACAAGTCAGTTAAACTTTATTGAAATCATTTTTGCGTGATATTGTGGTCAGTTCATAGAAATTTTGTCCCCAGTTCACAGCTTTCAGTTGAGATCGTCTGTTTCTTCACACCACGTGATCAATGTATAGCCACCCCATTTTCCAATGACAGACTGCATCCTCATTGCCATATTGTTCATTACATTAGGGAATGTTCTGGATTTCTCTGAGAATGTGGTGGGGCTCCATCCTGTTGGAACCACTGTGTTGTCATTCAGATTTCAATTGTCCCTTCTCTTAGTTTTTCCATTTCTCGGTACTGATGTTTCAATGTCTTTTGGGGTACTTTTTTTTTAAGACACCCTATACTTCCCTTTGTCAGTAGATTCTTACTTTTGTTTTGTTTTTGGTTTTTTAAATACATTGAAGTTTTAATGTGATTGTAACATTTTATTTTTGTGCAGCATGCTGCAGTTTTTACAACAGTAACAGAGTTGTTCATACTGGTGCCCGCTTTGCTGGGGTTAAAGGGCAATCTGGAAATGACGCTGGCTTCGCGACTCTCAACACAGGCCAACCTTGGCAACATGGACACAAGGCGGGAAAAATTCAAGATGATTGGTGGAAACATGGCGCTTATTCAGGTACAACTACAAGATCTATGTTGTAAAGATTTAGACTGAAAGGACATAGATCTACTCACTTTTTAGATTTAACTTCTAAGTTCTATGTCAGTGAGTGTAATCAGTGCTAGTGATGGAGTTTTCTTTTACTTCTACCTTCCGCATTGTAGGAAAAAAAACCAATGACTTGTGCAAATCTAAAGGTTATCCCAGAGGAGAATTCTGTGCAGGAAAGATGTCAAAACTTACCAGAAATCATCTCACTGACAAAATAAACAATATTTCATCTGATTGATAATGATATTTATATATACACTGTATATATATAGGATCATTATATGTAGATACTAGATTGCTCTGAATTCTAAAACCTTCTGGTTAGATGTTTTAGTTTCTATTTATTACCATGAATGTCTGAGTTTGTCAGAGAAATTACACATTGCAGCATCTGCTAAAACTACAAGTTTGAATGGTAGAGGTGTGATTTCAGGCACAAGCCACAGTGATAGGATTCCTGGCGTCCATGTTTGCCATGGTGATGGGCTGGATCCCTAAAGGGGAGTTCCCGCTGGACCACGCCCTGCTCCTGTGTGCCAGCAGTCTCTTCACTGCCGCTGTGGCCAGCTTTATCTTGGGTAAGAGAGAGAGAGAGTGGGCTAACTTGTGTGTGTGTGACTGTGAGACAGAAAAAGAGAGAAAGAGAGAGACTGACGTGTGTGTGTGTGTGTGTGTGTGTGTGTGTGTGTGTGTGTGTGTGTGTGTGTGTGTGTGTGTGTGTGTGTGTGTGTGTGTGAGAAAGAGAGAGAGTGCAAACTTGTGTGTGTGTGAGTTAGACACAGAGAGAGAGAGACTTAGACTTAGACTTAGACTTAGAACATTTTATTGACATAAAGGGTAAACATTTTAAGCCAAGGGCCTAATCTTACAACGTGCCCTTTACATTCACACTAACACATCTGCACGCATATAAACAACATAAGAGAGAGAGAGAGAGACAGAGACAGAGAGAGAGAGAGAGAGAGAGAGAGAGAGAGAGAGAGAGAGAGAGAGAGAGAGAGAGAGAGAGACAGACAGACAGACAGACAGACAGACAGACAGACAGACAGACAGACAGACAGACAGACAGAGAGAGAGACAGAGAGAGAGAGCAAATACAGGCAAACCTGTCTATAACAACCACTGAAGGGACAGACCAAATGTGTTAGTTATAGACAGGTGGTTGCCATGAAAAAATAAATATTTATATATAGAATACATCCTCCTCAGTGATTCTTTGACATGGTCGAAAGGACGTTAGGTCAGTTTGACCTGGATTGAAAATATGTATAGGTCTAAACGTCATTGCTTACATACAAATTGTTCTGCCTGAAGACCTTCTACATGTCAAAACTATCAGACAGTCTACCGGCCAGGGGTCAGAACAATTTGTCAGATCGAAAAAGTATAGGGTAACGACTGAAGACCAAAGCCTAAGAACAACACTGCTTATTTGTGAAACTGTAGGAAAATAAGTGTTTGGTTTTTTCGTTTATAGAAAAGATGTTAGCGAATAAAGTGATCTGCAGAACTTTGTTCAGGATGAACACACAGCTGCTGTGTCAGTCAGAAATACAATATCTACCTGGTAACATCTGGCTCTAAGTTAATGAACAATTTAGGACACTGGATACATATCAGACAAAGTATAGCACAAGAGAGTGATACTTAAACACTTGATATGATCGGTGTATGCAGGGATTTAGGTCTCTGTCTGGAAAATCAATAAACAGTGGACAAGGATTAGAACAGATGACGTGTTTTTAATCTGTAACAGCTGAGCGCTGTTGTTAATTATTTGAAGAAGAGAGAGGCCCACCAACAGCTTGTTTTTGCAGTCGTTGAATTTGCAAGCTGTCGTTTAGCTGCACTTGATTGGTTGGGTCTTGCAACTGAGTCATTATATAACTGTGAATGTACTTAGAGTGGTGAGATTTAATGAGTAAAGCTTCTGGACCTTGAATATTAATATCACACCATCCAATGCGGGTTCCTCTGTTTTCTTTGCATCAATAAGTAGTGTATATAGACATAGACAAAGAACACTTTATTATCTCAACGAGGAGAAACTCAGGTGTGGTGTATACAGCATTACAATAAACAACATAAAACGTAAGAACATAATAAAATATCGAGGATATATGTGTACACAATTTGCTGTCTGTCTGTCTGTCTGTCACCCATCTTCTCTCTCTCTCTATTGTCCAATGGCAGGTACATGTAATACAGTACTTGTGTCAGCATAAATCTCTTATCTTTGATAAGAGCATGTTTGGCTGAGTTATATTGCAGTCAGAATTGCTTTTCGTTTTGAGACCAGTATGATAACTAGTGTGCCTCCTGGGTACTGAAAGTGGGGGTAGGGTCGGAAGGGGGTGGGGTTTTATATGGGTAGCTACAGACAAGGAGCCAGACCCCTCCCACCTAAACAAAAGGGGAAAAAAAGCTTGTTAATCAGTTTGTGCTCGATTAACACGCTTGCTGTTTAGAATTTTAGAAAGACTTAGTTTTTGCTGTTTGTGATGCGTACCGAGGCATGAACAGACTGGGAGAAACTTAAACCAGACCCGTCAGAGAAGCAGGGCCCTTTTACTGGTTAATCCCTTCACAGGGTTTGATCCTGCATTTTTGTATCATGCCACGGGGTGTGTCCGTACCTCAATTGGTAGCACGCTAGTCCTAGCTTTTTGTAACCAGAATATCACTATCGGTGTGGGCTCCAGTCCCAGGTACGGCAGGGAATTTTTGTGCATATCCCAGAGTCGACGTTCAGTGCAGACTCCAAGCAACTGGAATCTTATCAACGTCATGTGCATGTTTTATGCATGCAAAATGATCAATGCCCACGTTAAAGATTCTGAGTTTCCAGCGAAAGTCTAGGGACTAAAGTAAACACAAAGACACCATGATAATTATAATAATAATAATAATAAAACATTCTTCGATAGCGCTGATTCACTGCCAGATAACAGTCTCAATCATGGCGCTTTAAAAATCCATCATACAATACAAGCATTAATAGTTAACATTTTATAAACAACAACCAGATGCATATGATACTCTAGAAGGTTTAAAAACAACCAGTCAACAAGCAAACTTATTTGGCACATTCACTCACAAGTCACATGCACGCATTACACCACAGCTTCAATGTCCTAATTACTTTGCTCTTTTCAGTAAAAGGCAGATTTGTACAGGTGAGTCTTCAGTTTAATCTTAAAGCTGTGGTCTATTTATGACTTTCCGGGGCTACGAGGTTGAAAAATAGGGATAAAATCATGTACAGAATTCTGTACAGCAAACGCTACCCGAAACCCCACCTATATGGCGTGTATGACCTTGAGAGTTTTCCTGCACAGGTTCCCTGATGTGTGGCGTGGTGTTGCTGTCTCGCAAGGTGAAGGTCAACCCAGACAACGTGGCCACGCCCATTGCCGCCAGTCTAGGGGACCTCATCACTCTCGCTCTGTTGGCAGGAGTTAGCTCCCTTCTCTTCTCTGCTATAGGTGAGACAATGGCAGTGGTGTTTTTAAATTTGTGGGGAATGTTTTCAGGCATAGTTCCCTTCATTAAAAGCTTATTCAAACAACTTGATGCTGGTTTTTTTTTCTGAGTGGAAAGTAAATTCTCTTGAGCAAAAGAATAACTTTAAAAACAGTTTTCTTTCTTGGCTGGAAGTGTGCAAAACTTAGCTTTACATACACAGGTAAAGCGGTTCAAAAGGGAAAAGCTTTTTGCATCAAAAATGCTTTGAAGAAAGGAACTTCTGGTTTATGTTTTGAAAGTATTCAAAGATGTTGTGGACATTTTATTTTACTAAATTGTTCCTTTCTTGTCACTTAAAACAAGTATCACTGGTGTGTTCTTCCTGCTGCTGTTGGTAAAGAATAATACTTAAGGAAGATCCGTGTCAATATTTACACTCAACGACATTTTTCCAAATGCTGTTCACAATATGTATTCTTTTTTTTATCCCTACAGGAAAATATCACTGGCTGTCGCCAACCATTATAGGCGTGTTCTTCCTGCTGCTGCCTCTGTGGGTGACGCTTGCGGCAAAGAACAAGTACACCAATGAAGTGATCTACTCCGGCTGGACCCCTGTGCTGTGTGCCATGGTCATCAGTTCTTTGGGCGGTGTCATTCTGGACTTTGCCGTCACAAAGTACCACGGGATTGCCGTCTTTCAGCCTGTCATTAATGGTGAGGTGTTTGTTTTGTCTGTAATGTACATGGATGAAATCTGTACTTAGATCCGCGTAATTATAGAACTTCTCAGCTTCAAGGGAATCTTCTTGTAACCCCTCCCCCTTTCAACCTCTAAAAGCTTTTTCATTTATACTCCTCGTCCATTCCCTGAATATAAACGTGTAAACCTTTTGTACATTGTGGGAGGTTTTAGGTCGTTGTCATTCTTTATTTTCTAGTGTTGCACATGTGCTTTGTGTTTTAAGAATCAGAGGTCCACCCTTTGGGACTTGTGTTTAAATTTAACCGGCACGGTTGGCCTAGTGGTAAGGCGTCCGCCCCGTGATCGGGAGGTCGTGGGTTCGAACCCCGGCCGGGTCATACCTAAGACTTTAAAATTGGCAATCTAGTGGCTGCTCCGCCTGGCGTCTGGCATCATGGGGTTAGTGCTAGGACTGGTTGGTCCGGTGTCAGAATAATGTGACTGGGTGAGACATGAAGCCTGTGCTGCGACTTCTGTCTTGTGTGTGGCGCACGTTATATGTCAAAGCAGCACCGCCCTGATATGGCCCTTCGTGGTCGGCTGGGCGTCAAGCAAACAAACAAACAAACAAACTTGTGTTTAAATTAGCTTTCTTTCTGTTTTACTTACCTTGTTGTCTACACATAAGAAAACTCTTTGGTGTCTCGTGTCTGTTTCTTATGAAAGAAATGCGAGACTGTAGCAGGTAACTGGCTTAGCATACACGTATGCATCATCAGGTTTTTGGTTAGAATAAGTTAAAAGTATAAAGTCCGTGAATCCATAATTAAAAAAAGTAACCTTGTACAGTATGTGGGTAGTCAAGGTATCAAATGATTACGTTACATTACTGCTAGTTTGTTTTAGAATGAAATTGTAAAGCACCTGGAGCCAACTGCTGGAACTCGCGTTATAAAAACGCTATTTATCATTATTATTATTTTTATTATTATTATTATAATGTCACTCAGGTGTTGGCGGTAACCTGGTGGCTGTGCAAGCTAGTCGCATATCAACCTTCTTGCACCGACGCGGGCGTCCAGGGCAGATAATAGCAGGAGCATCTAAAGGCTGTGCCAATCCCTTTACTTTCTTCTTTGGCAAAAGTAAGTTGCTGAGCAATGAAGAGATGTTTTCTTGTCATTGCACAAAAGAGCAGTTATAGCAGATTTTTAGTTACTTATACTGATATACAGGCAAGTTGACTTTTGTGAAACTGAAAATTCTTCAAGAAAAAAACCCAGCCCTAACATAGTCATTATGTCAAGTGGAGTGAAGAATAAGAACACAGTGACACGTATGGTATGAACAAAATATTTGTCAAATTGAAAACTTTAAGGAAAACAATCCTCATCCAAAATACTGTCAAGCTCGAGCATACAGGAATCTAGCTCCTATCTCTTCAAAGGATGCTTTAGATAAAATATTTCCCTCAAAAATTCCGCAAAACCACTTTGAATTCTGATCAGACTTTGGCAAACGGAATTACTATGCATGGAAAGTAACTCGTAATATCCGTACGTTCCAAGCAAACACGAGTTTTGTACCATAGAAATGACTGCTGTATATACGCAGCCCGGTAGTGCACAATGCTCTGCTGTAACGACTGTATATGCGGACTGTCACAGATGTGTTAAAGTGATCGTTTCAGCGGCAGATCAGCACCTCTGATAAACACGGCTGATGTGTTTGTTGCAGCTGTAAATGCCCGTGCGGCACGAGTGTTGTTACTGCTGGTGGTGCCAGGCCACCTGATCTTCATCTACACCATCTACTACATGAAGGCTGGCCACACCTCCATCACCATCCTCTTCAACGTCTTTTACCTGCTGGCTGCAGTTTTACAGGTAAAGGCTCACCTTTTTGGCGCTTTCTTTTTGTCATTAACAGCTGTCCTTCATTGACCCCGAAGTTGACTTTGTGAAGACTTCCGAAGTCTACTTCGCCCGTTAATATCAGACTAAAGTTTTTGAAAGGAATGTGATATTTCAGATTAAAAAAAAATTTGTTCATGATCTGTACTTTCTTCTTCAACAAACTGCACTTTTTACAGCGAAGTATACAGTACTTAGTGCACTAAACCAGTGTTTTCAAAGAGACAAAAACAGCAGTGCATTTTTTTCATATGCACTCTCATTCCAAACATGCTACACCCTTTAGGATACCGCATACTGGATAAGGTAAAATGCTCTGTGAGATCAACTGTAGAATTTCCACAGAAATATTTCTTCCTGCAACTGCAAGATAAAAGCTCAAAATCGATCGTTCTTTTCTTTCCATAGTTTGCTCACTAAAAGTGAAATGAAGTAAACAATCATGCTATGATCCACTAACATGGAGACATGCAATAACAAACAAACACTCTTGGCATCTAGGTGCAACTTCTCATTCAACACTGATTAAAACGTGCTTCATTTCTTAAACTGTTTTATTTCATAAGATTCATAGCAAAAGGTGATTTGGATTCAAATACGCCTTGAATATATCCCCAGGTTATACTGCTGCTGTACATATCACAGTGGATGGTCCACAAAATCTGGAGCATTGGAGATGACCCAGACAATGTGGCTATACCCTACCTCACCGCTATAGGGGACCTACTGGGCACAGGCTTTCTGGCTTTGGCTTTCCACGCCCTCTACTTGATAGGCGACAGAGACGCTGATCTAGGGGAGTGAAGGAGGTGTTTGTGTCCTGTCCGCGTTGAAGTTGTGATATATACAGATGTGCGGAATTCCTTTCACTGTGAAATATTTGCTGCCATTTGTTTTAACAATGCAATAGTCAGTGTCTCACGTTGGAGATGAAGAGAAGTTGAGAAACATTTGGTTGAAAAACCTCCCTGAATAAGAGTAAGTTTTGTTGAGTTAATGCTAAACATTTCTGGGTTATAGAGGCATGGCAAGGTTTTTTGTAACACAAGACAAATATGTCAAAGATACCATCCTTCCCATGTAATTCATCTTGTAAATCACCATCGATCCATATACCCAGGCTTTTACATGAAATAAGAGCATCTTTTGTCTTGGACACATACCAAAATTCTACAGCCTCGCTGAATTAATTTCATGACTGACACCTATGTCCGTCTGCCAAACTAATTTGGTCAAAAATCGCACTCTTCAGAAGAAGAACCGGACTGTTGATTTTTGGTGGAAGGATGCTTTTCTCGGGGCTGGGATGTAGCTCAGTGGGTTGCGCGCTGGCTTTATCACCAGTTCATGGCTATCTGAGTCAACTTTTTGCAAACTCTCTTTGGTGTCTGAACATCCTCGTGTGCACACCTGCGCATGAAAAAGATCCCAAGCTCACAGCGAAAGTCACAGGGTTTGGAAAACACGAAGGCTTGCAATGCATTATCTCTCATCTCTCATTATCATGATCGTATCTTAAAACTTCGATGAGGCAAGCCAAATGCTGGCATGTCGAAGAAGACAGCCACAGTGGGCTTGTTCGAGTCATAGGATCACACTATCACACGATATCCTCAGGGTATTACCAATACTTGTCCCAATATAGGCCAATAGGTCTAAGAGGACTTTAAACCCAAATAGACGGTCAGTTTAATGCTTTTCTCTCAGGCCTAAAAAAAAAATAGGTGTGGTTACGGTAACCCGACCTACCCTAATTTTAGGGGCTGATCCTATAACTTTTTATTACATTTGTCAAAACAAAAAAAACAAAAAAAAACCCAAGTGCAAAAAACGCAATGAAAGCGAAAGCGCCCGAGTCGCACACTTATTTCCCTGTCAAGTAGGTTTAATTTGTACACATTAGAAAAAAAAGTTAACAAAAAAAAAAGTGATTGCCTACCTACCTACCCTATTTTTTGGGGCTATGTTACCGTAACCACACCTATTTTTTTGTTTGGCCTCATGTAAAATCATGGACAGATTTGTAGCGGTTTGCATGATCTGTTACATGGCAAGTACTGAACTCGGCATTAATGAAACTTTGTTTTGGATGAGCTACCATGTGAACGTACCCCAATGACTCCCATGATGCCCAATATTGTCTGCTCAAGAACCCTTATGCAGATCCCTGGATGCCCGAAATCTGTGCTATATGACACATATCTGTTTCCGTTTCTACTGGCTTCCTGCGAGCTTTGAGCATTTATAATTTTGGAACACTCTCTGTTGTTTCTTTAAAATTTGAAATGGACAGTTACTTCCTGTGTCACAGGAGGCAAAAGGTTAATGTAATCGTCTTTCAAGAACATTGTTTGAATTATGGGGGTTAAGACACGTGATGTTCCACAGATTTGTGATGTTTGTGTGTGTGAAAATGTACAGAGAATTTGACTTGACACCGTAGAAGTCAAAAACACTCACTCACAGATATGTATTGATACATCTTGTTAATATATTTTGTGCTATTTCAGCTGAAAAGATGTTTGCTTGCGTGTGATTTTGACCATGATGATGATATTATATAGCTATTCTGATGGACACGTGGGGGAATTCGGGGGCTGTGATTGGATGGTCTCTTCCGATCATCAAAGCATAATGCTACGGAAGTCGGCCATTTTTGCCAATATCCAAAAGCATATTGGCAATAACAAAGACGCATGGTTCCGGTTTACCCATCTGTACCACACGATGTTTTAATCGACAACAGCATACACTGACAACTTGAAATTCTTCTCGGGAATGTTTTTCAGCTTTACAAATGTCGATAGCATACCCTTTCTGCTAACTTCCCGATGAAACAGGACTAAACCAATTATTTTCTGTCCCTAAACACCACAAAATGCCCAAAGTCGAAAGATGTAGTACAAACAGGGGAGTAAAACGGAACAGCCGTTTTTGTGTGCCTGTGTCAGTTGCCGACTGACACAAACTTTCGCATTCGGCTTTTCTTATCTCGTAACTCCACACTAAATACCCCACTTCCCCTCTGAAGTATTGATGTACAACCCATGGCACTAACATTCATGTAGTCGTTTATAACTGAGGTTGAAAAATTCGCTTCATGACGAGACAAGTATAAATGCCATTTACCCAAACTGAAAACTTCGCTGCCGTCTGCTCGCGTTGTACGGATTAGCTGTTCTCTTCTCCTCCCCTTGTTGCATCCTAGTTCTTCAGTTGTTTCTAGTTTTCCGTTTATGTTGTGTTTTGGTCTTCTTCATAAGTAGTCTTGTTCAAAATTAAAAAAACCTCAAACTTCTTTTTGTTGTATACGAATGAACTAATAAAAAGCTGTTTAACAGCTGTGTTGTCAAATCGAGTTTTTTTCCAAAGTCAGTGTGGCGCCTGCGCAAAACTAATGCGCATAAGAAACGGCGTCTGCTATCAAAACCTGAGATCAACGCATCGACGCAAAAACTGTCATTTTGTAAGTTTGGAACAACAAATCAAGGTCAAAACAGCTATATAATCGCTATTGTGTTTTCAGCGTAGCAATAGGGTCCGATATTTAGACTCGAACAAGTATAATGCGACTCGTCTTCAACTCGTCGGCATTATACTTGTCTCATCTAAATATCGGACCCAGTATTGCTACGCTGAAAACACAATAGCTGTTAATATTTTGGACAGTGTCTGAGAGATGAGAATCTGATCACCTTGTATGAGGAATGTGAAATCTTGTGCTGTAAGAACATCGAAATACATGCAGATAGTGTTAATGGTGCTTTTACAGATGCATTTTATGTACACAAAAAAAGACAAAAAGAATTTGCCAGTGGGGAAAAAAAAATCATGTGAAAATCCAAGAAAAGTACTTTGACATCAAGGAGAATGGATTGTCTTTTTACATTATTTCAATCAACTTTGTTTTATCATACAGGTGGATGTCACTTTTATAATATGATGTGGTAATTTACTGGTGAGTGTGTGTGTGTGTGAGTGGGTGGGTGTTTGCATGCATGTGTGCAGTGTGTGTTTGCAAGTGTGTGTGTTTGTGTGTGTGTGTGTACATATTTTATGTAAATGTATTATATTTAGGTGAAGGGATAATGAAAGCATAAATGTGATTGTTTTTGTCTTGTCTGGAAAAACTTACATTTCAGGCAAACAAATTTGCAGACTATCTTCAAATACACCATCTCTTCTATTTTACTGACAATGTGACAGCCTCAGCTCAGTGCCTTTCTCTGCTTGCTGTCTATCAACTACAAATGTGTGAAATAACATTTAGGAAGGACAATTCTGATGCAATACATGCATTCTCATTTCTCAGACCTCCCTAAACTCTTCATGTTGCAATTTGCACATGGAGTAAATGTTACCATTTATATTTAATGTATGCTTGTTTTGTTTTACAGAAAGATTGTGATGAGTGGTGGTTTTGGACTAGCTTGTGTGTGTGCGTGATAGTGTGTGAGAGAGAAAGATCGAGAGAGAGAGTCCAGAGTTTATGTACAAATGTGCCTTTTATGGGAGAAAAAAAGGAATATAAAATACATGTAAGATTGTGTGGATACTTGCACAAGCAACTGTGAATTTATTTTAAGAAACATGATACACATCATCAGGTTGTGTGTGTATGTGTGGTTGTGTGTGTGTGTGTGTGCGTGTGTGTGTGTGTGTGTGTGTGTGTGTGTGTGTGTGTGTGTGTGTGTGTGTGTGTGTGTGTGTGTGTGTGAGAGTACTATCTCACAATAATGACTGAGTAATGAATGTGTGCGCCCCGCGGGTCAGGGGGAGTCCCATATTGGTTGGGACGAGAAAGAATTTACCCGATGCTCCCCAGCATGTCGTAAGAGGCGACTAACAGATTCTGTTTCTCCTTTTACCCTTGTTAAGTGTTTCTTGTATAGAATATAGTCATTGTTTGTAAAGATTTTAGTCAAGCAGTATGTAAGAAATGTTAAGTCCTTTGTACTGGAAACTTGCATTCTCCCAGTAAGGTAATATATATATTGTACTACGTTGCAAGCCCCTGGAGCAAATTTTTGATTAGTGCTTTTGTGAACAAGAAACAATTGACAAGTGGCTCTAGCCCATCACCCCCTTCCCTCCGTCGCGATATAACCTTGAACGGTTGAAAACGACATTAAACACCAAATAAAGAAAGAAAGAATGAATGTGTGCAAGACTAAATGTTAGACAGAATGCTCAAAAGAGAAAGAGAGAGAGAGACAGAGAGAGATTTTGTTTATATTTTCCCTAAAAGGGCTGGCAGTTTTCAATTATGAAAAAGTGGACTGGTACATGTATGTACACATAAATATCGTGGTTTTAAAACACATTTGTAATGTAAGTACATTTGCATGTTCACTGTTTAAAATAACTTGACAAATAGCAGGGACTTATTTATTAAGTTACGGTTTTGAGAAGAAGTTTCTTATACATGTATGTTCCAGCAGGGCTACTGGTGATGAAGGCTTCAGTGTTATTGTGTTGTTGGTGAATGTTTTATCTGCTTACGTTAAATATATTATTCAGTGCAAATGAGAAATGCATAGAGAATTTCACAATAAACCACATGATCCTGCAAAATATCTTTGTAATTTCTTGGACAGCTTTTGTGTTGGCTAGTTTTAAAAAATACAGTAATAGGAATTGTTAATGTATCTAAGTAAAATTAAGAGACTTGTGCACACACAAACATTCACACATGTCAACTTGCATGTGTAGACTCCCCCCCCCCCCCCCCCACACACACACACACACACAAGCTCCTGTATGTACCGTTTGTAAAAAAAACCAAGATTACTACTTCTTATATTTTAAAACCATGCAGACCCAACACACTGCAGATATCAACAGATAAGAAAAGTATGTCAACAGCATTGTTTCCAGATGAGACCAGATAATCTCATGACGCATTTACTTCCAGTACAGAAGTATGACAAGCAGCTATCAGAAAATGTTTTATAAAACAGTAAAACAGGTCAGATGTTATTGTCCTAAGGCCTTCATTTCTCATTTAAAACACAATGTGCTACAGCCACACTTTAAAGTGTTATACCAACCACAAATGGTCCATGACAGCCACACTTTAGAGTGTTATACCAACCACAAATGGTCCATGACAGCCACACTTTAAAGTGTTATACCAACCACAAATGGTCCATGACAGCCACACTTGAAAGTGTTATACCAACCACAAATGGTCCATGACAGCCACAACGTGCATTTGATGGTTTAGCTGTGAAACTGCTGGAAGTTTAAAAACAATATTTAACTCATTCATTGTTAGAACAAGTCTATCATCTTGTGTTGTGATGATAGTCTGTAAGTTAATCTGGAAATTTGAAACTGAGCTAAGTTATGATTTATTATCGGAGATTCCTGGGGGCAGAAGTCTTGTAGTCTTTGTTTTATTATAACTGATGAAACTAATGGAAGACGAGGCACAACATTCACTCACACACACACGCACACACAATCGTTTGACTGTAGATCAGAGCTTTTATTAGTAATACATGGCTGCATTAAAAGGATGAGAAGAGAGTTCGCGGGTTTCATACATCTGGGGACGCATGCACGAGAACGGGCCCAACTGGGTTGGACCCAAGCGCTGGGTCAGATTGGTTTCAATCTTTAAAAAAAAAAAATCAATGTCAACCAATCCGATCAAGCGCTTGGTTCCCACTCACTATGGGCGCTTTCTTGTTCACACCACCCCTGGTGCTCTGGTGTTCACCAGTTGGGATGGGCTCCGTCATAGAACTGGCAGTGGATGTGGTTGCCCTCGTCCAGGGGCAGACCACCGTGGGTCTTGCACTTGGTCATGTACTCTGAGCTGCGTGCATCGTTATGTAGGTCCACAGCCAGACCCGAGTAGTGGCGTGAACTGCAGCCGTGGCAGGCTCCTGATAGCTCGTTGATCTGAACAGGTAGAGAAACACACACGTTCATTTTATGGTTATTTTACAGTGGAACCCCCTTAATTGTAAGATCCCAACATCCCACTCCTGCCCAACCAATGTTACACTTTCCCTCTTTTAAAACTTTGTTTTCTTACATTTTCTGTTCATAACATATGTAAATTTACCTCCATTTTCAGGCTCCTCCGCCGCCCCCCCCCCCCCCCCCCCCCCCCATTGTTTTAAGACCCACTTTTCTGATATTCATGTAGTTTTAGAAGAGGGGTTCAACTGCTGATTACGAATCTGACAATAAAACTCCGAATCAATACAGAAGTTATAAGCTGACTTGCAACAGCCAATAGAACTAATACAAGACTGAATATTTTGTTGTCTACAACATTCTTGCAAAAGTAAACCAGTCATGACTTTTCAGTGTAGGCTTTGAAAATCCACACGGAATTGACTCACTCTTATCTCCATAGTTAAAATAATTCAGCCTGCCCAAAAATTGTAATGCTTAGGGAAATCACACAGTCCTAAATCTATCAGCGTGTTAACGTTCACATATTTAATACTAGATGATTACCCGCTTCGCCGGGTACCGGCTTCGCCGGGAAGAAGTAGAGCCGAATACCAGGCTGCGCCTGGGACCCGGCAAAGCCGGGTGTACGCCGGCTTTGCCGGCGCACGAAGGAAAGGAGATAAACGCGCAAAACACTGGAGACCTTCTAAAAATAGTAACGTGCAGTGACCTTCTAAAAATAGTAACGTAGTAACGGGAATATGGATTGACGCCACACGGAGGAAGGGAGATAATCGCGGCTGAAAACACTGGAGAAGATAAGGAAGAGTTACTGGTAGTGGATCCCGACAAACAAACAAAAAAATCGGTTCAGTGCGCACAGCGCGCTGAGAGCACGTGTTTAAATATCTCATCGATGAGGTTGTGTCCGGGGTGTAGCTGAATACGGTGTCCAAATTTGAAAAAGATCCACTCCGAGAACTTTGGCCGTGCATCGCGAACAGACAGACAGACAGACAGACAGACAGACAGACAGACAGACAGACAGACAGACAGACAGACAGACAGACAGACAGACAGACACTAGTCGTATATATATATATATAGATAAGAAGGAATCAGCCATTCAGCAACCATTTGTACATCACACAAGCTTGCCCATATCATTAACTCACTGAATTGGTAAAAATCCAAAATGAGATAGACCGCCAATGTTCCAAAACTCAGAATCAGAAAACAAGAATGCACTGACGTGACAGAGACAGACACAGAGAGACAGACACAGAGCAAACGCCAGCAAGCAAGGATATGGTATGTTATTGGAAAGTTTAATTTATGACAAAACAAAACGTTACAGTCACTGTACTTGGACCCAGCGGTCTTTTAAGTCTGTCTGTCTGTCTGTCTGTCTGTCCACTTTACCGACCGCTGGCTCAATACCGGCACGGTTGGCCTAGTGGTAAGGCGTCCGCCCCGTGATCGGGAGGTCGTGGGTTCGAACCCCGGCCGGGTCATACCTAAGACTTTAAAATTGGCAATCTAGTGGCTGCTCCGCCTGGCGTCTGGCATTATGGGGTTAGTGCTAGGACTGGTTGGTCCGGTGTCAGAATAATGTGACTGGGTGAGACATGAAGCCTGTGCTGCGACTCAGTCTGTCTTGTGTGTGGCGCACGTTATATGTCAAAGCAGCACCGCCCTGATATGGCCCTTCGTGGTCGGCTGGGCGTTAAGCACACAAACAAACAAACAAACCGCTGGGTCAAAGTAAAGTGACTGTAACTGTGGTTTTTTGGTTATAAATGAAACGTTCCAATTACATACCATTGTTGTTTTCTGATTGTGAGTTTTAGAAGGTTGGCAGTCTACCTAGTTTTGCATTTTTACCGGCGATTCTGTGAGTTGATAATAATTATGGCAAGCTCGCAAATCAGTTTCGTGTTTGTAGTTCATTTTTTGATTCACAGAATGTGTAACTCGATTCATCGATCGGCTTGCCATAGTCTAGGCCGTCATACTCACAATGACGCGTCCGTGGTTCTTGAGGTCCTGAAGGAACTTGAGCAGGTTGAGGCTGAGGCAGGTGGTTCCTCCCGGTGCACCAGGTGAGCGACACTCGGCGCAGGTGTAACTGTGAGACACAGGTAAGATAATGAGATGGACAGGTATTGTCGGGCCGGTGGGTCTGTATACCGCGCAGAGGAGGTGGGTGTAGGGAGAGAAATGGGAAAAGGCACGATCTAACCGTCCCAAAACATGCAGTAATGAGTTCATAACCTTTTTCCAGCCGCTACCCCACCCCCCCACCCCTCCCTTATCTCCTCCTCCTCCCTTCCTGGTCCTGACCTGATCTTCCGTGGTTCTTTTCGACTTCACGAATGGAAACAAAACATTTTGACACATTTTGTGCCCTACGTTTCGACATTTAACAAAACTGTGAAGAACAGATACATAGTATACGTAACGTATTGTTCACATTTTAGGGGAAGCGGGTAAGGCCGGAGGGAGAGAGAGACGGAGAGAGAGAGAGAGAGAGAGAGACAGACGGACAGACAGACAGACACAGAGCGAACGCCAGCAAGCCAGCTACCAGGACATAGAGCACTGTAAAGAAAACATACAACAAAGTCAAAGAACAAAAACATCTAATTATCTAGACTGAATTCAACGACACGCAGCATTGACATACTGAGATCTTTGGGCCTTCAGTCCGTTGCACATGTCGTGCAGGTTGTTGTTGGCATAGGCGCCGTCATGGACACCGGAGGGGTGGACATGGGCCGCTTGGACGTTGGCTGACCCCGCCAGTTCACAGGCCAGGCGCTTCTGCTCAGCGGAACATGACCCCGCCGCTGTCACGAACAAGGACATGAGTGAAATAATAATAATAATGAGGATATTTATATGGCGCAAATCTTAAAAATAGTTCTACCCGCCTCACAAAAATGATTACATTATTTTGTACACAATTCCAACTCAAATAATGATACACACCGAAACATACTAGGAAGGAACTAGGGGAACGTTTACGTCCTCACATACTTATACAGTTTACACAGTTTTAACCCGCATAATGCCAAGTCAAATAATTATATACACATCGAAATAAATTAAAACACAAATTAAAATAGAAGATGTTCGGAAATAACTTTGTCAAATTATTTATGGGTTATAGAAGAGTTGTTTTCCCCAATAGTTGTCATAGAAACACTGAGGCAAGCCTACAATGTCACGTGTAGCTTGCTTCAGTGTTTCTATAGACAAGCGGCAAGGAAAAAACAAGGGAAAGCAACTCTTCCAAAATCCATAAATAGAAAAACACACACACACACACACACACACACACACACACGCACACACACACACACACGCACGATTCAAATTTAAGTTGAATCCTTTAACCGCTTTTGCGGAATAGGGAATAACAATAGTAAAACACAAAACCAGCTCAAAATGTTCACAACGACCATAAAACTGCAATCAGACATTGTGTTACGAAATGAAGATATTCTACAACATTTCCCAACTTTCAGGAATTGAATAAAAGAACGCACGCACGCACGCACGCACGCAATCACGCACGCACACACACACACGCAGTCATCCACAAAGAATCAGACAATCAACATACAATAACAGTCAACAACAATAATCTCACCACACTGCGAAGATGTACCCTTGGTTAGGAAGTTGCCAGCTATCCACATTCGCTGTAGAAAAAAAGAGAAACAGTTGAAAGTTAGCTTTAAAAATACTATAACGTAAGTGGGCTGTAACATCACACAGGAACATTTGCTGCAACTATACCTACTGCCTTCAACTCTGTTCGCGACCCTCTCGGGTTAGTACGAATACCTACCTATCTCCTTCTATTTTTCTGTCTGCCAGCCTCTCTATGTCTGTTTTATTCTGTAAGTCTCTCTGTCTGTCTGTCTTGGCTGTCTATATCTCAATCTCTCATGTTCTCTCTGTCTCTGTGTCTTTTTGTCTTTCTGTCTTTCTTTCTCAGTGTCTGTCTGTCTGTCTGTCTGTCTGTCTGTCTGTCTGTCTGTCTGTCTGTCTTTCTTTCTTTCTTTCTCCGTCTCTCAGTATCTGTCTGT
Organism: Littorina saxatilis; assembly: GCF_037325665.1. NCBI lineage: Eukaryota > Metazoa > Mollusca > Gastropoda > Littorinimorpha > Littorinidae > Littorina > Littorina saxatilis. The sequence goes on from NC_090248.1 coordinate 38,649,479, forward strand.
CTCCTGCGCGCGCTGGCTTGCGTGTGCATGCGTGTGTGCGAACAAAGTACAGTCGAACTGCCTCGGCGACCACCCATCGATAACTGACGACCACCGGTTAATTACGACCACCCATAAGAACCCCCGATGTTTTGTTTGCTATATAAGTCACCTTTCCATTGCGACCACCTGTCTTCAACGACCATTTTTGGTCGGTCCCTTGGGTGTTCGACTTTTCAATTAAAAAACTAAATAAGATAAGAGGAAACGTACATTCCCACCATTGGAGACCTCGTACCACTTAAAGCCATCAGTGGTGAGAATACCTCCGTAGATCTTGAAGCATGTCCCCGTGTTGTACGTTCCCACCACACTCGTTCCGTGCAACCCCGCTGTGTGGACAGTATAGACACGTTTTCATCAATACAAGTTTATCATTGAGGGGTGATATTGTTTTGCATTGGCAGTCGTCAAATCGCCCAAAACCATGAGGTCATTTTGGCAGAATGTGCAGGACTGTCTTTAAAAAAAAAAAAAAAGTTTGTACGACGGGGGAAATGACAGGTCAAGGACTGCCTTAAACTTCGGAAACTTGCCCAAAATGTGTATGGCCCCCCCCCCCCCCCCCCCCAACAACAATAAAACATCCCTGTCAAGAGACAAGACAAGACAAGACAAGACAAGACAAGACAAGACAAATTCTGTATTAACGAGGGTAATGGCATACGCCATGGAGAACCTGCTGCTAGGACTGTGACGTTGAATATACTGCTTAATTCATTGTCTCTTGTACGATACAACGGAGGAAAAAACCCAACTCCAAAATGCAAACAAACATAAAAACTCCGTGTCGATTGATAACAGTTTGTTTCCGTTTATTTCTCAAGGGAATATGACTTGTTGACGAGTCAGTCTGGCTACAGCTGTTGTTTTTGTTATTTTAGGAGAGGGGGGGGGGGGGGGGGTTGCGTTATGGGTCAGAAAAAAACCCATATGAGAATATGTCTGAAAAAATCACAGTATTAGTTTTACGTTGTTATTATGCACAAATGTAATAAACTAATGGGTTTCTTGCTTTGCTGAGATAACAGTCAGTAATTTAGTCACACGGTGCACTAAGCTAATAATAATTAGTTACATTGGGGATGAAAGTGGTTTCGTGATGGACTCGGTTTTTCAAACGTGAGCCATCAAGGCTTTGCCTCTTGTTCTTATTCTCTTTTCTTCCCTTTCGGCGTTACATTGTTGAAGTGATCACTTACCCCTGTCCCTGGCACGCACGCCGGTCCCACTGACACAGACGCAGTCGCCGGAGTGGACAGTGGTACCCGACAGGTTGGCTCGGACAGTGGTCAACAGAAGACACACAGCGGTCAACATACACACCAACATGCTTGTCTTTTCTGTATCACTCTGCTTTCTGTCTTATCACGACTCGAGGGCGGTTTAAATGAAACCAACGGGTTCTAGAATATTTCAATAGAATTTATTGGGGCATAGGTTTGAACAGCTGTTGTTTTCCCACGACATTGGCATTTTTTTGACAAGGGTTTCGTCTGCATAGTGTTCTTAGTGGCGTGAGATCTTTGTAAGGACAATTAAGAGAGCACAGAATGTTGAAATGTCGTGAGCTTTATTTTTGGAAAATGTTAAATGCCTCATCACTGATGGCCTGGGTCACAGACCTCTGTTAAAACTGAGCACAGTCTTATCACCGACTGCTCGCGAAAGTGATCAATCGAATTTTATACTACGTACGAAAGTGATCAATCGAATGGTATGCCCCCCCCCCCCACCCCCCAAGATTGCTTCATATCTTTTCTACTGAGTTGTTTTATTTGCCCTTATTTTTGTGGCGCACATTTTGTGCTCCAGATTTTTATTTGGCCTCCATTTTGTTGGCCATAAACTGTAAACAAAAATGTGCTCCAGTATTTTTTGGAGCACATTTTGTGGGGCACTTTTGCAGTTTATGGAGCACAAACTTGTGCCCAAATAATGTGGGATAACTGACATCGTTCGCTAAGGATACACAGTCCTTCTCGTGAAAGCAGTTCTACTGACTATCTCAGATTGGCAAGAGCTTCAATCACACGGGACAATCTCAGCCCTCCGCTTGGACACATACCGAAAATGAACACCATGACTGCTTCCCGTGCAGGATTGGATGTTTTGATGAACTAATTTTGTAGATTGACACCAGTGGCTTTTAAGAAATTGATTCAAAAACAGAATTCCCACTCTACACACTCTACACATAATTCCCACTCTACACAGAATTCACACTCTACACAGAATTCACACTCTACGCAGAATTCCCACTCTACACAGAATTCTCACTCTACTAGGCACAGAATTCTCACTCTACACAGAATTCCCACTCTACCCAGAAATCCCACTCTACACAGAATTCCCATTCTACACAGAATTCCCACTCTACACAGAATTCCCACTCTATACAGAATTCCCACTCTACACAGATTTCCCACTCTAACAGAATTCCCACTCTACACAGAATTCCCACTCTACACAGAATTCCCACTTTACACAGAATTCCCACTCTACACAGATTTCCCACTCCACACAGAATTCCCACTCTACACAGAAATCCCACTCTACACAGAATTCCCACAGAATTCCCACTCTACACAGAATTCCCACTACACAGAATTCCCACTCCACACAGAATTCCCACTCTACACAGAATTCCCACTCTACACAGCATTCCCACTCTACACAGAATTCCCACTCTACACAGAATTCCCACTCCACACAGAAATCCCACTCCACACATAAATCCCACTACACAGAAATCCCACTCTACACAGAATTCCCACTCTACACAGAATTCCCACTCTACACAGAATTCCCACTCTACACAGAATTCCCACTCCACACAGAATTCCCACTCTACACAGATTTCCCACTCTACACAGAATTCCCACTCTACACAGATTTCCCACTCTACAAAGAATTCACACTCTACACAGAATTCACACTCTACACAGAAATCCCACTCTACACAGATTTCCCACTCTACACAGAATTCACACTCTACACAGAATTCACACTCTACACAGAAATCACACTCTACACAGATTTCCCACTCCACACAAAATTCCCACTTTACACAGAATTCCCACTCTATCCAAGCTGTTGATTTTTGATGTATGTTCAAGTGGAAGGATGGCCTTATAAGATGCGAATGCCTGGCCAGGTCTGAGATGGTAAGCCGAATTGTTTCCACAGAAAGGACTGTGCCTTTATAGAATACGTTTCCCCTTCAGGTTCTTGCTCCTTCAATGCTTGCATGCGACACTGTACCAATTGGTGTTTTGTTCCTCTTTGGCCAATCATGCGCCTGTGAATGTCAACTCCAACAGATAAGAACAACGCACATTCATATAAGTGCGTTTTGTGTTTATCAGAAAAGCATCAGGGTCTTCTGCTAAATAAAGTCAGGATTATAGTGCATGTGGTGACCTGGTTTATGATCGTGTGTGTGTGTGATCGTGTGCGTGCCTACGT